>NW_027611717.1:600000-1134000 GCF_964261635.1 Lissotriton helveticus
TTCACAACTGCCACACTATGGGAGGTAGTGGAGTTGCTTGCATTGGTTACTAGGTAGCTCTCTCCTAGTACAATCTGTCCAGGGTCCACAAAGCCAGGGGTCACCATGGTGACACTAGCACATGTGTCCCTGTAAGCTTGAGCCAGTTTCTCATTTATTAAGGGAGTCTGCCTGTATTTGCCCAGGTTAGTGGGGCTTACTGCAGTGGGCAACTCAATGTCCACATCATACAGGAGAACTGCCTGTGTAGGGACTCTGACTAGGCCAGATCCTACTTCAATACCCAGGGTCAACCCAGCTACACCCTTGGACTGTGTTCCACCACTGCTTACTGTACTTGGGGTTGCAGTTGCTTTAGGAGCTGTAGTGGTGGGAACTGGATTTGCCTTGGTGCACTCACTGCCCCAGTGTGAAACTGATTTGCAGGTATTACACCAAGGTGTCTTTGGACCTTTGTTCTTCTTCTTCTTGTTACCATTTTGGGAACCACCCTCCTTACTATTAGTTTGGGGGCCTGAAGACTTCTGGTCTTTTTCTTTATCTTTCTGATTCTGATTACCACCCTTCTGGTCTGTTTTCTTCTGGTCACCACCTTGGTTCTGGGGTTTCTGCTTAATCCTTGTTCTGACCCATTTGTCTGCCTTCTTTCCCAATTCTTGGGGAGAGGTCAGATCAGAGTCAATAAGGTATTGATGCAACAGCTGGTTTGTACAGTTATTAAGGATCTGTTCTCTCATCATAAGATTGTACAATCCTGTATAGTCTGAAACTTTACTTCCCTGCAACCAACCCTCCAAAGCCTTAGTGGCACACTCCACAAAATCAGTCCAGTCTTGAGTCTGTGCTTTCTGGGTGTCTCTGAACAACAACCTGTATTGCTCAGTGGTTAGGCCATACCCTTCAATGAGAGCACTCTTCAAAACAGAGTAGTTTTTGGCATCCTCAGGTCTAACTGTGAGGAGCCTGTCCCTCCCTTTCTCAGAAAAGGAGTACCACAAAATTGCAGCCCACTGATTCTCAGGAACCTGCTGTACCATGCAGGCTCTCTCAAGAGCAGTCATCCATTTGTGGATGTCATCCCCTTCTTTAAAGGGGGGCACAATCTTGGTCAGGTTTCTATTGTCATAGGCCCTGTCTTTTTCTCTTGGAAAATTGCTGCCACCAGTGACATCTAAGCCACTTAATTTCTGCTCTCTTGCCAAGGCAAGTTTAGCTTGAGCTAAGGTAAGCTTAGCTTGACTCAGGGCTACCTCCTCTCTCTCTATCTGGAGTCTGACAGCCCTCATTCTAGCCCTATGCTCAGCTTTCTGAGAAGCACTCATGCCTCTCTCTGATTCTCTGGAGGCACTAGAAAGATGAGAGTCCCCTGAGGGAGATCTCACTCTTCTGTTGCCTGGGAGAATCACATGTTGGGTTCTGGGGAGGTGCTGGCCCTCTCCATTCCCCAGTAGGTCCAAGTTGGCCTGGCTAAGCCTACCAACTGGAACCTGGCTACCCTGATCCTGTACTTCTAAGTCCCCAACATCTGAGTCCTCATCCAAGTCATCATCATCCTCCTCTTCAGGGGGATCAACTACAGGGGGGTTCTCTCCATTTCCTGTGTCTAGGGAAGCTGCTTTAGCCTTCTCTAAGTCATCCTGTTCTAGGATTTCTACCAGGGTTAGGCAGGTGGGGCTTCTGCCCCTTTTTAACCCTCTTGCTTTGCACAAGGCAATCAAGTCTCTGCGGGTTAGTTTGTCATATCCAAAAGTTGCCTGGGTAGGGTCAACTGTCACAGGAGCAGACCCTGAGGCTTTTCCTGTGTCAGACATGGTTACTAGTGAGGTGTAAGTGGTGCACTTACCTACACTAAGTGTTTTCCTACTGTACCTTGCTAGTTAGTTGTAGTCAGGGTGTGCTAATCCCTTCAACCTACAACTACTAAGTTCAGTAGAACTTAATATGCTAAGCTTTTGATTTTATATGTACCTAGAGGTACTTGATGTGATCTTTCAATTTGATATAAAGATTGCAATGGTAAAACAACAGCAAGCTCAAATCCGCACCGCTGCTCACCAATGTGAGAAGTTGGCCTGGTAGGGGATGTTTCCAATTCTGGAACCACCTACTACCTGACCAAACAATCCCCTTATGGTGTCTGGTTGTAAGTCAACCTTATTAGACAAGCTATCCTAGGGGTAGCATGGACTAAGCAGCCTAAAGGCTTAACTTAAGAGGTCGTGTTAAGCGAGCTGTTTTACCACATACAATCCTGTAATACCAAATGAAAGGACACCACACAAGTATATATTATAAAAATATATGTGTTTATTACTAAAAACAATCCCCAGTATTCTTTATGAATAAAGGGGCACAAGCGTTAAATCAAAAGCACTGTTTAAACATACAAAGTTGCACAATTATGGATGAGGGCGGGGGGCCACTCAAACCATATACTAAACAAGTGGTATAAGAGAGGCCACTCGAACAGTGGTTAGGCCTAGGGCCTAGGGAATCGCTGGGAGCAGTCAGGACAAGCAATGCTGAAGTCGGGAATGGCCCTCGGGATTCGGGAGATGTGCGGAAAGCGCACGCATGCACCAATGTTAACCAATGGTGCGTAAAAGTCAAATAGTTAAAGTTTAAGGACACTTCCGCTGAACCTAGAGGAACAAAACTTAACACACAGACCCTAGAGGTGTGCACCAGTGTGGGAACACCGGCGGAGCAAAGTTACCTCACCCACAGGAAGTGGGTGCACAGGGTCGAAGTGGCGTCGGGTTTTGACACGCAGGCTCTTGGTGCTTGAAGCTGAAAGGGCTGCAGGCAGGGTGAAGACGAAGTGTCCGGTGGAGTCCAAGGGGGGACTCAAGTTGTAGAGTACCTGAAAGCAGAGGGGACAGAGTCTGGGTCACTCAGCAGTGACCAGGGTGGAACCAGGACGGAACCAGGCAATGTCGGGCGCAATCAGGTGGTCGTCGAGGCGCTTCTCTTCGCTGTCACGTGGGCTCTGGGGCATCTGCGACGTCCAGGAGCAGGTCACGATCTGTCCCACGCAGGCTCTCACCGTCGGTGCAGTCGGCTTCCGGTTTGGAGCAAACAAGCCTTGGTAAGAGCAATCCACGCGGGATTGGAAGATGGCGTCTCACTCGGACCAGGAAGGTCAGAGTCGGGGCTCCCTTTCAGGGGAGCTGGTGTGGATCTGGAGCAACCAGAATCACGAGTCTTCTTTTGTAGTTCGTCGGCACAGGGACCACAAGCCAGCTGGCAAGTGACCGGGCCAACGCGTTGAGCCAAATCGTGCCAAAGGGCCCCACGCAGCACTCGTCGAGTGTGGAGGGCTGAACTTCGGCTCAGGAGTAGCTCAGGGTGGGGGCTTCTCAAACCCCGGTGTACAGCCTCGAGGGTCACTCGTGGGCTGCACGGTCAGCGTCTCGTGGTCACTTCAAGATGGCGTGCCCCACGCTTCCGGTCGCCTCCACGGGTCTCAGCTTTGCAGGGACTGTGGATCGGGCTGTTAGAAGCTGGGCAGGCTTGATCTCGTCGATCTCAGTCGCTCGAGTTCCGGCGGGAACTGCAACTAAGTAGACGTCGAGGGCTGGATGGTGCCTGCTGCTGCAGGGTGGTCACTCCTTGACCACAAGGGAGATTCTTCGGGCTTCCACGTTGAGATGGAGGGCGAAGGGTCCAGAATATCGTTTCAAATGTTTCTTCCAGGAAATCTGATGTGCATTGGCACTGCTCCCACTCTTATTCGAATCTGGTGGGCGTGATTACCTGCTAGGTCCCCTCCTATGGGTGGGACCCAGGAAGTGGGTGGATACACCCCCTTCCTTTGATCCAGGCCGCCCTGGCACGAGGGCTGGAGTGCCCCAGAACCGGTTTGGCCGGATTATGCAAGGGGCAGCCTTGTGCGCCCCAGGCAGTGTCTGGTTTCTTTCAAACCTCCCTGCTACAATACACTATCTCCTGTCTGGAGGGCGGTGACACCCTCCTGTGACAGGAAACCCTTTGTCCAGGACCCCCTTGACTGGGTTTCGGTCAGCTCCAGGGGTCCAGACATTTGTCTGTGGCAGAGGCATCCATTTTGTGGATCTTAAGGCCTTTGGAGAAATCAACCGCATTAAAGTGAAGTAACATGTCTTACCCCTCTAGAGGGGTGGAATGCCATCCCCGTCGCCAGAACTGGCGAGGGGATGGTATTCCAAAGCGTATGACACCTTACACGACATGTTTTGATAAAGCCAAACCAGAGTTGCTAAATAACCGCGAGGATTATAAGGCACTTAATAGTATATGGTATGGCATTATCCTGAAACAGCTTAGGGATTTGTTCCCGACGGCTGCAGACAGGCTCAGCTCATGCTAGAGCTCCATCTCACATAAAAACCAAGCACCCAGCCTCCAGGATTGGTGAGGCCTGTCTATAGGAGTGGCTCACAGGTTTACATGTGTCCAGGTATAGGTTTAGACATAGGTATACTATATCTAAGCAAGGGGTGTGTACACCACCTTACCCCAGCTGAGTGATCAGCCAGTTGTGTCAATTTAAGAACCAGCCAGGGGTGGCAAAAGATATGCTGCAGCCCCTGGTAGGCCTTAGTGGCTCCTGTGCCCTGTGCACCTATAGTGCATTCTACAGGGGCTGACAAGGAGTCCATTTCCAATTGGTATGTGCCTATAGCACATGTGTCATTAATTTAGTGAGAGAACAGCAGGCTGGGGGTCTGATCAGCAGGCCCACAGCCTCAGTAGTCGAAAACCAGTGAAGCAAAAAGCAAAAATTTGGGGTGACCATAGGATAGCAGACCCTACTCTCCTACAATCATACACTATTATATTGTGCACCGGGCGTACCTGTCCCCAGATAAGATTAATCGATACTTTGGGCTTACTACATCAGCGTGTCCCAGATGTGGGCTTGTGGATGCGCAGTTCCTACATGTCCTCTGGGCATGCCCTTCGCTGCACAACTACTGGACTGCAGTGTCAGATGCCTTGGCAAAAGCAACGGAGCTTACCTTTTACATGGGAAGCTTGCCTATTGGGCTTGTTTAAAAGGACGAAACAGACGAAAGTCCAGGCGAGATTCTGGGATCTAGGGCTGATCACAGCAAAGCGTCTCATTACTAGGCGCTGGAAACATAGTGTACCCCCCCAAGCAATACACTGGCGTAACTCATTGGACAACTGGGCGAGGGCGGAGAGTGTGGCGCTACATAGAGAGGAGACGGCGGGGCTCCGTATGTACCCCATAGCTCTGGACTGGGACAACACCTTGGCGACTTACCACCAGGTGTGCCTGCAGAATGGCATTGTGTGAACACTTGTACCTCTCTTTCCATACTCAGTGCTAAGTCTCTCCTCCCCCCTTTCCCCCTCCCCCCCTCCCTAACGCCCCCCTCTCGGAGAGGTCTCCCCCCCCTTTCCCCCCTTACCCCCCCCCTTGGCACATGCGCGACGGCTCTTGCACCTTGACACTTCCATCTGCCGTGGGGCAGTGTGGACCTGCTCCCTGCCCACCTCGAGCACATCACACATACACACACATTTGTTGTTAGACACCACCCACTCTTCCGTTCACTGTACCTTTTAGATTGTTCTCTATATTTGATTGATTTGAAATGTAGCTTTGGATATGTGTTGCACTGTTGATGAGTCCACTTCCTCTAGTATTGCTGCTTTAGCATAACCTGCGCTCCAATTAGACAAGTCTCTGATGTGCAATCAGGAAACAGATCTTGCTTTCTCCGACACAGAGCACTGTCACTATTGATTATTACTCTTTCACGTATATGTCTGTCTTTAATGAACCTGCCACGCTGTTTCACTTATGTTGCCTTTATCTTGATCCTTGCTACTAGGCTCTTATATGTATAAGGATGACCGCAATGATCTGTGACGAATAATTTGCACTACAGCATAGTGTATCATTTACGTTTACATATGTGTAATGTTGTGCGATGACAAAACTGCAATAAACATACTCAAAAAAAAAAATAGACCTGCTATCCTATTGGTAGCATGGACAGAGCAGTATTAGGCTAAAATACTCTTGAGGGCGTGTAAAGCCAGCTGTTTTACCATATGTAACCCCTTGAATACCAAATGAAACAACGCCACACAGGATATATATAAAATATAGCCGCTAACTCGCCCAAAGAAATTTTTAAAATAGCAAAATCTTTAATTTCTCCTGCCCCTGAGCGTTTGTCATCAGTGGGCGCTCAATCCCATTGCAATAACCTGGCCACCTACTTCTTTCAGAAGATCAAGACTATTTATTCCTCATTCACTTGTGGTAATGACGTTGGGGCATCTACCAACATCACTGAGCCTGTCCCTACTGCACTTTGCACGTTGGACAAATTTCCTTTCTTAGACTCTATTACACTAGATAAAATGATCTCCAAAGTTACTTCGGGATCCCCTAATGACCCAGCACCTCCGCGGATTCTTATCAAGGCCCTGGATGTTATCCGTCCGGTCATCCTGGATGTGCTCAATGCTTCCATCACTACTAACTCTGTCCCTGCCCCTTGGAAGTGTGCGATGGTCAAGGCCCTATTAAAAATGCCCTCTCTGGACCAGAATAACTTGGCCAACTTCCGCCCAATCTCCTTACTCCCCTGGATGAGCAAACTGCTTGAGAGGCACGTTAACACCATCTTAGTAGACTACTTGGAATTAAGTGGTCTGCTATGTGCCTCTCAGACAGGGTTCCGCCCCCAGCACGGAACCGAAACTGCCCTTATAGCGGTGAAGGAGGAAACCCGAGCCGTGCTGGACCGGGGAGGAAAGGCAGCCATCATCTTACTCGATCTCAGCACCGCGTTCGACACAGTTAACCATACCACTTTATTACATCGTCTAATGGGTTTGGGTGTGTCGGGCGCGACACTGGAGTGGCTGTCCTCCTTCCTGGATGAGCGTTTCTTCCAGGTGTTTGAGGATGAGGCAGTCTCCCCCAAACATCCTCTTAGCTGTGGGGTGCCTCAGGGCTCCTCCCTGAGCCCCACGCTCTTTAACGTTTACATGCAACCTCTAGCAGGGATAGTCCAACCCTTTGGTGTGTGTATTGTCACCTACGTGGACGATACCCAACTGGTGGTCTCTCTTGACCACACGGAAGGATCGTCCAACACCTTAGGTCCCTGTCTGGAGGCTGTTGCTAAGTGGATGCAACTCTCCTGTCTCAAACTTAACGGAGAGAAGACGGAGATTATGCTTCTGGGCAACTCCCCGCTGACCCCTTTGGCCTCCATTTGGCCCACCTGCGTCAGTGCTCCCCCCCCCCTAAACCTCAGATAAAGAGCCTTGGCATCTGGCTCGATAAAGCGCTCGACTTCTCGGTCCAAGCCACCAAAACAGCTGCTACGTGTGTAGGGCTTATGAAGATGCTCCGCAAAGTGCTCCCTTTGCTTCCTCTCCAGGCGAGGAGGGTCATGGTTCAGGCCCTGATCCTCTCTCGCCTGGACTATGGAAATGCTTTATATCTAGGAGCCCTGGCAGCAGTGACCCATAGGCTTCAGGTCACAGAAAACTGTGCCGCTCGATTACTGTACAACATCCCTCGTTGGCAGTCAGTCAAGTATGCCTTAAAAGATCTTCACTGGCTTCCAGTTGCGGCAAGAGCACAGTTTAAGGCCATGTGCATTGTGCACAAATCTTTCCATCGAACAGGCCCTGCCATCTTGTTCCCCTTAGTTGCGCCCTATGTCCCCTCCAGAGCCCTTCGCTCCAAATCATTGCATCTAGCGACCACAAAAAAAAATCAACAAAGCACGGTGGGGTGGTCGCTCTTTCACCCATACGGCTGCAAGGCTCTGGAACTCCCTTCCCTTCGCCCTGAGGGGGAACCCAAATAGTATGGCTTTCAGGAAAGCGCTGAAAACACACTTGTACGCAAAAACATGTTAATTCTCCCGGTAGCTCGTTTTAGCAATTAGTGTAAGCGCTGCGAGGCCTCCGGGTAGTTGGCGCTATATAAATATAATTTTTAATTTCATTTCATTTCGTTACCTCACCCATGGACGGCGGGTGCATAGGTGTGAAGATGTGTCTGGTTTCGTCTTTGAATCCTATGGAGACCTGGAGAAAGATGCTGCAGGCGACCAGGAGGAAGATGTCCGGGTGGATCGAAGGGTGGAGAGGATGAAGAGGACCTGAAAGCAGAGGGTGCAAAGTCTGGGTCCCTAGCCAGTGACCGGGTGGAACAAGGAGGGAACCAGACGACGTCGAGGAGCAATCAGGTGCTGTTGTGAAGCTTGTCTCTGCAGCCACGGGGACCAGGAGGCGTCGAAGATGACCAGGAGCTGGATACGGACAGTCCCATGAAGGATCTCGCTGATGGAGGAGTCGACTTCCTGATTGGAGTCAACAAACCTTGGCAAAGTCATCCCACGCAGGATTCACAGATGTCTTCTGTTGCAGACCAGCAAGGTCTGAGGGGCTTCACCTTTGCAGGGAAGCAGGGGCCAGTCTGGAGCAACCAGACCAGCAATGAAAATCAAAAGGATTGTCGTCACAGAGGCTACTAGCCAGCGGGCCAGCAACCGGACAATGCGTCGATCAGAACACAAGCAGAAGGGCCCCACGCAGAACTCGTGGTCTGTGGAGGGCTGATCTTCAGTGCAGGTGATGCTCGGGATGGGTGCTTCTCAAACCCCAGTGCACAACTTCGAGGGTGCCTCAGAAGCTGCGCAGGTAGCAAGTTGCAGGCTTTTCAAGATGTCCGGTCCCACGTGTCTCGTCGCCTCCAAGGATCTCAGCTTTGCTGCAGACATGAAGAGAGGGTCAGAGAGGTCTGGAAGTCTGGGTCTTGTCAGGCTCTGTGCTCGGGTTCCGGCGGGAACGTCGACAAAGCAAGCCGTTGATTTGCTGGATGGTGCCTGGTTGCCCAGGGTGGTCACTCCTTGGCCACAAGGGAGATTCTTCAGTCTTCAGCTTCAGCAGAATGTCGAAGGTCCAGAGTTTCGTTTCAAGTTTCAGTTCAGGATACAATCTAAAGTCTCCTGGCTTAGCTCCTACCTTTATACTACTAAAAGGAGCTGGATTACCTACTAGGTCCCTCCTGTGGGTGGGACCAGGAAGGGGGGTGGTTACACCCCCTTTCCTTTGTCCAGTTTTGCGCCAGAGCTGGGGCTGGAGTGCCCCAGCAACCGGTTTGAACTGGGGTATGCGTGGAGCACCTTGTGTGCTCCAGGCAGTGTCTCATTCTATTCAGCCCTCCCTGTCCTAATACACAAAGTCCTGTCTGGGGTGGTGCTCGCACATCTCCAGGCAGGAAACCTATTGTCCAAGCCTCCCTCGCGTGAAGGACTCCCGGCAGCAGGAGGTTAGACTTGTGTCTGTGGCAGCAGCGTCCATCTTGTAACGCTGAGGCTCTGGTTAACTTTAACCGGGTACAGTAACTTTAACATGTCTTCTCCCTCTAGAAGGGTGGAATGCTACCCCCGTCACCAGAATTGGTGAGGGGGTAGTATTCCAAAGCGTATGACACCTTACACGACATGTTTCAATAAAGCCAAACCAAAGTTAGCATTAACCGCGTGGATTATAATGCACTTAAGAGTATATGGTATGGCGATATCATAGAACAGCTGTAAGGGCATGGTTCTGAAAGCTGCAGACAGGCTCAGCTCATGCTAGAGCACCATCTCACATATAACCAAGCACTCTGCCTCCAGGATTGTTAATGCCTGCCATAGGAGTGACTTATAGGTCACCAGGTGTCTATATATAAGGTAGGTATAGGGATACTATACCTAAGCAAGGGGTGATTACACAACCTTGCCCCAGCTGAGTGATCAGCCAGTTATGTCTATTTGAGTGGCCAGACAGGGGTGGCATAATACATGCTGCAGCCCCTGGTAGGCCTTGGAGGCACCTATGCCCTGAGTACCTAGGGTACACTTCTACAGGGGCTGATAAGGTGAACCAATTCCCAATTGTGTATGTACCTATAGTACATGGTGCAAATTTAGAGAGAGTGCATCTGGGCTGTGGGTCTGATTAGCAGGCCCACAGCCACATCTAAGTCAAAAACCAGTAAAGCAAAGCAAAAAGTGGGGGTGACCATAGGAAGCAGACCCTCCTACACAACCCCGTCCCCAAACGTAGGGACATTAGACTAACCTTGACCAGTTAAGTCTTCATGTTCTAAGTGGAAATATCTGGAGAGTCCATCTGCATTGGCATGGTCAGTCCCAGGTCTATGTTCCACTGTAAAGTCTATCCCCTGTAGGGAAATGGACCACCTAAGCAGTTTGGGATTTTCACCCTTCATCTGATTTAGCCATAGGAGGGGCTTATGGTCGGTCTGAATCTTGAAGTGAGTGCCAAACAAGTATGGCCTCAGCTTCTTCAGGGCCCAAACCACAGCAAAGGCCTCCCTCTCTATAGCTGACCAACGTTTCTCTCAAGGGGTCAGCCTTCTGCTTATGAAAGCAAGGGGCTGGTCTTGACCATCTATATTCAGTTGTGAAAGTACAGTTCCCACACCCAACTCAGAAGCATCTGTTTGGACTATGAACTCTTTGGAGTAATCTGGACTTTTCAGAATAGGTGCAGTGCACATGGCCTGCTTCAGGTCATCAAATACCTTTTGACAGCTAACTGTCCACTGAACTTTCTTTGGCATCTTCTTGGAGGTCAAGTCATTAAGTGAAGTCACAATGGACTCATAATGCTTAACAAACTTTCTGTAGTACCCAGACAGGCCCAAGAAAGCTCTGACCTGTGTCTGGGTGATTGGAGGAGTCTAATCTTTGATGGTCTGGATCTTGCTCTCCAGTGGTTGAACCTGACCCCCACCTACAAGGTGGCCCAGGTATACAACCTTGCTCTGCCCTATCTGGCACTTAGTAGCCTTGATAGTGAGTCTTGCCTTTTGCAAGGCCTCTAAAACATTCCTCGGGTGGACCAGGTGATCTTCCCAGGTGGAGCTAAAGACAGCAATATCATCTAGATATGCTGCACAATAGTCATCCAGACCTGTGGGGACTTGATTCACCAACCTTTGGAAAGTGGCAGGTGCATTCTTCAAACCAAAGGGCATTACCACAAATTGATAATGTCCTCCTGGGGTTGAAAATGCAGTTTTGGCTTTTGCATCTTCAGCTAGTCTGATCTGCCAGTAGCCTGCAGTCATGTCAAATGTGCTCAAGAACTTGTTAGAAGCCAGTCTATCAATGAGCTCATCTGCCCTAGGTATTGGGTGAGCATCTGTCCTAGTAACAGCATTGAGACCCCTGTAGTCCACGCAAAACCTCATCTCTCTCTTACCATCTTTTGTGTGAAGCTTTGGCACAAGGACTACTGGGCTGGCCCAAGGGCTTTCTGAGGGCTCAATGACTCCCAAATCCAACATCTTTTATACTTCTGTCTTTATACAGTCACTGACGTGGTCAGGTTGCCTGTAGATTTTACTCTTCACAGGCAGACTGTCACCAGTGTCCACCTCATGGGTGTACCAGCTTGTCTGACTTGGGGTCAGAGAGAACATATGTCTAAAGGACTGGAGAACTTTTCGGCAGTCCTGTTGTTGATGATCAGTGAGGCTGTCAGCAAACACCACACCATCTACTGAACCATCATCAGGGTTCTGAGTCAGCAGGTCTGGGAGAGGGTCACTCTCTTCCTCCTGCCCCTCATCTGTAGCCATGAGCAAGCCCATGTCTACCATGTCAACATATGCCTTTAGTCTGCTGACATGAAGCAACCTGTGAGGGCTTCTGGGAGTCCCAAGGTCCACCAAGTAGGTGACTTCTCCCTTTTTCTCAACAATTGTGTGGGGTCCAGACCATTTGTCTTGGAGTGCTGCTGGGGTCACTGGCTCCAGCACCCACACTTTCTGTCCTGGCTGATATTCAGTCAGTACAGCCTTTTGGTCATGCCAAGCTTTTTGGAGTTCTTGGCTTGCCTCCAGGTTTTTAGAAGCCTTCTTCATATACTCAGCCATCCTGGAGCGGAGGCCAAGTACATAATCCACTATGTCAAGTTTAGGCTTTTTGAGAGGTAACTCGCATCCTTCCCTCACAAGACATAGGGGTCCACTAACAGGATGCCCAAACAAAAGCTCAAAAGGGCTGTAGCCAACCCCCTTTTGTGGGACCTCTCTGTAGGCGAACAGAAGGCATTGTAAAAGGATGTCCCATCTTCGCCTAAGCTTTTCTGGTAACCCTTTTATCATCCCTTTGAGGTTCTTGTTGAATCTCTCCACAAGCCCATTGCACTGTGGGTGATAGCGGGTGGTGAACTTATAGTTGACACCACACTCCTTCCACATTGCAGTCAAATATCCTGACATGAAGTTTGCACCTCTGTCAGAAACAACCTCCTTTGGAAACCCCACTCTGGAGAAAACTCCAAGTAGGGCCCTTGCCACAACAGGTGTTGTTGTGGTCCTCAAGGGAATAGCCTCTGGATACCTGGTGGCATGATCCACTACCACCAGTATAAATCTGTGCCCAGATGCTGTTTGGGGGTCCATTGGTCCAACACTGTCTATCCCCACTGTTTCAAAGGGTACCCCCACCACAGGTAGTGGTATAAGGGGGCCTTTGTGGTGCCACCTGATTTGCCACTGGCTTGGCAGGTGACACAGGAGTGACAAAACTCAGATGAGGGAATTGATGGAGCGAGGTGGCAAAGCAAAATTTGTGGACCCCTCGTAAAATTAATGTCCCATAACATTAATCTTTATTAATAGTGTGTTCTTGTGAATTAACCAACGAATAGTATAAAGTGCACATACATTTACACGTGGGAACACTAATTTTGCCTGCATGAAGCAATATAACTAAATAATCTGTATTGTTAGTGTACTGTGAATCAATGTGCAGCTTAAAATTAAACGAATGTAGTATAAATGTGCTTATTGTATGTGTTTTTGTGCTAAAAAGTTGTTGGATATGTAAGTATAAAACGCATTTATGTGGCTTACCTGCTAAGTAACAACTAATGGGGAGACCTTAGTACGGAGGGAGGTGAACAGAAGGGTTTTAGTTCTATATTTAACATGAATTTGTGTTTGTTTCTATGATAGTTCCAAAAGAGACCTCTGAGGCCTAATAAAAAATGGCCGCTCTGGTAAACTGCGAATGAACGCTGGACTGCGCATGTGCTCCAAAGCCTGCAAGCGAGAGTGAGCTGACTGTGTTCGGATGGGGTGTTCAAGGCTTTAGTGCCCTGAAAACCAGGATGTGCGCCAAACATTATGAACATTATGCGTTATTGAACGTGAGAGTTTTCCCATAAGTGTCCAGTTAATAGAATGCTAGGCCAAAGACTGTTTTGAACAATAGGACCTTTAGTAAAACGCCTGGTCATCATGAGATGGATGCTGTAATGGTGAGGAGATGCTCACCCACCCTGAAATTGACCAATCAGAAACTTGAGTTAATGGTATTAGATACTCTTTAGATAGATTAAGTTAGAGAATTAGTGTATAAAAACCCCGGATTTTGTCCCAAATTATCGCTCCTTTCGATTTCATCTCGAAGTGCTGTCCGACTGAAGATCGATTCCTGGATGTAAGAACTTTAACATTTTCCTTGTTTATTTGCAGGACTGAAAGGATAAGATGAGGGTGTTAGTATAGGGATGTTAGAAGAGAATGCACTTTGGACTATCAGTTCTTTATTAAAACTTCCCACTGACTTTGAAATAAATGTCTATCTTCCGAGCTTTTAAATAAAATGTTCAATTTTGAAATAAAGTTTTAAATAAAATGTATTCAGAATAAAGAATTAAATAAATGCGAGAATGTCAGACATGCCAAAAGTTTGCTTTAATAAAATAGATTAATGGGAAATTAAAAGCTGGTCTTGTATTTTCCTATGCCTATTTTACAGTAAGCAGATCCATTGCCACTATGGTGGTGTGTCTGAATAAATGATATTGTTGATAAACCATGGTAAATTACATTTAAACTGCAGGTGTAAATAATATAGACTTTGTTACTTTAGACACTCCGCCAATGTTACAGCGTTACTCCTCTGAGTTTCACTGATCCCTGAAGTGGAGTTAGAGTGGTTAAATTTCGAACTGTGAGATTATTTAAACACGCAAGGCACGACGGAAAGATCAGTGACCCTTACCACTCTGTCTATCGATTAAGGTAGGCTCCTGTTCACGCCCCAGGCCCTGTAGCATTTGCTTCAACCTATTGGTAACTGTTACTTCATTGTCAGTTTCATTATGATTTTCAGACCATATCATACTGGAACAGGTGACCGCTTGAACACGGACCACGCCCAACGGGCAGGCCGTTTTTCCACCTGCATCGTCAGGTAAACAAAACCACGTAACTTGGTTTTTTCAGTTCCCTTCCTCAGTATAAGCTAACCTCTCTTCCATACCCCTTGACTTTCCCTAATTTAATTTTAAATACACCCGCTCTGGGTGTCTTGATGAATGATTAAATCGGGACTCTTCTTTGTGACCGTTTGAAGTAATTTAGTGTTTTAAACTTTGTGCCTAGGAACCAGCCCCACATTACCCTCACCCCCCTGTCCTTCACGTCCTGATGAAGACCCGCGAGTAAGGATCTACAGTCCTACACCTTTGGGTCGAAACGTAGACCATCCTCTACAATCAAGAACTCCCTACCCCAGTTTGATAGTAACAATCATTATGGGAGTCTCTTTTCCTTTGTAAATTGGTTTATTGAACATGTGTGTTATTTGACCTCTTCCATGTGGATCTATGATAATCATGGTTTGAATGCTGAATTTCATGTTTTATGAATTTTTGATTAGTGATGTATAACTAATTGAAATACACCGCCTCCCTCCCTCACACACCTTCCCTCCCTCTTGTGGGCGCACCCAAATGTGTGTACTATATGTATGATTTTTCGAACATTGAATGTCCTTTGGTGCAGTGACAATAAATACACTGAGCACCATCATTTGTTTTTTGAATCTATTTAAACAATTCATGTGTTTGAAAATAATTCTCTATTTTCTTGGTCTGGGACCCCTCTCATATACCCCAATCAATTACCCAGGTCCCACTGACTACATGGGTCTAACCCTACTATCTACAACATATAGCATTCAGGGCACTACAATTACACCTATATAGTTTTTAAATGATTTTGATGCAATAACATTTTTGACCTCCATGGGGAGGGCACTCAAGCTAAACTTTTACCCAGCTCCGAGTTCCACGACCTTGGGTGGAAAAAGTGACTTTGCCCCCTTAAACCCAAAAACTTCAAAAAGTCACCCCTGGAGGCCAGAAATGGGTCTTAGACACTCTTGGTATGTCATCTGAGGTATACTATGGTGTTCTTGGGTCCAGAACTAGAAATGTGATGTGACTCTGATATCTAGGGCCTATAATGGAAAAAATGAATTTGACACCAAACACCTCAAAATGTCTGAAATAGGACTCAGACATGTACCTGGAGGCTGGAAATGAGCCCTAGACACTCTTGCTATATCACCTGAGATATAATATAGGGTCCTGGTGGCCACAGGGACCCAAAAACAGTCAGGTGGGTTGATACTGAAAATTAGCAAATATCGTCCCAAAATTTTTTTTGACAAGATTTGCTAATTTTCCAAATAGCTCAGAATGGATATCAGAGACACTGTTTGAGTGCGCAAGATATGAATACACTTGTTAGAAAGGTCAGCTCTGATGCTTTCATGTGATATATATAACTTTGATATTATATAAAGTTTTTTTTCCGCTACCAGCCAAGGGAAACACCTGATATCGTACCCGATTTTGAGAACATTGGGCTGGGTGGAAAAAGTCACTTTGCCCCCTTAAACCCAAAAACTTCAAAAAGTCACCCCTGGAGGCCAGAAATGGGTCTTAGACACTCTTGGTATGTCATCTGAGGTATACTATGGTCTTCTTGGGTCCAGAACTAGAAATCTGATGTGACTCTGATATCTAGGAGCTATAATGGAAAAAAATGAATTTGACACCAAACACCTCAAATTGTCACAAATAGGAGTCAGACATGTACCTGGAGGCTGGAAATGAGCCCTAGCCACTCTTGTTATATAATCTGAGATATATTATGGGGTCCTGGTGGCTACAGTGACCTGAAAACAGTCATGAGGGTTGATACCGAAAATTAGCAAAAATCGTCAAAAAAAGTTTTTTTGACAAGATTTGCTAATTTTCCAAATAGCTCAGAATGGATATCACAGTCACTTTGTGAGTACCCATGACCTAAATATACTTGTTAGAAAGCTCAGATCTGATGCTTTCATTTGATCTATCTACCTTTGCTATTATCTGAAGTTTTTTTTTCAGCTTCCAGCCATGGGAAAAACCTGACATTGTACCCGATTTTGAGTACCTTAGGCTGGATGGAAGAAGTGACTTTGCCCCCTTAAACCCCAAAACTTCAAAAAGTCATCCCTGGAGGCCAGAAATGGGTCTTAGACACTCCTGGTATGTCATCTGAGGTATACTAAGGGGTCCTTAGGTCCAGAACTAGAAATTTGATGTGACTCTGAGCTCAATGTGATGTGACTCTGAGCTATATGGCCTATAATGGAAAAAATGAGTTTGACCCCAAACACCTCGAAATGTCACAAATAGGAGTCAGACATGTACCTGGAGGCTGGAAATGAGCCCTAGCCACTCTTGTTATATCATCTGAGATATATTATGGGGTCCTGGTGGCTACAGGGACCCGAAAACAGTCATGAGGGTTGATACCGAAAATTAGCAAAAATCATCAAAAAAAGTTTTTTTGACAAGATTTGCTAATTTTCCAAAAAGCTCAGAATGGATATCACAGTCACTTTGTGAGTACCCATGACCTAAATATACTTGTTAGAAAGCTCAGATCTGATGCTTTCATTTGATCTATCTACCTTTGCTATTATCTGTTTTTTTTTTTTCAGCTTCCAGCCAAGGGAAGAACCTGACATCCGATTTTGAGCAACGTAGCCTGGATGGAAGAAGTGACTATGCCCCCTTAAATCCCAAAACTTCAAAAAGTCATCCCTGGAGGCCAGAAATGGGTCTTAGACACTCCTGGTATGTCATCTGAGGTATACTAAGGGGTCCTTAGGTCCAGAACTAGAAATTTGATGTGACTCTGAGCTCAATGTGATGTGACTCTGAGCTCTATGGCCTATATTGGGAAAAATGAGTTTGATCCCAAACACCTCGAAATGTCACAAATAGGAGTCAGACATGTACCTGGAGGCTGGAAATGAGCCCTAGCCACTCTTGTTATATCATCTGAGATATATTATGGGGTCCTGGTGGCTACAGGGACCTGAAAACAGTCATACAAAGCAATTTGAATCCATACGAGGCAATTTTTAATTTGCGGCCATCTGGTCACCCTTTGAAATGGATAGGATATACTACAGAGGATGTAGTGCACTCTATTTCTTGAAGCATATGATGTACTGACTTAATTTTAATTGCAGTATGTAGCTAAGACATTTACAATTCATAGTGGTAACTCTCATGGTTGTGGCTTATAGGGACAAGGTACAAATCAAGTGTAACCTTCAGGTAAGTTTTTATTTTTCACTTTCATGTGTGTTGTAGAACACTTTATAATTTTGGCTATAATTCATAGTCTGTACATTATAGAGACATAATTTAAACAGCACTTTGTTCCTAGTGATGTGCATCTTACCCATGTGAATTATTATGTGTGTGGCGTATTGTAAAGTTGTCAAAATTTGAGGTTGAATGTATGACGTTTTTCAATACCGTCGCATGTACGAAAAAGTATGCCTTACATTTTGTCCCATACTTCTAAAACCATACAATCTGGATCCATAATTGGAAGTGCAGCATTAAGCTAACATGATGCCACTGTCCTGTGTTCATTTTCATGCATGTGGAAAGCTTCAAAGTGGTGTGAATCTTTCAGCGATTAAACACATATTTTTAAAAAAATTCCTCCAGCTTTTGCAAAATGTGTCACGTATGTTGTGTCATCAGTCAAGATCCATATTAGATAGAGCTTGATTTCCAACTGCAACACATTCTATAACATAGCCTACTACAGTGTGCCATTTTATATGCATGTGGCTCACACACAAGGTGCATACAAAGCAATTTGAATCCATACGAGGCGATTTTTAATTTGCGGCCATCTGGTCACCCATTGAAATGGATAGGATATATTACATAGTATGTGGTGCACTATAAATCTTGAACCATATGAGGTACTGACCTAATTTCAATCACAGTATGTAGCTAAGACATCTACACTTTATAGTGGTAACTCTCATATTTGTGGCTTATAGGGACAAGGTACAAATCAAGTGTAATCTTCAGGAAAAGTTTTTATTTTTCACTTTCATGTGTGTTGAAGAACACTTTATGCTTTTGGCTACAAAATGTGAAGTTGAATGTATGATGTTTTTCAATAACGTCACATGTGTGAAAAAATATGCCTTACGTTGTGGCCCATAATTCTAAAACCATACAATCTGGATCCATAATTCTGAGTGCAGCATACAGTTACCATCATGCCACTGCCCTGTGGTCATTGTCATGCCTGTGCCATGCTTAGAAGTGGTGAGAATCATTCAGTGATTAAACGCATGTTTTATAAAATTTGCCTCCATTTTTTGCAAAATGAGTCACGTATATTGTGTCATCAGTCATGATCCATACTAGATAGAGCTTGATTTCCAACTGCAA
This sequence comes from Lissotriton helveticus, assembly GCF_964261635.1. Lineage (NCBI taxonomy): Eukaryota > Metazoa > Chordata > Amphibia > Caudata > Salamandridae > Lissotriton > Lissotriton helveticus. Next base: position 618,631 of record NW_027611717.1, read on the forward strand.
CACATTCTATAGCATACCCTACTACATTGTGTCATTTTAAATGCATGTGGCTTACACGTAAGGTACATACAACGCAATATGAATCCATACGACGCGATTTTCAATTTGCGGCCATCTGGTCGTCCCATTGAAATGGATAGGATATTATACATAGCAGAATGTGCCCTATAATTCTTGAAGCATATAAGTTAAAGACTTAATTTCAATTGCAGATTCTAGCTAAGATTCGTATGCATTATTGTACCAATTCTTATGCATGTGGCCCACATAGAAAGTGCACGAAATGGAAGTTGAATCCATACGAGGCGATTTTCGATTTCCGGCCATCTGGTCACCCAAATCTCAAAGATTATTGTTAATAATTCAGTGTGTTTTTATGCTATTTAGCTAATAATGCATGAACCTGTTTATTAACATGTGCATAATGAGATACCAAAGAGAAAATAATGAAAATGTATTGGTAAACCGTATTTTGGTAGACTTTAAAAAACCCCATTGAAAAACACATGCATCACCAATGCTGCTTTTTGCTTGTGCCTAAAACGAAAATGTGTTATTAAAAAGTGAATATAACACATAGAGAAGTTTTTTCTTTTGTTTATGAAGCCTAATGTGAAGGCAGGTCACACCTATGTTTTACTTTGAAAAAATCTCTTTTCTAAAATTTACGGCGTTACCTTGTTTTTTAATATAGCTAAAAAAACTATTGTTAAAGTCGCTTATCAAAAAGTGATCGTAAATGCTATTTTGTTTTTTGTTTCAGCTTGAGGTTCAGTTTAATATGAGTCTTAATTTGATGTATCACTTGCCCTAGTAAACAATCCCCAAAGTCTATTTTTTTTCAATTTTCCCAAGCTCAATGTTAAACACATGCATCACCAATGATGCAAAAAGTCAAGTCAGAAATTTCAAACAGCAATAAAAAAGTGAGAAAAACAGATATTTGAAAAATTCCTCTTGTTTATGCGGCCTTATGTCCAAAGCCATCCAACAAGAGCATTTTTTTTTTTATTCAGTCGATTTAAAAAAAATCTGCGAACTATTTTATTTCTCTCAAAAAAGTGCCAAAAAGTGACTTTTTGTGCAAAAAAGTGCCCGTACAATATTTTTTCATCTAATAAACTTTTTATGACTCAGAATACACTTAGGCTTCAGGTCAATGTGTTTTCGTTTGGGGGAGGGGCCCAGGGAAAAAAACACCTTTTTTTTCTCGGATTGGTCAAAGGTCAGGCTACCAGCTTGACTCTTGTTGCACCAGTGCTGCTTCGGCTGCACCAGTGCTGCTTCGGCTGCACTGGTGCAGCTTCTCAGACTTGAGGCGTTGCACCAGTGCAGCATAGAAAAGAAACTTTTTAATAAAAGGATTTAAAACTAATTCAAGATATACATTATCTAAGGAATGTTATAAAAACTCAGATATGGAGAATATTTTTCATTTTCGTCCATTTTTGACCGTTTTGGAGCACTTTGAAGCACTGATGCAGCTTTGGGATTTTTATGGTTATTTTGATCAGAGATGCTCCTAATGTGTTTAAAATTCATGTGGGATGTATCCAAGACACTGCCATCACACCTATATAGTTTTTAAATGATTTTGATGTATTAAAATTTTGACCTCCATAAGGGGGGAAAGGTTGAACTTTTACCCCGCTCGGAGTTCCATGACTTTCGTGACCTTGTCCCCCTGAAATTTAAAATGGCATTTTCGAAGTAATGTGTACAACTATTCATTCTGTGTCATTCATTGTGTGTTTAGCATGCTATTGGGCCACTGTAGCACTTGTTTTTTTTCGTTTTTTATGCATTTTTGACCGTTTTTGAACACTTTGATGCTCCAAATGGTCTTTGGACTTAGTCACTTTTTGCTTCATGGAGATTTCAAAAGTGTTAGAAAGTCACTTTGGAGGCATACAGGACAGTGCAAATGCACCTATATAGCAATCAGGACACTCCAATCACACCTATATAGTTTTTAAATGATTTTGATGAATTAAAAATTTTGACCTCCATGAGGGGTGGAAAGTTTGAACTTTTACCCCGCTCGGAGTTCCATGACTTCTGTGACCTCGTCCCCCTGAAATTTAAAATAGCATTTTCCAAGTAATTTGTAAATATATTCATTCTGGGTCATTCATTGTGTGTTTAGCTTGCTATTGGGCCAGTGTAGCACTTTGTTTTTTTCATTTTTATGCATTGGTGACCGTTTTTAAACACTTTCATGCACCAATGATGTCTTTGTACTTCGTCATTTTTCACTTCATGGGGACTTCAAAAGTGTTAGAAATTCATTGTGGAGGCACACAGAACAGTGCAAATGCAGTTACATAGCATTCAGGACACTGCAATTACACCTATATAGTTTTTAAAAGATTTTGATGTAATAACATTTTTGACCTCCATGGGGAGGGCCCTTAAGCTGAACTTTTACCCAGCTCGGAGTTCCATGACCTTGTCCCCCTGAAATTGAAAATCGAATTTTCAAAGTGTTTAGTAAAACTGTTCATTCTGTGTCATTCATTATGTCTTTAGCCTGCTATTGGACCACTGCAGCACTATGTTTTGTTAATTTTAACCCAATGTTGACCTTTTTTGACCACTTTGATGCACCAGTGAAGTTTTTGGACTTAGTCATTTTTCACTTCATGGAGACTTCAAAAGTGTTAGAAATTCATTTTGTAAATACCTAGAACGGTGCAAATGCAGCCATATAGCATTCAGGGCACTACAATTACACCTATATAGTTTTTAAATGATTTTGATGCAATAACATTTTTGACCTCCATGGGGAGGGCACTCAAGCTAAACTTTTACCCAGCTCCGAGTTCCACGACCTCGGGTGGAAAAAGTGACTTTGCCCCCTTAAACCCAAAAACTTCAAAAAGTCACCCCTGGAGGCCAGAAATGGGTCTTAGATACTCTTGGTATGTCATCTGAGGTATACTATGGTGTTCTTGGGTCCAGAACTAGAAATGTGATGTGACTCTGATATCTAGGGCCTATAATGGAAAAAATGAATTTGACACCAAACACCTCAAAATGTCTGAAATAGGACTCAGACATGTACCTGGAGGCTGGAAATGAGCCCTAGACACTCTTGCTATATCACCTGAGATATAATATAGGGTCCTGGTGGCCACAGGGACCCAAAAACAGTCAGGTGGGTTGATACTGAAAATTAGCAAAAATCGTCCCATAAATTTTTTTGACAAGATTTGCTAATTTTCCAAATAGCTCAGAATGGATATCAGAGACACTGTTTGAGTGCGCAAGATATGAATACACTTGTTAGAAAGGTCAGCTCTGATGCTTTCATGTGATATATATAACTTTGATATTATATAAAGTTTTTTTTCCGCTACCAACCAAGGGAAACACCTGATATCGTACCCGATTTTGAGAACATTGGGCTGGGTGGAAAAAGTCACTTTGCCCCCTTAAACCCAAAAACTTCAAAAAGTCACCCCTGTAGGCCAGAAATGGGTCTTAGACACTCTTGGTATGTCATCTGAGGTATACTATGGTCTTCTTGGGTACAGAACTAGAAATCTGATGTGACTCTGATATCTAGGAGCTATAATGGAAAAAAATGAATTTGACACCAAACACCTCAAAATGTCACAAATAGGAGTCAGACATGTACCTGGAGGCTGGAAATGAGCCCTAGCCACTCTTGTTATATAATCTGAGATATATTATGGGGTCCTGGTGGCTACAGGGACCTGAAAACAGTCATGAGGGTTGATACCGAAAATTAGCAAAAATCGTCAAAAAAAGTTTTTTTGACAAGATTTGCTAATTTTCCAAATAGCTCAGAATGGATATCACAGTCACTTTGTGAGTACCCAGGACCTAAATATACTTGTTAGAAAGCTCAGATCTGATGCTTTCATTTGATCTATCTACCTTTGCTATTATCTGAAGTTTTTTTTTCAGCTTCCAGCCATGGGAAAAACCTGACATTGTACCCGATTTTGAGCACCTTAGGCTGGATGGAAGAAGTGACTTTGCCCCCTTAAACCCCAAAACTTCAAAACGTCATCCCTGGAGGCCAGAAATGGGTCTTAGACACTCCTGGTATGTCATCTGAGGTATACTAAGGGGTCCTTAGGTCCAGAACTAGAAATTTGATGTGACTCTGAGCTCAATGTGATGTGACTCTGAGCTATATGGCCTATAATGGAAAAAATGAGTTTGACCCCAAACACCTCGAAATGTCACAAATAGGAGTCAGACATGTACCTGGAGGCTGGAAATGAGCCCTAGCCACTCTTGTTATATCATCTGAGATATATTATGGGGTCCTGGTGGCTACAGGGACCCGAAAACAGTCATGAGGGTTGATACCGAAAATTAGCAAAAATCGTCAAAAAAAGTTTTTTTGACAAGATTTGCTAATTTTCCAAATAGCTCAGAATGGATATCACAGTCACTTTGTGAGTACCCATGACCTAAATATACTTGTTAGAAAGCTCAGATCTGATGCTTTCATTTGATCTATCTACCTTTGCTATTATCTGAAGTTTTTTTTTCAGCTTCCAGCCAAGGGAAGAACCTGACATCGTACCCGATTTTGAGCAACGTAGCCTGAATGGAAGAAGTGACTATGCCCCCTTAAACCCCAAAACTTCAAAAAGTCATCCCTGGAGGCCAGAAATGGGTCTTAGACACTCCTGGTATGTCATCTGAGGTATACTAAGGGGTCCTTAGGTCCAGAACTAGAAATTTGATGTGACTCTGAGCTCAATGTGATGTGACTCTGAGCTCTATGGCCTATATTGGGAAAAATGAGTTTGATCCCAAACACCTCGAAATGTCACAAATAGGAGTCAGACATGTACCTGGAGGCTGGAAATGAGCCCTAGCCACTCTTGTTATATCATCTGAGATATATTATGGGGTCCTGGTGGCTACAGGGACCTGAAAACAGTCATACAAAGCAATTTGAATCCATACGAGGCAATTTTTAATTTGCGGCCATCTGGTCACCCTTTGAAATGGATAGGATATACTACAGAGGATGTAGTGCACTCTATTTCTTGAAACATATGATGTACTGACTTAATTTCAATTGCAGTATGTAGCTAAGACATTTACAATTCATAGTGGTAACTCTCATGGTTGTGGCTTATAGGGACAAGGTACAAATCAAGTGTCACCTTCAGGTAAGTTTTTATTTTTCACTTTCATGTGTGTTGTAGAACACTTTATACTTTTGGCTATAATTCATAGTCTGTACATTATAGAGACATAATTTAAACAGCACTTTGTTCCTAGTGATGTGCATCTTACCCATGTGAATTATTATGTGTGTGGCGTATTGTAAAGTTGTCAAAATTTGAGGTTGAATGTATGACGTTTTTCAATACCGTCGCATGTACTCTAGAAGTAGATCTGAGGTTTGCGGGATCCTTGTTTGTTGAACTGTCGATTTTAGGTCGGATATCAAATCGCCTAACATAGATGGTAAGAATGATAGTTTATCTAAGATTGGATCACAGGGTAGTAATTGTGATGGAGCTAGTTGAGCAGCAGAAACGGCGTCTTGACCCCTCCTTATCAGACCGTTCAGTTCCGAAATTTTCCAGTCGATTCCTGAGATGGAATCGGCCATTGTCTGCAGAACTGAAAGCTGCGGGTCCATTTTATGAGACTGAAATTCCAAGGCTGTGGCCGAGTGTTGCAGGGTGTTCAAGATTGTTAGCCATATAGACTTGGAGGCAGGCTTCCCTGGGTTACTACTCCTCTTTAATGATGGAGATGCGTCGATGGATAGCTTCCCTTCCGATGGTTTGAGGGTATAAGTAGCAACTAGTTCCTCCCACTCCAGTGCTGCTATGGAAGACATGTCATTATTTATGGAGTTATTGATTGATTGAGAATCATTGTATGGTATTAATTTACGGCGTTGGGATGGATTTGGCGTTGCTAACTTGTTGCTTGAGACTGTTTGTTCAGGAGTGTTACACAGGTTTAATTGAAGTGACTTTGTGAGAAGTTGGCCTGATAGGTGATGTTTCCAATTCTGGAACCACCTATTATCAGACCAAACAATCCCTTATGGTGTCAGGTTGTAAGTCAACCTTGTTAGACAAGCTATCCTAGGGGTAGCATGGACTAAGCAGCCTAAAGGCTTAACTTAAGAGGTCGTGTTAAGCGAGCTGTTTTACCACATACAATCCTGTAATATCAAATGAAAGGACACCACACAAGTATATATTATAAAAATATATGTGTTTATTACTAAAAACAATCCCCAGTATTCTTTATGAATAAAGGGGCACAAGCGTTAAATCAAAAGCACAGTTAAAACATACAAAGTTGCACAATTATGGATGAGGGCGGGTGGCCACTCAAACCATATACTAAACAAGTGGTATAAGAGATACCAATCGAACAGTGGTTAGGCCTAGGGCCTAGGGAATCGCTGGGAGCAGTCAGGACAAGCAGTGCTGAAGTCGGGAGAGGCCCACGGGATTCGGGAGCAGTGCGGAAAGCGCACGCATGCACCAATGTTAACCAATGGTGCGTAAAAGTTACAAAGTTAAAGTTTAAGGACACTTCCGCTGAACCTAGAGGAACAAAACTTAAGACACAGACCCTAGAGATGTGTACCAGTGTGGGAACACCGGCGGAGCAAAGTTACCTCACCCACAGGAAGCGGGTGCACAGGGTCGAAGTTGAGTCGGGTTTCGTCACGCAGGCTCTTGGTGCTTGAAGCTGAAAGGGCTGCAGGCGGGGTGAAAGAGAAGTGTCCGGTGGAGTCCAAGGGTAGACTCGGGTCGAAAAGTACCTGAAAGCAGAGGGGACAGAGTCTGGGTCACTCAGCAGTGACCAGGGTGGAACCAGGACGGAACCAGGCAATGTCGGGCGCAATCAGGTCGCTGTCGAGGTGCTTCTCTCCGCTGTCACGTGGGCTCTGGGGCATCTACGACGTCCAGGAGCAGGTCACAATCTGTCCCACGCAGGCTCTCGCCGTCGGCGCTGTCGGCTTCAAGATTGGAGCAAACAACACTTGGCAAAAGCAATCCACGCGGAACCAGGAGATTGCTTCTCACTCAAACCAGGAGGGTCAGAGTGGGGGCTCCTTTTCAGGGGAGCTGGTGCAGATCTGGAGCAACCAGATTCACAAGTCGATTTCAAGTTTTCCTCGGCACAGGGGCCACTAGCCGGCTGGCAAGTGACCGGGCCAACGCGTTGAGCCAAAAGAAGCAGAAGGGCCCCACGCAGCACTCGTCGAGTGTGGAGGGCTGAACTTCGGTGCAAGTGTGGATCAGGGTTGGGGCTTCTCAAACCCGGTGTACAGCTTCAAGGGTCACTCGTGGGCTGCACGGTCAGCGTCTCATGGTCAATTCAAGATGGCGTGCCCCACGCTTCCGGTCGCCTCCACGGGTCTCAGCTCTGCAGGGACTGTGGATCGGGCTGTTGGAAAGCAGGCAAGCTTGATCTCGTCGATCTCTGTCGCTCGAGTTCCGGCGGGAACTGCAACAAAGTAGATGTCGATAGCTGGATGGTGCCTGTTTGCACAGGGTGGTCACTCCTTGACCACAAGGGAGATTCTTCGGGCTTCTACGTCGAGTAGGATGTCGAAGGGTCCAGAAGTTCATTTCTTATGTTTCTTCAGGATAATCTGAAGTGCATTGACACTGCTCCCAGTCTTATACTAATTTTGGGGGCTGGATTACCTGCTAGGTCCCCTCCTATGGGTGGGACCCAGGAAGTGGGTGGATACACCCCCTTCCTTTGATCCAGGCCACCCTGGCACGAGGGCTGGAGTGCCCCAGAACCGGTTTGGCCGGATTATGCAAGGGGCAGCCTTGTGCGCCCCAGGCAGTGTCTGGTTTCTTTCAAACCTCCCTGCTACAATCCACTATCTCCTGTCTGGAGGGTGGTAACACCCCCCTGCGACAGGAAACCCTTTGTCCAGGCCCCATTTGGCTGAGTTTCGGTCAGCTTCAGGGGGTCAGACTCTTGTCTGTGGCAGAGGCATCCATTTTGTGGATCTAAGGCCCTTTTAGAAATTAACCGCATTTAAGTAAAGTAACATGTCTTACCCCTCTAGAGGGGTGGAATGCTATCCCCGTCGCCAGAACTGGCGAGGGGATAGTATTCCAAATCGTATGACACCTTACACGACATGTTTTGATAAAGCCAAACCAAAGTTGCTATATAACCGCGAGGATTATAAGGCACTTAAGAGTATATGGTATGGCATTATCCTGAAACAGCTTAGGGAGTTGTTCCCGACAGCTGCAGACAGGCTCAGCTCATGCTAGAGCTCCATCTCACATTAAACCACGCACTCTGCCTCCAGGATTGATGAGGCCTTCCATAGGAGTGGCTCACAGGTTTATATGTGTCCAGATATAGGTTTAGATATAGGTATACTATATCTAAGTAAGGGGTGATTGCACCACCTTACCCCAGCTGAGTGATCAGCCAGTTGTGTCAATTTAAGAACCAGCCAGGGGTGGCAAAAGATATGCTGCAGCCCCCGGTAGGCCTTGGTGGCCCCTATGCCCTGGGCACCTATAGTGCATTATACAGGGGCTGACAAGGGGTCCATTTCCAATTGTGGTATGTACCTAGGGTACATGGAATCCATTTTACAGAGAGAGCAGATGGCCTGGGGGCCTGATTAGCAGGGAACCAGGTCAACTAAGTCAAAAAACCAGCTAAACACAGGCAAAAAATCTGGGGTAACCATAGTCAGGTAGCCACCTTCCTACACAACCCCCCCCAAACGAAAGGAGATAAGGCTATCCTTGGCCAGGTAAGCCTATATTGCCTGAGTGGCCATATAAGGAAGTACCTGCACTAGCATGGGTACCCCCTGTCTCATGGTCCACTAAGCAGTCCCTCACCCTTGGGGTATTAGATGGTCTCCACCATAGGGAATCACTACCTTGGGTGTGTTTATGCAAAGTTAAAGGCTGGTTTGGATATGGAGTACTGAAGTGAGGCTCTACTAATTTAGGGCTTAGCTTCCTCCAATTATCTTCCACCATGTGTGCCTTTCTTTCTTTAACTGAGTTGCACTGTGCTCTCAGGGTCAATCTCTGGCTAACTAAAGCTGGAGGCTGGGTCCCTCTGTTTGGCTTGCTGGAGGGACAGTTCAGGTTTGGGCCCTTTGGGTCCCAGGTTTGGCTGTGCCCAACAGAATCCATCTGTGGGAGGTCCCTAACTGTATTTAAGGGGGCTCCCTCAGGAGTTTTTAAAGTTTTCACCTCACTAGGGCTACTAGTTTTGGTGCCCCTAATCTGTTGATGGGGGTGCTTTATGTGACAGGGGGCCCTCCGGGTCTCACTGTCCTTCTTGTCCTCTGCAGCCCTGGGCTGGCTAAGGCAAGGGAGAGAGGGGCAGGTTACCTGCTCCAGACTGGGTCCCACCTGAGAAGGGTCCACTGACATCAGAGGTTCTGTCAGGCTAGGCCCAACCACCTCTGGGGCAGTTCCTTCATCAGGGGTAAGATCAGTTCCCTGAGGAGGCTGATCCTGTCCTAAAGTCTGGTGAGGGGGAGATTTCCCTTCCTCCTCCATGCTCTCAGTTTGTGTGGAGTTATCCATCATTTCAGGTTTCACAACACACATATCAGTTTGAGTTTGGGCTGTGGCCATCACAGCCCCACCAACCTTTTCAGGAGGAGACTCAGTTTGGGTTTCTGCTGTTATCATAACAGCTTTGCTATTCTGTTCAGGAAGAGCTTTTGCTAAAGATGGGGCAGAGAGTTTCTCAGCCCTACCAACCTTTTCAGGAAGGACATCTTGGATTGGGGCTGTAGCCATTACAGCCCCACTAACCTTTCCATTGAAATTTACCATTCTAGAATGGGTTTCCTGTTCAACCTCAGCCCAGGCTGAGATTTCCAAATCATTACCAAGTAGGCAGTTTACAGGCAAGTTTGATGACACTGCCACTCTCTTTGGGCCAATGACACCTCCCCAGCTGAGACTTACTACTGCCATGGGATGATTGTTTTTGACGCCATCAATGTTTGTTACCTGGTATGTGGCACCTGGTAAAAGTTGCTTAGAGGGGACTATACAGTCAGCCACCATGGTGATGCTAGCCCCTGTGTCTCTAAAAGCTTCAACTTTCAAACCATTGATGATGGGCTCTTGTCTATACTTGCTCAAGGTATTTGGGCAATCAGAGAAGTTGGCAAACCCCATGCCAGTCTCATAAACAAGATCATTTGGTGATGGGGACCTGGATAGGCCAGGGTCCACCTGAGCTCCAAAAGTAAACCCACCCAGATTCCGGGGTGTGCTCCCACTTCCTGGGGGATTACTGCTGACAGTAACAGGAGGTGTTGGAGCTGGCTTTGGAGGTATATTCTCTTTATTGTTATTCTTGGGACAACAGTTGTCTGTTTTGTAATGCCCAACCTGTTTACAGGCATAACAATAAGGCTTTTTCTCAGTTGAAGAAGTGTCTTGGGACCCACCCCCATTCTTGGAGTTTTGGGGCCCTGGGGAAGTCTTTTCTTTATTTTTATCCCCACCCTTATCTTGAGGCTTGGTAGACTCCTTCTTCTGGTTACTGTCCTGATTCTTAGGCCTAATCCTGGTTCTGACCCACTTGTCTGCCTTCTTTCCCAATTCTTGGGGAGAGGTCAGATCAGAGTCCACCAGGTGATGGTGTAAGAGCTGGTTCTGACAATTACTTAGGATCTGCTCCCTCATAATCAAATTATACAATCCTGTAAAGTCATGTACTTTGCTGCCATGTAGCCAACCCTCCAGAGCCTTAGTTGCACAATCAACAAAATCAGTCCAGTCCTGTGTCTGTGTCTTCTGTGTGTCTCTGAACTTCAACCTGTACTGTTCAGTGGTTAAGCCAAACCCATCTATTAGGACACTCTTCAGGACTTTGTAATTGTTTGCATCCTCATGTCTGACAGTGAGGAGCTTATCTCTCCCTTTCTCTGAAAAGGAGTACCATAAGATTGCTGCCCACTGTTCCTCAGGAACCTGCTGTACCATGCAGGCTCTCTCAAGAGCAGTTATCCACTTGTGGATGTCATCCCCTTCCTTGTAGGGGGGCACAATCTTTGTCAGGTTTCTACTATCATAGGACCTGGGTTTCTCTTTAGGAATATTGCTGCCACCAGTGGCATCTAAGCCACACAATTTCTGCTCTCTTGCCAAGGCAAGTCTAGCTTGAGCCAAGGCTACCTCCTCCCTCTCTATTTGGAGTTTGACAGCCCTCATTCTGGCCCTATGCTCTAGCTTTTGAGAAGCAGTCATGCCTCTCTGAGATTCTCTTGAGGCACTAGAAAGATGAGAGTCCCCTGAGGGAGATCTCACTCTTCTGTTGCCTGGGAGAATGTCATGGTAGGATCTGGGGAGGTGCTGGTCCTCTCCATTTCCCAGTAGGTCTAAGTTGGCCTGGCTAAGCCTGGCAACTTTACCTTGGTTAACCCCTAGCTCCTGATCTTCAGGTCCATCTATGTCTGAACCATCCTCCTCCTCTTCCTCCTCTTCTTCTTCCTCCTCTGGAGTGGTATCAGTTACAGGGGGGTTCACTCCATCTCCTGACTCTAAGGGAACTTCATTCGCCTTCTCTGAGTCATCCTGTTCTAGAATGGCTATCAGGATAGGACAGGTGGGACTTCTGCCCCTTTTTAACCCTCTTGAGATGCATAAGGCAATCAAGTCCTTTCGGGTTAATTTGTCATAGCTGGAAGTTGCCTTGGTAAGGTCAACTGTCACAGGAGCAGACCCTGAGGCTTTTCCTGTGTCAGACATGACTCTAGTGTGGTGTAAGTGATGCACCTACCTACACTAAGTGTTTCCCTACTGTACCTTGCTAGTGAGTTGTAGTCAGGGTGTGCTAATCCCTTCATCCTACAACTACTAAGTTCAGTAGAACTTAAATATGCTAAGCTTTTGATTTATATGTACCTAGAGGTACTTGATGTGATCTTTCAATTTGATAAAAAGATTGCAATGGTAAAACAACATCAAGCTCAAATCCGCACCGCTGCTCACCAATGTGAGAAGTTGGCCTGATAGGGGATGTTTCCAATTCTGGAACCACCTGATATCAGACTGTAGGAAGGTGGCTACCTGACTATGGTTACCCCAGATTTGTTGCCTGTGTTTAGCTGGTTTTTTGACTTAGTTGACCTGGTTCCCTGCTAATCAGGGCCCCAGGCCATCTGCTCTCTCTGTAAAATGGATTCCATGTACCCTAGGTACATACCACAATTGGAAATGTACTCCTTGTCAGCCCCTGTATAATGCACTATAGGTGCCCAGGGCATAGGGGCCACCAAGGCCTACCAGGGGCTGCAGCATATCTTTTGCCACCCCTGGCTGGTTCTTAAATTGACACAACTGGCTGATCACTCAGCTGGGGTAAGGTGGTGTAAACACCCCTTACTTAGGTATAGTATACCTATATCTAACCCTATATCTGGACACATATAAACCTGTGAGCCACTCCTATGGAGGGCCTCATCAATCCTGGAGGCAGAGTGCGTGGTTTAATGTGAGATGGAGCTCTGGCATGAGCTGAGCCTGTCTGCAGCTGTCGGGAACAACTCCCTAAGCTGTTTCAGGATAATGCCATACCATATACTCTTAAGTGCCTTATAATCCTCGCGGTTATATAGCAACTCTGGTTTGGCTTTATCAAAACATGTCGTGTAAGGTGTCATACGATTTGGAATACTATCCCCTCGCCAGTTCTGGCGACGGGGATAGCATTCCACCCCTCTAGAGGGGTAAGACATGTTCCTTTACTTTAATGCGGTTAATTTCTCCAAAGACCTTAGATCCACAAAATGGATGCCTCTGCCACAGACAAATGTCTGGACCCCTGCAGCTGACCGAAACTCGGCCAAATGGGTCCTGGACAAAGGGTTTCCTGTCACAGGAGGGTGTCACCGCCCTCCAGACAGGAGATAGTGGATTGTAGCAGGGAGGTCTGAAAGAAACCAGACACTGCCTGGGGCGCACAAGGCTGCCCCTTGCATAATCCGGCCAAACCGGTTCTGGGGCACTCCAGCCCTCGTGCCAGGGCGGCCTGGATCAAAGGAAAGGGGTGTATCCACCCCCTTCCTGGGTCCCACCCATAGGGGGGGACCTAGCAGGTAATCACGCCCCCCAGATTCGAATAAGAGTGGGAGCAGTGCCAATGCACATCAGATTTCCTGGAAGAAACATTAGAAACAAAACTCTGGACCCTTGGACCTCCATCTCAACGTGGAAGCCCGAAGAATCTCCCTTGTGGTCAAGGAGTGACCACCCTGCAGCAGCAGGCACCATCCAGCCCTCGACGTCTACTTAGTTGCAGTTCCCGCCGGAACTCGAGCGACTGAGATCAACGAGATCAAGCTTGCCTGCCTTCCAACAGCCCGATCCACAGTCCCTGCAGAGCTGAGACCCGTGGAGGCGACCGGAAGCGTGGGGCACGCCATCTTGAATTGACCATGAGACGCTGACCGTGCAGCCCACGAGTGACCCTCGAAGCTGTGCACTGGGGTTTGAGAAGCCCCCACCCTGAGCTACTCTTGAGCCGAAGTTCAGCCCTCCACACTCGACAAGTGCTGCGTGGGGCCCTTCTGCTCCATTTGGCTCAACGCGTTGGCCCGGTCACTTGCCAGCCGGCTAGTGGTCCCTGTGCCGACGAAACTACAAAGAAGACTCGTGAATCTGGTTGCTCCAGATCCACACCAGCTCCTCTGAAAAGGAGCCCCCACTCTGACCTTCCTGGTTCGAGTGAGAAGCAATCTCCCGGTTCCGCGTGGATTGCTCTTGCCAAGTGTTGTTTGCTCCAAACTTGAAGCCGACAGTGCCGACGGTGAGAGCCTGCGTGGGACAGATCGTGACCTGCTCCTGGACGTCGCAGATGCCCCAGAGCCCACGTGACAGCGGAGAGAAGCTCCTCGACGACCACCTGATTGCGCCCGACATTGCCTGGTTCCGTCCTGGTTCCACCCTGGTCACTGCTGAGTGACCCAGACTCTGTCCCCTCTGCTTTCAGGTACCCTTCGACTTGAGTCCACCCTTGGACTCCACCGGACACTTCATCTTCAACCTGCCTGCAGCCCTTTCAGCTTCAAGCACCAAGAGCCTGCGTGTCAAAACCCGACGCCACTTCGACCCTGTGCACCCACTTCCTGTGGGTGAGGTAACTTTGCTCCGCTGGTGTTCCCACACTGGTGCACATCCCTAGGGTCTGTGTGTTAAGTTTTGTTCCTCTAGGTCCAGCGGAAGTGTCCTTAAACTTTAACTTTATAACTTTTACGCACCATTGGTTAACATTGGTGCATGCGTGCGCTTTCCGCACATCTCCCGAATCCCGAGGGCCATTCCCGACTTCAGCATTGCTTGTCCTGACTGCTCCCAGCGATTCCCTAGGCCCTAGGCCTAACCACTGCTCGATTGGTATCTCTTATACCACTTGTTTAGTATATGGTTTGAGTGGCCACCCGCCCTCATCCATAATTGTGCAACTTGTATGTTTAAACAGTGCTTTTTGATTTAACGCTTGTGCCCCTTTATTCATAAAGAATACTGGGGATTGTTTTTAGTAATAAACACATATATTTTTATAATATATACTTGTGTGGTGTCCTTTCATTTGATATTACAGGATTGTATGTGGTAAAACAGCTCGCTTAACACGACCTCTTAAGTTAAGCCTTTAGGCTGCTTAGTCCATGCTACCCCTAGGATAGCTTGTCTAATAAGGTTGACTTACAACCAGACACCATAAGGGATTGTTTGGTCTGATAATAGGTGGTTCCAGAATTGGAAACATCACCTATCAGGCCAACTTCTCACACTGAGCTTTCAAGATCATTGCCTAACAGACAGTCTACTGGAAGGTCTGCACTCACAACAACTTTCTTTAGGCCATTTACCCCTCCTGTAGGAGAGTAGGGTCTGCTATCCTATGGTCACCCCAAATTTTTGCTTTTTGCTTCACTGGTTTTCGACTACTGAGGCTTTGGGCCTGCTGATCAGACCCCCAGCCTGCTGTTCTCTCACTAAATTAATGACACATGTGCTATAGGCACATACCAATTGGAAATGGACTCCTTGTCAGCCCCTGTAGAATGCACTATAGGTGCACAGGGCACAGGAGCCACTAAGGCCTACCAGGGGCTGCAGCATATCTTTTGCCACCCCTGGCTGGTTCTTAAATTGACACAACTGGCTGATCACTCAGCTGGGGTAAGGTGGTGTACACACCCCTTGCTTAGATATAGTATACCTATGTCTAAACCTATATCTGGACACATGTAAACCTGTGAGCCACTCCTATAGTCAGGCCTCACCAATCCTGGAGGCTGGGTGCATGGTTTTATGTGAGATGGAGCTCTAGCATGAGCTGAGCCTGTCTGCAGCCGTCGGGAACAAATCCCTAAGCTGTTTCAGGATAATGCCATACCATATACTATTAAGTGCCTTATAATCCTCGCGGTTATTTAGCAACTTTGGTTTGGCTTTATCAAAACATGTCGTGTAAGGTGTCATACGCTTTGGAATACCATCCCCTCGCCAGTTCTGGCGACGGGGATGGCATTCCACCCCTCTAGAGGGGTAAGACATGTTACTTCACTTTAATGCGGTTGATTTCTCCAAAGGCCTTAAGATCCACAAAATGGATGCCTCTGCCACAGACAAATGTCTGGACCCCTGGAGCTGACCGAAACCCAGTCAAGGGGGTCCTGGACAAAGGGTTTCCTGTCACAGGAGGGTGTCACCGCCCTCCAGACAGGAGATAGTGTATTGTAGCAGGGAGGTTTGAAAGAAACCAGACACTGCCTGGGGCGCACAAGGCTGCCCCTTGCATAATCCGGCCAAACCGGTTCTGGGGCACTCCAGCCCTCGTGCCAGGGCGGCCTGGATCAAAGGAAGGGGGTGTATCCACCCACTTCCTGGGTCCCACCCATAGGAGGGGACCTAGCAGGTAATCACGCCCACCAGATTCGAATAAGAGTGGGAGCAGTGCCAATGCACATCAGATTTCCTGGAAGAAACATTTGAAACGATATTCTGGACCCTTCGCCCTCCATCTCAACGTGGAAGCCCGAAGAATCTCCCTTGTGGTCAAGGAGTGACCACCCTGCAGCAGCAGGCACCATCCAGCCCTCGACGTCTACTTAGTTGCAGTTCCCGCCGGAACTCGAGCGACTGAGATCGAAGAGATCAAGCCTGCCCAGCTTCTAACAGCCCGATCCACAGTCCCTGCAAAGCTGAGACCCGTGGAGGTGACCGGAAGCGTGGGGCACGCCATCTTGAAGTGACCACGAGACGCTGACCGTGCAGCCCACGAGTGACCCTCGAAGCTGTACACCGGGGTTTGAGAAGCCCCCACCCTGAGCTACTCCTGAGCCGAAGTTCAGCCCTCCACACTCGACGAGTGTTGCGTGGGGCCCTTTGGCACGATTTGGCTCAACGCGTTGGCCTGGTCACTTGCCAGCTGGCTTGTGGTCCCTGTCCCGACGAACTACCTAAGAAGACTTGTGATTCTGGTTGCTCCAGATCCACACCAGCTCCCCTGAAAAGGAGCCCCGATTCTGACCTTCCTGGTCCGAGTGAGAAGCAATCTTCCGATCCTGCGTGGATTGCTCTTACCAAGGCTTGTTTGCTCCAAACTTGAAGCCGACTGCACCGACGGTGAGAGCCTGCGTGGGACAGATCGTGACCTGCTCCTGGACGTCGCAGATGCCCCAGAGCCCAAGTGACAGCGGAGAGAAGCTCCTCGATGACCACCTGATTGCGCCCGACATTGCCTGGTTCCGTCCTGGTTCCACCCTGGTCACTGCTGAGTGACCCAGACTCTGTCCCCTCTGCTTTCAGGTACTCTACAACTTGGGTCCACCCTTGGACTCCACCGGACACTTCGTCTTCACCCTGCCTGCAGCCCTTTCAGCTTCAAGCACAAAGAGCCTGCGTGTCAAAACCCGACGCCACTTCGACCCTGTGCACCCACTTCCTGTGGGTGAGGTAACTTTGCTCCGCCGGTGTTCCCACACTGGTGCACACCTCTAGGGTCTGTGTGTTAAGTTTTGTTCCTCTAGGTTCAGCGGAAGTGTCCTTAAACTTTAACTCTTTGACTTTTACGCACCATTGGTTAACATTGGTGCATGCGTGCGCTTTCCGCACATCTCCCGAATCCCGAGGGCCATTCCCGACTTCAGCATTGCTTGTCCTGACTGCTCCCAGCGATTCCCTAGGCCCTAGGCCTAACCACTGCTCGAGTGGCCTTTCTTATACCACTTGTTTAGTATATGGTTTGAGTGGCCACCCGCCCTCATCCATAATTGTGCAACTTGTATGTTTAAACAGTGCTTTTGATTTAACGCTTGTGCCCCTTTATTCATAAAGAATACTGGGGATTGTTTTTAGTAATAAACACATATATTTTTATAATATATACTTGTGTGGTGTCCTTTCATTTGGTATTACAGGATTGTATGTGGTAAAACAGCTCGCTTAACACGACCTCTTAAGTTAAGCCTTTAGGCTGCTTAGTCCATGCTACCCCTAGGATAGCTTGTCTAATAAGGTTGACTTACAACCAGACACCATAAGGGGATTGTTTGGTCAGGTAGTAGGTGGTTCCAGAATTGGAAACATCCCCTACCAGGCCAACTTCTCACATTGGTGAGCAGCGGTGCGGATTTGAGCTTGCTGTTGTTTTACCATTGCAATCTTTATATCAAATTGAAAGATCACATCAAGTACCTCGAGGTACATATAAAATCAAAAGCTTAGCATATTAAGTTCTACTGAACTTAGTAGTTGTAGGTTGAAGGGAGTAGCACACCCCTGACTACAACTCACTAGCAAGGTCCAGTAGGAAAACACTTAGTGTAGGTAAGTGCACCACTTACACCTCACTAGTAACCATGTCTGACACAGGAAAGGCCTCAGGGTCTAGTCCTGTGACAGTTGACCCTACCCAGGCAACTTTTGGATATGACAAACTAACCCGCAGAGACTTGATTGCCTTGTGCAAAGCAAGAGGGTTAAAAAGGGGCAGAAGCCCCACCTGCCTAATCCTGGTAGAAATCCTAGAACAGGATGACTTAGAGAAGGCAAAAGCAGCTTCCCTAGATACAGGAACTGGAGGGAACCCCCCTGCAGTTGATCCCCTTGAAGAAGAGGATGATGATGACTTGGATGAGGACTCAGATGCTGAGGACTTAGGAGTACAGGATCAGGGTAGCCAGGTTCCAGTAGCCAGGCCAACTTGGACCTACTGGGGAATGGAGAGGGCCAGCACCTCCCCAGGACCCAACACATGATTCCCCCAGGCAACAGAAGAGTGAGATCTCCCTCAGGGGACTCTCATCTTTCTAGTGCCTCCAGGGAATCACAGAGAGGCATGAATGCTTCTCAAAAGTTAGAGCATAGGGCCAGAATGAGGGCTGTCAAACTCCAGATAGAGAGGGAGGAGGTAGCCTTGGCTCAAGCTAGACTTGCCTTGGCAAGAGAGCAGAAATTAAGTGGCTTAGATGTCACTGGTGGCAGCAATTTTCCAAGAGAAAAAGACAGGGCCTATGATAATAGAAACCTGACCAAAATTGTGCCCCCCTTTAAAGAAGGGGATGACATCCACAAATGGATGACTGCTCTTGAGAGAGCCTGCATGGTACAGCAGGTTCCTGAGAATCAGTGGGCTGCAATTTTGTGGTACTCCTTTTCTGAGAAAGGGAGGGACAGGCTCCTCACAGTTAGACCTGAGGATGCCAAAAACTACTCTGTTTTGAAGAGTGCTCTCATTGAAGGGTATGGCCTAACCACTGAGCACTACAGGTTGTTGTTCAGAGACACCCAGAAAGCACAGACTCAAGACTGGACTGATTTTGTGGAGTGTGCCACTAAGGCTTTGGAGGGTTGGTTACAGGGAAGTAAAGTTTCAGACTATACAGGATTGTACAATCTTATGATGAGAGAACAGATCCTTAATAACTGTACAAACCAGCTGTTGCATCAATACCTTATTGACTCTGATCTGACCTCTCCCCAAGAATTGGGAAAGAAGGCAGACAAATGGGTCAGAACAAGGATTAAGCAGAAACCCCAGAACCAAGGTGGTGACCAGAAGAAAACAGACCAGAAGGGTGGTAATCAGAATCAGAAAGATAAAGAAAAAGACCAGAAGTCTTCAGGCCCCCAAACTAATAGTAAGGAGGGTGGTTCCCAAACTGGTAACAAGAAGAAGAAGAACAAAGGTCCAAAGACACCTTGGTGCAATACCTGCAAATCAGTTTCACACTGGGGCAGTGAGTGCACCAAGGCAAATCCAGTTCCCACCACTACAGCTCCTAAAGCAACTGCAACCCCAAGTACAGTAAGCAGTGGTGGAACACAGTCCAAGGGTGTAGCTGGGTTGACCCTGGGTATTGAAGTAGGATCTGGCCTAGTCAGAGTCCCTACACAGGCAGTTCTCCTGTATGATGTGGACATTGAATTGCCCACTGCAGTAAGCCCCACAAACCTGGGCAAATACAGGCAGACTCCCTTAATAAATGAGAAACTGGCTCAAGCTTACAGGGACACATGTGCTAGTGTCACCATGGTGACCCCTGGCTTTGTGGACCCTGGACAGATTGTACTAGGAGAGAGCTACCTAGTAACCAATGCAAGCAACTCCACTACCTCCCATAGTGTGGCAGTTGTGAACTTCTCCTGGGGAGGGGTTGATGGCCTAAAGAAAGTTGTGGTGAGTGCAGACCTACCAGTAGACTGTCTGTTAGGCAATGACCTTGAAAGCTCAGCATGGTCAGAAGTGGAGTACAGGACTCATGCAGAAATGCTAGGGATTTCAGAGCATGTCCTTGCCATGACAAGGGCTCAGGCTAAGAAGTGCCTTCCTGAACCAGTGGTGGATCTTGAGACAATAGACCAGCCACAGCCCAAGAGAAGGAGCAAGAGAGGAAAGGCCTCGCCTTCCACCTTGCCCCAGGTTGAGGATCAGGTTTCAGAGGAAACTGATTCTGCAGTCCAAGAGGAGACTGTCTCTGAGGAGCTTGAACCTGACCAGGTTGAGTTTCTGGGGACAGGGGGACCCTCAAGGGCAGACCTGAGGCAGGCTCAATTAGATTGCCCTTCCCTTGAACCCCTCAGACAGCAGGCTGCTGCTGAGGCTGCTGGGGATGCCCAAGGTACCCATACAGTGTATTGGGATGAGCGACTCCTTTACTCAGAGGCTAGAGCCCCCAAGCCTGGCATGACCAGGAGGTTGGTGATACCTCTGCAGTTTAGGGGATTCCTCCTTACCTTGGCCCATGATATTCCCCTTGCAGGACACTTAGGCCAGAACAAGACGTGGGACAGGCTTGTTCCACACTTTCACTGGCCTCACATGTCAGAGGATGTCAAGGAGTTTTGTCGCTCCTGTGTCACTTGCCAAGCCAGTGGTAAGTCAGGTGGCACAACAAAGGCCCCCCTAATACCACTACCTGTGGTGGGGGTCCCCTTTGAGAGAGTTGGAATTGATATTGTGGGTCC
Organism: Lissotriton helveticus; assembly: GCF_964261635.1. NCBI lineage: Eukaryota > Metazoa > Chordata > Amphibia > Caudata > Salamandridae > Lissotriton > Lissotriton helveticus. The sequence goes on from NW_027611717.1 coordinate 639,108, forward strand.
AATGGACCCCCAAACAGCATCTGGGAACAGATTCATACTGGTGGTAGTGGATCATGCCACCAGGTACCCAGAGGCTATTCCCCTAAGGACCACCACAGCACCTGTGGTGGCAAAAGCCCTCATTGCAGTTTTCTCAAGAGTGGGCTTTCCTAAGGAGGTACTATCAGATAGAGGGACACATTTTATGTCCAGCTATCTAAAAGCAATGTGGAAGGAATGTGGAGTAAACTATAAGTTTACCACCCCATATCATCCACAATGCAATGGGCTTGTGGAGAGATTTAACAAGACCCTTAAAGGCATGATAAAAGGATTACCAGAGAAGCTCAGGCGGAAATGGGACATTCTTTTACCCTGCCTGCTCTTTGCTTACAGAGAGGTCCCACAGAAGGGGGTTGGCTACAGCCCTTTTGAACTTTTGTTTGGCCACCCTGTGAGAGGTCCATTGTGTTTGGTGAAGGAAGGATGGGAGTTACCTCTCAAAAAGCCCAAACTAGACATAGTGGACTATGTACTTGGTCTCCGCTCCAGGATGGCTGAGTACATGGAAAGAGCATCCAAAAACCTGGAGGCCAGCCAAGAATTGCAGAAAGCTTGGCATGACCAAAAGGCTGTGCTGGTAGAGTTCCAACCAGGACAGAAGGTATGGGTACTGGAGCCAGTGGCTCCAGCAGCACTCCAAGACAAGTGGAGTGGACCCTATCCTATTATTGAGAAGAAAGGGGAAGTCACCTACTTGGTAGACTTTGGAACACCCAGGAGCCCTCACAGGGTAATCCATGTGAATCGCTTGAAAGCATTTGTAGACAGGGAGGACATGAGCTTGCTCATGGCCACAGATGGGGAACAGGAGGAAGAGAGTGACCCTCTCCCAGACCTGCTTTCTCAGAACCCTGATGATGGTTCAGTTGATGGAGTAGCCTTGGCAGGCAGCCTCACTGACCAGCAACAGAGGGACTGCAGACAAGTTTTGCAGGCTCACAGGCAAATGTTTTCACTCACACCCAGCCAAACTGACTGGTGTACCCATGTTGTGGACACTGGTGACAGTCTGCCTGTCAAGAATAAGATCTACAGGCAACCTGATCATGTCAGGGATTGCATCAAGGCTGAGGTGCAAAAGATGTTGGAGCTTGGAGTGATTGAGCCATCAGAGAGCCCATGGGCCAGCCCAGTAGTCCTGGTGCCAAAACCTCATACCCAAGATGGTAAGAGAGAAATGAGGTTTTGCGTGGATTACAGGGGTCTCAATGCTGTCACTAGGACAGATGCTCACCCCATTCCAAGAGCAGATGAGCTCATTGACAGATTGGCTTCTGCCAAGTTTCTGAGCACATTTGATCTGACAGCTGGCTACTGGCAAATCAGACTAGCTGAGGAGTCAAAAGCCAAAACAGCATTCTCTACCCCTAGTGGACATTATCAGTTTGTGGTAATGCCCTTTGGGTTGAAGAATGCACCTGCCACTTTCCAAAGGTTGGTGAACCAAGTCCTTACTGGGTTGGATGACTTTTGTGCAGCTTATCTAGATGATATTGCTGTCTTTAGCTCCACCTGGGAGGATCACCTGATCCACCTGAAGAAAGTTTTGGAGGCCCTACAAAAGGCAGGCCTAACTATCAAGGCCACAAAGTGCCAGATAGGGCAGAGTAAGGTTGTATACCTGGGCCACCTAGTAGGTGGAGGCCAGGTTCAGCCACTGGAAAGCAAAATCCAGGCCATACAGGACTGGGCTCCTCCAGTTACCCAGACACAAGTCAGAGCCTTCTTGGGCCTGACTGGGTATTACAGAAAGTTTGTGAAAAACTATGGGTCTATAGTGACACCATTAAATGACTTGACATCCAAGAAGATGCCAAAAAAGGTTCAGTGGACAGTTAGCTGTCAGAAGGCATTTGAAGACCTGAAGAAGGCCATGTGCTCTGCACCTATCCTAAAGAGTCCTGACTACTCCAAACAGTTCATTGTTCAGACAGATGCTTCTGAGTTGGGGGTGGGAGCTGTACTGTCACAACTTAATCAAGATGGTCAAGACCAGCCAATTGCTTTCATTAGCAGGAGGCTAACCCCAAGAGAAAAACGTTGGTCAGCCATTGAGAGGGAGGCCTTTGCTGTGGTTTGGGCATTAAAGAAGTTGAGGTCCTACTTGTTTGGAACTCACTTCCTAGTGCAAACAGACCATAAGCCCCTCTTATGGCTTAATCAGATGAAGGGTGAAAATCCCAAACTGCTCAGGTGGTCCATTTCCCTACAGGGGATGGACTTTACAGTGGAGCACCGCCCAGGGACTGACCATGGTAATGCAGATGGTCTCTCCAGGTACTTCCACTTAGAACATGAAGACTTATCTGGTCAAGGTTAGTTTAATGTCCCTGCGTTTGGGGGGGGGTTGTGTAGGAGAGTAGGGTCTGCTATCCTATGGTCACCCCAAATTTTTGCTTTTTGCTTCACTGGTTTTCGACTACTGAGGCTGTGGGCCTGCTGATCAGACCCCCAGCCTGCTGTTCTCTCACTAAATTAATGACACATGTGCTATAGGCACATACCAATTGGAAATGGACTCCTTGTCAGCCCCTGTAGAATGCACTATAGGTGCACAGGGCACAGGAGCCACTAAGGCCTACCAGGGGCTGCAGCATATCTTTTGCCACCCCTGGCTGGTTCTTAAATTGACACAACTGGCTGATCACTCAGCTGGGGTAAGGTGGTGTACACACCCCTTGCTTAGATATAGTATACCTATGTCTAAACCTATATCTGGACACATGTAAACCTGTGAGCCACTCCTATAGTCAGGCCTCACCAATCCTGGAGGCTGGGTGCATGGTTTTATGTGAGATGGAGCTCTAGCATGAGCTGAGCCTGTCTGCAGCCGTCGGGAACAAATCCCTAAGCTGTTTCAGGATAATGCCATACCATATACTATTAAGTGCCTTATAATCCTCGCGGTTATTTAGCAACTTTGGTTTGGCTTTATCAAAACATGTCGTGTAAGGTGTCATACGCTTTGGAATACCATCCCCTCGCCAGTTCTGGCGACGGGGATGGCATTCCACCCCTCTAGAGGGGTAAGACATGTTACTTCACTTTAATGCGGTTGATTTCTCCAAAGGCCTTAAGATCCACAAAATGGATGCCTCTGCCACAGACAAATGTCTGGACCCCTGGAGCTGACCGAAACCCAGTCAAGGGGGTCCTGGACAAAGGGTTTCCTGTCACAGGAGGGTGTCACCGCCCTCCAGACAGGAGATAGTGTATTGTAGCAGGGAGGTTTGAAAGAAACCAGACACTGCCTGGGGCGCACAAGGCTGCCCCTTGCATAATCCGGCCAAACCGGTTCTGGGGCACTCCAGCCCTCGTGCCAGGGCGGCCTGGATCAAAGGAAGGGGGTGTATCCACCCACTTCCTGGGTCCCACCCATAGGAGGGGACCTAGCAGGTAATCACGCCCACCAGATTCGAATAAGAGTGGGAGCAGTGCCAATGCACATCAGATTTCCTGGAAGAAACATTTGAAACGATATTCTGGACCCTTCGCCCTCCATCTCAACGTGGAAGCCCGAAGAATCTCCCTTGTGGTCAAGGAGTGACCACCCTGCAGCAGCAGGCACCATCCAGCCCTCGACGTCTACTTAGTTGCAGTTCCCGCCAGAACTCGAGCGACTGAGATCGACGAGATCAAGCCTGCCCAGCTTCTAACAGCCCGATCCACAGTCCCTGCAAAGCTGAGACCCGTGGAGGCGACCGGAAGCGTGGGGCACGCCATCTTGAAGTGACCACGAGACGCTGACCGTGCAGCCCACGAGTGACCCTCGAAGCTGTACACCGGGGTTTGAGAAGCCCCCACCCTGAGCTACTCCTGAGCCGAAGTTCAGCCCTCCACACTCGACGAGTGTTGCGTGGGGCCCTTTGGCACGATTTGGCTCAACGCGTTGGCCCGGTCACTTGCCAGCTGGCTTGTGGTCCCTGTGCCGACGAACTACCTAAGAAGACTTGTGATTCTGGTTGCTCCAGATCCACACCAGCTCCCCTGAAAAGGAGCCCCGACTCTGACCTTCCTGGTCCGAGTGAGAAGCAATCTTCCGATCCTGCGTGGATTGCTCTTACCAAGGCTTGTTTGCTCCAAACTTGAAGCCGACTGCACCGACGGTGAGAGCCTGCGTGGGACAGATCGTGACCTGCTCCTGAACGTCGCAGATGCCCCAGAGCCCACGTGACAGCGGAGAGAAGCTCCTCGACGACCACCTGATTGCGCCCGACATTGCCTGGTTCCGTCCTGGTTCCACCCTGGTCACTGCTGAGTGACCCAGACTCTGTCCCCTCTGCTTTCAGGTACTCTACAACTTGGGTCCACCCTTGGACTCCACCGGACACTTCGTCTTCACCCTGCCTGCAGCCCTTTCAGCTTCAAGCACCAAGAGCCTGCGTGTCAAAACCCGACGCCACTTCGACCCTGTGCACCCACTTCCTGTGGGTGAGGTAACTTTGCTCCGCCGGTGTTCCCACACTGGTGCACACCTCTAGGGTCTGTGTGTTAAGTTTTGTTCCTCTAGGTTCAGCGGAAGTGTCCTTAAACTTTAACTCTTTGACTTTTACGCACCATTGGTTAACATTGGTGCATGCGTGCGCTTTCCGCACATCTCCCGAATCCCGAGGGCCATTCCCGACTTCAGCATTGCTTGTCCTGACTGCTCCCAGCGATTCCCTAGGCCCTAGGCCTAACCACTGCTCGAGTGGCCTTTCTTATACCACTTGTTTAGTATATGGTTTGAGTGGCCACCCGCCCTCATCCATAATTGTGCAACTTGTATGTTTAAACAGTGCTTTTGATTTAACGTTTGTGCCCCTTTATTCATAAAGAATACTGGGGATTGTTTTTAGTAATAAACACATATATTTTTATAATATATACTTGTGTGGTGTCCTTTCATTTGGTATTACAGGATTGTATGTGGTAAAACAGCTCGCTTAACACGACCTCTTAAGTTAAGCCTTTAGGCTGCTTAGTCCATGCTACCCCTAGGATAGCTTGTCTAATAAGGTTGACTTACAACCAGACACCATAAGGGGATTGTTTGGTCAGGTAGTAGGTGGTTCCAGAATTGGAAACATCCCCTACCAGGCCAACTTCTCACACCTCCCCAGGAGAAGTTCACAACTGCCACACTATGGGAAGTAGTGCAGTTGCTCGCATTGGTCACTAGGTAACTCTCACCTAGTACAATCTGTCCAGGGTCCACAAAGTCAGGTGTCACCATTGTGACACTGGCACATGTGTCCCTGTAGGCCTGAGCCAGTTTCTCATTAATTAAGGGAGTCTGCCTGTATTTGCCCAGGTTACTGGGGCTTACTGCAGTGGGCAACTCAATGTCCACATCATACAGTAGAACTGCCTGTGTAGGGATTCTGACTAGGCCAGATCCTACTTCAATACCCAGGGTCAACCCAGCTACACCCTTGGACTGTGTTCCACCACTGCTTACTGTACTTGGGGTTGCAGTTGCTTTAGGAGCTGGAGTGGTGGAGACTGGATTTGCCTTGGTGCACTCACTGCCCCAGTGTGAAACTGATTTGCAGGTATTACACCAAGGTGTCTTTGGACCTTTGTTCTTCTTCTTCTTGTTTCCATTTTGGGAACCACCCTCCTTACTATTAGTTTGGGGGCCTGAAGACTTCTGGTCTTTTTCTTTATCTTTCTGATTACCACCCTTCTGGTCTGTTTTCTTCTGGTCACCACTTTGGTTCTGGGGTTTCTGCTTAATCCTTGTTCTGACCCATTTGTCCGCCTTCTTTCCCAATTCTTGGGGAGAGGTCAGATCAGAGTCAATAAGGTATTGATGCAACAGCTGGTTTGTACAGTTATTAAGGATCTGTTCTCTCATCATAAGATTGTACAATCCTGTATAGTCTGAAACTTTACTTCCCTGCAACCAACCCTCCAAAGCCTTAGTGGCACACTCAACGAAATCAGTCCAGTCTTGAGTCTGTGCGTTTTGGGTGTCTCTGAACAACAACCTGTATTGCTCAGTGGTTAGGCCAAACCCTTCAATAAGAGAACTCTTCAAAACAGTGTAGTTTTTGGCATCCTCAGGTCTAACTGTGAGGAGCCTGTCCCTCCCTTTCTCAGAAAAAGAGTACCATAAAATTGCAGCCCACTGATCCTGAGGAACCTGCTGTACCATGCAGGCTCTCTCAAGAGCAGTCATCCATTTGTGGATGTCATCCCCTTCTTTAAAGGGGGGCACAATTTTTGTCAGGTTTCTATTGTCATAGCCCCTGTCTTTTTCTCTTGGAAAGGGTTAAAAAGGGGCAGAAGTCCCACCTGCCAAATCCTGGTAGGCATCCTAGAGCAGGATGACTTAGAAAGGGCGAAGGAAGCTTCCCTAGAGACAGGAAATGGAGGGAACCCCCCTGTAACTGATCCCCCTCAGGAGGAGGACGAGGAAGAAGAAGAGGAGGAGGAGGAGGACTCAGAAGATCAGGATCAGAGGGGTAGCCAGGTCCCAGTTGCCAGGCTTAGCCAGGCCAACTTAGACCTACTGGGGAATGGAGAGGGCCAGCACCTCCCCAGATCCCATCATGTTATTCTCCCAGGCAACAGAAGAGTGAGATCTCCCTCAGGGGACTCTCATATTTCTAGTGCCTCCAGAGAATCTCAGAGAGGCATGACTGCTTCTCAAAAGCTAGAGCATAGGGCCAGAATCAAACTCCAAATAGAGAGGGAGGAGGTAGCCTTGGCTCAAGCTAGACTTGCCTTGGCAAGAGAGCAAACATTGTGTGGCTTAGATGCCATTGGTGGCAGCAATATTCCTAAAGAGAAACCCAGGTCCTATGATAGTAGAAACCTGACAAAGATTGTGCCCCCCTACAAGGAAGGGGATGACATCCACAAGTGGATAACTGCTCTTGAGAGAGCCTGCATGGTACAGCAGGTTCCTGAGGAACAGTGGGCAGCAATCTTACGGTACTCCTTTTCAGAGAAAGGGAGAGATAAGCTCCTCACTGTTAGACATGAGGATGCAAACAATTACAAAGTCCTGAAGAGTGTTCTGATACATGGGTTTGGCTTAACCACTGAACAGTACAGGTTGAAGTTCAGAGACACCCAGAAGACACAGACTCAGGACTGGACTGATTTTGTTGATTGTGCAACTAAGGCTCTGGAGGGTTGGCTACATGGCAGCAAAGTACATGACTTTACAGGATTGTATAATTTGATTATGAGGGAGCAGATCCTAAGTAATTGTCAGAACCAGCTCTTACACCAGCACCTGGTGGACTCTGATCTGACCTCTCTGTGAGAAGTTGGCCTGATAGGTGATGTTTCCAATTCTGGAACCACCTATTATCAGACCAAACAATCCCTTATGGTGTCTGGTTGTAAGTCAACCTTATTAGACAAGCTATCCTAGGGGTAGCATGGACTAAGCAGCCTAAAGGCTTAACTTAAGAGGTCGTGTTAAGCGAGCCTTTTTACCACATACAATCCTGTAATATCAAATGAAAGGACACCACACAAGTATATATTATAAAAATATATGTGTTTATTACTAAAAACAATCCCCAGTATTCTTTATGAATAAAGGGGCACAAGCGTTAAATCAAAAGCACTGTTTAAACATACAAGTTGCACAATTATGGATGAGGGCGGGTGGCCACTCAAACCATATACTAAACAAGTGGTATAAGAGATGCCACTCAAGCAGTGGTTAGGCCTAGGGCCTAGGGAATCGCTGGGAGCAGTCAGGACAAGCAATGCTGAAGTCGGGAATGGCCCTCGGGATTCGGGAGATGTGCGGAAAGCGCACGCATGCACCAATGTTAACCAATGGTGCGTAAAAGTCATAAAGTTAAAGTTTAAGGACACTTCCGCTGGACCTAGAGGAACAAAACTTAACACACAGACCCTAGAGATGTGCACCAGTGTGGGAACACCGGCGGAGCAAAGTTACCTCACCCACAGGAAGTGGGTGCACAGGGTCAAAGTGGCGTCGGGTTTTGACACGCAGGCTCTTGGTGCTTGAAGCTGAAAGGGCTGCAGGCGGGTTGAAGATGAAGTGTCCGGTGGAGTCCAAGGGTGGACTCAAGTCTAAGGGTACCTGAAAGCAGAGGGGACAGAGTCTGGGTCACTCAGCAGTGACCAGGGTGGAACCAGGACGGAACCAGGCAATGTTGGGCGCAATCAGGTGGTCGTCAAAGAGCTTCTCTCCGCTGTCACGTGGGCTCTGGGGCATCTGCGACGTCCAGGAGCAGGTCACGATCTGTCCCACGCAGGCTCTCACCGTCGGTGCAGTCGGCTTCAAGTTTGGAGCAAACAACACTTGGCAAGAGCAATCCACGCGGGATCGGAAGATTGCTTCTCACTCGGACCAGGAAGGTCAGAGTCGGGGCTCCTTTTCAGGGGAGCTGGTGTGGATCTGGAGCAACCAGATTCACGAGTCTTCTTTGTAGTTTCGTCGGCACAGGGACCACTAGCCAGCGGGCAATTGACCGGGCCAACGCATTGAGCCAAATGGAGCAGAAGGGCCCCACACAGCACTCGTCGAGTGTGGAGGGCTGAACTTCGGCTCAGGAGTAGCTCAGGGTGGGGGCTTCTCAAACCCCGGTGCACAGCTTCAAGGGTCACTCGTGGGCTGCACGGTCAGCGTCTCATGGTCAATTCAAGATGGCGTGCCCCACGCTTCCGGTCGCCTCCACGGGTCTCAGCTCTGCAGGGACTGTGGATCGGGCTGTTGGAAGGCAGGCAAGCTTAATCTCGTCGATCTCAGTCGCTCGAGTTCCGGCGGGAACTGCAACTAAGTAGACGTCGAGGGCTGGATGGTGCCTGCTGCTGCAGGGTGGTCACTCCTTGACCACAAGGGAGATTCTTCGGGCTTCCTCGTTGAGATGGAGGTCCAAGGGTCCAGAGTTTTGTTTCTAATGTTTCTTCCAGGAAATCTGAGGTGCATTGGCACTGCTCCCACTCTTATTCCAATCTGGGGGGCGTGATTACCTGCTAGGTCCCCCCCTATGGGTGGGACCCAGGAAGGGGGTGGATACACCCCTTTCCTTTGATCCAGGCCGCCCTGGCACGAGGGCTGGAGTGCCCCAGAACCGGTTTGGCCGGATTATGCAAGGGGCAGCCTTGTGCGCCCCAGGCAGTGTCTGGTTTCTTTCAGACCTCCCTGCTACAATCCACTATCTCCTGTCTGGAGGGCGGTGACACCCTCCTGTGACAGGAAACCCTTTGTCCAGGACCCATTTGGCCGAGTTTCGGACAGCTGCAGGGGTCCAGACATTTGTCTGTGGCAGAGGCATCCATTTTGTGGATCTAAGGTCTTTGGAGAAATTAACCGCATTAAAGTAAAGGAACATGTCTTACCCCTCTAGAGGGGTGGAATGCTATCCCGGTCGCCAGAACTGGCGAGGGGATAGTATTCCAAATCGTATGACACCTTACACGACATGTTTTGATAAAGCCAAACCAAAGTTGCTATTTAACCGCGAGGATTATAAGGCACTTAAGAGTATATGGTATGGCATTATCCTGAAACAGCTTAGGGAGTTGTTCCCGACAGCTGCAGACAGGCTCAGCTCATGCTGGAGCTCCATCTCACATAAAACCACGCACTCTGCCTCCAGGATTGATGAGGCCTTCCATAGGAGTGGCTCACAGGTTACATGTGTCCAGATATAGGTTTAGATATAGGTATACTATATCTAAGCAAGGGGTACTTACACCACCTTACCCCAGCTGAGTGATCAGCCAGTTGTGTCAATTTAAGAACCAGCCAGGGGTGGCAAAAGATATGCTGCAGCCCCTGGTAGGCCTTGGTGGCCCCTATGCCCTGGGCACCTATAGTGCATTATACAGGGGCTGACAAGGAGTCCATTTCCAATTGGTATGTGCCTATAGCACATGTATCATTAATTTAGTGAGAGAACAGCAGGCTGGGGGTCTGATCAGCAGGCCCACAGCCTCAGTAGTCGAAAACCAGTGAAGCAAAAAGCATAAATTTGGGGTGACCATAGGATAGCAGACCCTACTCTCCTACACACTCCCCAAGAATTGGGAAAGAAGGCAGACAAGTGGGTCAGAACCAGGATTAGGCCTAAGAATCAGGACAGTAACCAGAAGAAGGAGTCTACCAAGCCTCAAGATAAGGGTGGGGATAAAAATAAAGAAAAGACTTCCCCAGGGCCCCAAAACTCCAAGAATGGGGGTGGGTCCCAAGACACTACTTCAACTGAGAAAAAGCCTTATTGTTATGCCTGTAAACAGGTTGGGCATTACAAAACAGACAACTGTTGTCCCTAGAATAACAATAAAGAAAATATACCTCCAAAGCCAGCTCCAACACCTCCTGTTACTGTCAGCAGTAATCCCCCAGGAAGTGGGAGCACACCCAGGAATCTGGGTGGGTTTACTTTTGGAGCTCAGGTGGACCCTGGCCTATCCAGGTCGCCATCACCCAATGATCTTGTTTATGAGACTGGCATGGGGTTTGCCGACTTCTCTGATTGCCCAAATACTTTGAGCAAGTATAGACAAGAGCCCATCATCAATGGTTTGAAAGTTGAAGCTTTTAGAGACACAGGGGCTAGCATCACCATGGTGGCTGACTGTATAGTCCCCTCTAAACAACTTTTACCTGGTGCCACATATCAGGTGACAAACATTGATGGCCTCAAAACAAATCATCCCATGGCAGTAGTGAGTCTCAGCTGGGGAGGTGTTATTGGCCCAAAGAGAGTGGCAGTGTCATCAAACTTGCCTGTAGACTGCCTACTTGGTAATGATTTGGAAATCTCAGCCTGGGCTGAGGTTGAACAGGAAACCCATTCTAGAATGGTAAATTCCAATGGAAAGGTTAGTGGGGCTGTAATGGCTACAGCCCCAATTCAAGATGTCCTTCCTGAAAAGGTTGGTAGGGCTGAGAAACTCTCTGCCCCATCTTTAGCAAAAGCTCTTCCTGAACAGAATAGCAAAGCTGTTATGATAACAGCAGAAACCCAAACTGAGTCTCCTCCTGAAAAGGTTGGTGGGGCTGTGATGGCCACAGCCCAAACTCAAACTGATATGTGTGTTGTGAAGCCTGAAATGATGGATAACTCCACACAAACTGAGAGCACAGAGGAGGACGAGAAATCTCCCCCTCACCAGACTTTAGGAAAGGATCAGCCTCCTCAGGGAACTGATCTTGCCCCTGATGAAGGAACTGCCCCAGAGGTGGTTGGGCCTAGCCTGACAGAACCTCTGATGTCAGTGGACCCTTCTCAGGTGGGACCCAGTCTGGAGCAGCTAACCTGCCCCTCTCTACCTTGCCTTACTCAGCCCAGGGCTGCAGAGGACAAGAAGGACAGTAAGACCCAGAGGGTCCCCTGTCAAATAAAGCACCCCCATCAACAGATTAGGGGCACCAAAACTAGTAGCCCTAGTGAGGTGAAAACTTTAAAAACTCCTGAGGGAGCCCCCTTAAAAACAGTTAGGGACCTCCCACAGGTGGATTCTGTTGGGCACAGCCAAACCTGGGACCCAAGGGGCCCAAACCTGAACTGTCCCTCCAGCAAGCCAAACAGAGGGACCCAGCCTCCAGCTTTAGGTAGCCAGAGGTTGACCCTGAGAGCACAGTGCAACTCAGTTAAAGTAAGAAAGGCACACATGGTGGAAGATAATTGGAGGAAGAGGAGCCCTAAATTAGTGGAGCCTCACTTCAATACTCCATATCCAAACCAGCCTTTAACTTTGCATAAACACACCCAAGGTAGTGATTCCCTATGGTGGAGACCCTCTAATACCCAAAGGGTGAGGGACTGCTTAGTGGACCATGAGACAGGGGGTACCCATGCTAGTGCAGGTACTTCCTTATATGGCCACTCAGGCAATATAGGCTTACCTGGCAAAGGATAGCCTTATCTCCTTTCGTTTGGGGGGGGTTATGTAGGAAGGTGGCTACCTGACTATGGTTACCCCAGATTTTTTGCCTGTGTTTAGCTGGTTTTTTGACTTAGTTGACCTGGTTCCCTGCCAATCAGGGCCCCAGGCCATCTGCTCTCTCTGTAAAATGGATTCCATGTACCCTAGGTACATACCACAATTGGAAATGGACTCCTTGTCAGCCCCTGTATAATGCACTATAGGTGCCCAGGGCATAGGGGCCACCAAGGCCTACCAGGGGCTGCAGCATATCTTTTGCCACCCCTGGCTGGTTCTTAAATTGACACAACTGGCTGATCATTCAGCTGGGGTAAGGTGGTGTAATCACCCCTTACTTAGATATAGTATACCTATATCTAAACCTATATCTGGACATATATAAACCTGTGAGCCACTCCTATGGAAGGCCTCATCAATCCTGGAGGCAGAGTGCGTGGTTTAATGTGAGATGGAGCTCTAGCATGAGCTGAGCCTGTCTGCAGCTGTCGGGAACAACTCCCTAAGCTGTTTCAGGATAATGCCATACCATATACTCTTAAGTGCCTTATAATCTTCGCGGTTATATAGCAACTTTGGTTTGGCTTTATCAAAACATGTCGTGTAAGGTGTCATACGATTTGGAATACTATCCCCTCGCCAGTTCTGGCGACGGGGATAGCATTCCACCCCTCTAGAGGGGTAAGACATGTTACTTTACTTAAATACGGTTAATTTCTAAAAGGGCCTTAGATCCACAAAATGGATGCCTCTGCCACAGACAAGAGTCTGACCCCCTGAAGCTGACCGAAACTCAGCCAAATGGGGCCTGGACAAAGGGTTTCCTGTCGCAGGAGGGTGTTAGCAGAACTGGCGAGGGGATAGTATTCCAAATCGTATGACACCTTACACGACATGTTTTGATAAAGCCAAACCAAAGTTGCTATATAACCGCGAGGATTATAAGGCACTTAAGAGTATATGGTATGGCGTTATCCTGAAACAGCTTAGGGAGTTGTTCCCGGCAGCTGCAGACAGGCTCAGCTCATGCTAGAGCTCCATCTCACATTAAACCACGCACTCTGCCTCCAGGATTGATGAGGCCTTCCATAGGAGTGGCTCACAGGTTGATATGTGTCCAGATATAGGTTTAGATATAGGTATACTATATCTAAGTAAGGGGTGGTTACACCACCTTACCCCAGCTGAGTGATCAGCCAGTTGTTTCAATTTAAGAACCAGCCAGGGGTGGCAAAAGATATGCTGCAGCCCCTGGTAGGCCTTGGTGGCTCCTATGCCCTGGGCACCTATAGTGCATTATACAGGGGCTGACAAGGAGTCCATTTCCAATTGTGGTATGTACCTAGGGTACATGGAATCCATTTTACAGAGAGAGCAGATGGCCTGGGGCCCTGATTAGCAGGGAACCAGGTCAACTAAGTCAAAAAACCAGCTAAACACAGGCAAAAAAATCTGGGGTAACCATAGTCAGATAGCCACCTTCCTACAGTCCCCCAGGCTGTGCTTGGTCCCCCAGGCTGTGCTTGGTCCCCCAGGCTGTGCATGGTCCCCCTGGTTGCTCTTGGTCCCCCAGGCTGTGCTTGGTCCCCCAGGCTGTGCTTGGTCCCCCTGGTTGCTCTTGGTCCCCCTGGCTGTGCTTGGTACCCCTGGCTGTGCTTGGTCCCCCAGGCTGCTTGGTCCCCCAGGCTGTGCTTGGTCCCCCTGGTTGCTCTTGGTCCCCAAGCTGTGCTTGGTCCCCCAGGCTGTGCTTGGTCCCCCTGGTTGCTCTTGGTCCCCCAGGCTGTGTTTGGTCCCCCAGGCTGTGCTTGGTCCCCCAGGCTGTGCTTGGTCCCCCTGGTTGCTCTTTGTCCCCCAGGCTGTGCTTGGTCCCCCAGGCTGTGCTTGGTCCCCCTGGTTGCTCTTGCTCCCCCAGGCTGTGCTTGGTACCCCTGGCTGTGCTTGGTCCCCCTGGTTGCTCTTGGTCCCCCAGGCTGTGCTTGGTCCCCCAGGCTGTGCTTGGTCCCCCTGGATGCTCTTGGTCCCCCTGGCTATGCTTGGTCTCCCTGGTTCCTCTTGGTCCCCCTGGCTGTGCTTGGTCCCCCTGGTTGCTCTTGGTCCCCCTGGCTGTGCTTGGTACACCTGGCTGTGCTTGGTCCCCAGGCTGTGCTTGGTCCCCCAGGCTGTGCTTGGTCCCCCTGGTTGCTCTTGGTCCCCCAGGCTGTGCTTGGTCCCCCTGGTGCTCTTGGTCCCCCTGGCTGTGCTTGGTCCCCCAGGCTGCTTGGTCCCCCAGGCTGTGCTTGGTCCCCCTGGTTGCTCTTGGTCCCCCAGGCTGTGTTTGGTCCCCCAGGCTGTGCTTGGTCCCCCAGGCTGTGCTTGGTCCCCCTGGTTGCTCTTGGTCCCCCAGGCTGTGCTTGGTTCCCCAGGCTGTGCTTGGTCCCCCTGGTTGCTCTTGCTCCCCCAGGCTGTGCTGTGCTTGGTCCCCCTGGTTGCTCTTGGTCCCCCAGGCTGTGCTTGGTCCCCCAGGCTGTGCTTGGTCCCCCTGGATGCTCTTGGTCCCCCTGGCTATGCTTGGTCTCCCTGGTTCCTCTTGGTCCCCCTGGCTGTGCTTGGTCCCCCAGGCTGTGCTTGGTCCCCCTGGTTGCTCTTGGTCCCCCTGGCTGTGCTTGGTACACCTGGCTGTGCTTGGTCCCCAGGCTGTGCTTGGTCCCCCAGGCTGTGCTTGGTCCCCCTGGTTGCTCTTGGTCCCCCAGGCTGTGCTTGGTCCCCCCTGGTGCTCTTGGTCCCCTTGGCTGTGCTTGGTCCCCCTGGTTGCTCTTGGTCCCCCTGGCTGTGCTTGGTCCCCCTGGTTGCTCTTGGTCCCCCAGGCTGTGCTTGGTCCCCCAGGCTGTGCTTGGTCCCCCTGGTTGCTCTTGGTCCCCCAGGCTGTGCTTGGTCCCCCAGGCTGTGCTTGGTCCCCCTGGTTGCTCTTGGTCCCCCTGGCTGTGCTTGGTACCCCTGGCTGTGCTTGGTCCCCCTGGTTGCTCTTGGTCCCCCAGGCTGTGCTTGGTCCCCCTGGTTGCTTTTAGTCCCCCAGGCTGTGCTTGGTCCCCCAGGCTGTGCTTGGTCCCCCTGGTTGCTCTTTGTCCCCCAGGCTGTGCTTGGTCCCCCAGGCTGTGCTTGGTCCCCCTGGTTGCTCTTGGTCCCCCAGGCTGTGCTTGGTCCCCCAGGCTGTGCTTGGTCCCCCAGGCTGTGCTTGGTCCCCCTGGTTGCTCTTGGTCCCCCAGGCTGTGCTTGGTCCCCCAGGCTGTGCTTGGTCCCCCAGGCTGTGCTTGGTCCCCCTGGTTGCTCTTGGTCCCCCAGGCTGTGCTTGGTCCCCCAGGCTGTGCTTGGCCCCCCAGGCTGTGCTTGGTCCCCCTGGTTGCTCTTGGTCCCTCAGGCTGTGCTTGGTCCCCCAGGCTGTGCTTGGTCCCCCTGGTTGTTCTTGGTCCCCCAGGCTGTGCTTGGTCCCCCAGGCTGTGCTTGGTCCCCAGGCTGTGCTTGGTCCCCCTGGTTGCTCTTGGTCCCCCTGGCTGTGCTTGGTACCCCTGGCTGTGCTTGGTCCCCCTGGTTGCTCTTAGTCCCCCAGGCTGTGCTTGGTACCCCAGGCTGTGCTTGGCCCCCCAGGCTCTGCTTGGTCCCCCTGGTTGCTCTTGGTCCCCCAGGCTGTGCTTGGTCCCCCAGACTGTGCTTGGTCCCCCAGGCTGTGCTTGGTCCCCCTGGTTGCTCTTGGTCCCTCAGGTTGTGCTTGGTCCCCCAGGCTGTGCTTGGTCCCCCTGGTTGCTCTTGGTCCCCCTGGCTGTGCGTGATACCCCTGGCTGTGCTTGGTCCCCCTGGTTGCTCTTGGTCCCCCAGGCTGTGCTTGGTCCCCCAGGCTGTGCTTGGTTCCCCTGGTTGCTCTTGGTCCCCCAGGCTGTGCTTGGTCCCCCAGGCTGTGCTTGGTCCCACTGGTTGCTCTTGGTCCCCCAGGCTGTGCTTGGTACCCCGGCTGTGCTTGGTCCCCCTGGTTGCTCTTGGTCCCCCAGGCTGTGCTTGGTCCCCCAGGCTGTGCTTGGCACCCCTGGTTGCTCTTGGTCCCCCTGGCTGTGCTTGGTCCCCCTGGTTGCTCTTGGTCCCCCAGGCTGTGCTTGGTCCCCCAGGCTGTGCTTGGTCCCCCAGGCTGTGCTTGGTCCCCCTGGTTGCTCTTGGTCCCCCAGGCTGTGCTTGGTCCCCCAGGCTGTTCTTGGTCCCCCAGGCTCTGCTTGGTCCCCCAGGCTGTGCTTGGTCCCCCTGGTTGCTCTTGGTCCTTCAGGCTGTAGGAAGGTGGCTACCTGACTATGGTTACCCCGGATTTTTTGCCTGTGTTTAGCTGGTTTTTTGACTTAGTTGACCTGGTTCCCTGCTAATCAGGGCCCCAGGCCATCTGCTCTCTCTGTAAAATGGATTCCATGTACCCTAGGTACATACCACAATTGGAAATGGACTCCTTGTCAGCCCCTGTATAATGCACTATAGGTGCCCAGGGCATAGGGGCCACCAAGGCCTACCAGGGGCTGCAGCATATCTTTTGCCACCCCTGGCTGGTTCTTAAATTGACACAACTGGCTGATCACTCAGCTGGGGTAAGGTGGTGTAAACACCCCTTGCTTAGATATAGTATACCTATATCTAAACCTATATCTGGACACATGTAAACCTGTGAGCCACTCCTATGGAAGGCCTCATCAATCCTGGAGGCAGAGTGCGTGGTTGTGAGAAGTTGGCCTGGTAGGGGATGTTTCCAATTCTGGAACCACCTACTACCTGACCAAACTATCCCCTTATGGTGTCTGGTTGTAAGTCAACCTTATTAGACAAGCTATCCTAGGGGTAGCATGGACTAAGCAGCCTAAAGGCTTAACTTAAGAGGTCGTGTTAAGCGAGCTGTTTTACCACATACAATCCTGTAATACCAAATGAAAGGACACCACACAAGTATATATTATAAAAATATATGTGTTTATTACTAAAAACGATCCCCAGTATTCTTTATGAATAAAGGGGCACAAGCGTTAAATCAAAAGCACTGTTTAAACATACAAGTTGCACAATTATGGATGAGGGCGGGTGGCCACTCAAACCATATACTAAACAAGTGGTATAAGAAAGGCCACTCGAGCAGTGGTTAGGCCTAGGGCCTAGGGAATCGCTGGGAGCAGTCAGGACAAGCAATGCTGAAGTCGGGAATGGCCCTCGGGATTCGGGAGATGTGCGGAAAGCGCACGCATGCACCAATGTTAACCAATGGTGCGTAAAAGTCAAAGAGTTAAAGTTTAAGGACACTTCCGCTGAACCTAGAGGAACAAAACTTAACACACAGACCCTAGAGGTGTGCACCAGTGTGGGAACACCGGCGGAGCAAAGTTACCTCACCCACAGGAAGTGGGTGCACAGGGTCGAAGTGGCGTCGGGTTTTGACACGCAGGCTCTTGGTGCTTGGAGCTGAAAGGGCTGCAGGCAGGGTGAAGACGAAGTGTCCGGTGGAGTCCAAGGGTGGACTCAAGTTGTAGGGTACCTGAAAGCAGAGGGGACAGAGTCTGGGTCACTCAGCAGTGACCAGGGTGGAACCAGGACGGAAAAAACACAACACAATTGGGTCAGAGCTATTGACTGCCTGCACACTATTCCACTATTTTTGGTCTAGTATCTGGTATTCTGTAGCCTGTGCGTATAGGTCGAGGGCGTGACCCGTAAACACCCCCTAAAGTATGATGAAAAACATCACATCCAATGATAATAGCAAAAGGACCCGCACAAGGGAGATTATATATACATTGTACTTTTTGCTCAGTAATGCAATAATGTTAACATAAATAAAACTTTAGCGCTTTCCAAGAAGAAGTGAAGTCCAGATCTTGACAGGTATGTAGTAAGACTTTTTATTCAAAGATAAGCATGGTGTTCAAGATATTGCTAGCAGCCAACGCGTTTCGTCACCACTGTGACTTCTTCAGGGCTCTGCGGTTGATTGAGCTGTAAAACATACACCTTGCGTCTTTTTGCACCAAAATTTATCAATCTGAACACAAGATAAGGGAATGTATTCCTTCCTTCAATTCCTTGTATTGTTGATCTGACTTATCAGTCTTTCCTCTAACGTGCAGCTTTTAATAGTATTCCCATCTGAATCACCGGGATAATATCAGAAGTAGTATAATGTATTAAATGTGGCGTCTCTCGTTTTCTATCCTCCGAGTTCAATGAATGTAATTTACGGAACCATCAGAAATTTCTTCATTAAGTATTGGGCATTTTCGCAGGTTTCCCGGATCCGAGTGTATCGTCCCTTCCCAGTGAATTCACTGGGAAGGGACGATACACTCGGATCCGGGAAACCTGCGAAAATGCCCAATACTTAATGAAGAAATTTCTGATGGTTCCGTAAATTACATTCATTGAACTCGGAGGATAGAAAACGAGAGACGCCACATTTAATACATTATACTACTTCTGATATTATCCCGGTGATTCAGATGGGAATACTATTAAAAGCTGCACGTTAGAGGAAAGACTGATAAGTCAGATCAACAATACAAGGAATTGAAGGATGGAACCAGGACGGAACCAGGCAATGTCGGGCGCAATCAGGTGGTCGTCGAGGAGCTTCTCTCCGCTGTCACGTGGGCTCTGGGGCATCTGCGACGTCCAGGAGCAGGTCACGATCTGTCCCACGCAGTCTCTCACCGTCGGTGCAGTCGGCTTCAAGTTTGGAGCAAACAAGCCTTGGTAAGAGCAATCCACGCAGGATCGGAAGATTGCTTCTCACTCGGACCAGGAAGGTCAGAGTCGGGGCTCCTTTTCAGGGGAGCTGGTGTGGATCTGGAGCAACCAGAATCACAAGTCTTTTTAGGTAGTTCGTCGGCACAGGGACCACAAGCCAGCTGGCAAGTGACCGGGCCAACGCGTTGAGCCAAATCGTGCCAAAGGGCCCCACGCAGCACTCGTCGAGTGTGGAGGGCTGAACTTCGGCTCAGCAGTAGCTCAGGGTGGTGGCTTCTCAAACCCCGGTGTACAGCTTCGAGGGTCACTCGTGGGCTGCACGGTCAGCGTCTCGTGGTCACTTCAAGATGGCGTGCCCCACGCTTCCGGTCGCCTCCACGGGTCTCAGCTTTGCAGGGACTGTGGATCGGGCTGTTAGAAGCTGGGCAGGCTTGATCTCGTCGATCTCAGTCGCTCGAGTTCCGGCGGGAACTGCAACTAAGTAGACGTTGAGGGCTGGATGGTGCCTGCTGCTGCAGGGTGGTCACTCCTTGACCACAAGGGAGATTCTTCGGGCTTCCACGTTGAGATGGAGGGCGAAGGGTCCAGAATATCGTTTCAAATGTTTCTTCCAGGAAATCTGATGTGCATTGGCACTGCTCCCACTCTTATTCGAATCTGGTGGGCGTGATTACCTGCTAGGTCCCCTCCTATGGGTGGGACCCAGGAAGTGGGTGGATACAGCCCCTTCCTTTGATCCAGGCCGCCCTGGCACGAGGGCTGGAGTGCCCCAGAACCGGTTTGGCCGGATTATGCAAGGGGCAGCCTTGTGCGCCCCAGGCAGTGTCTGGTTTCTTTCAAACCTCCCTGCTACAATACACTATCTCCTGTCTGGAGGGCGGTGACACCCTCCTGTGACAGGAAACCCTTTGTCCAGGACCCCCTTGACTGAGTTTCGGTCAGCTCCAGGGGTCCAGACATTTGTCTGTGGCAGAGGCATCCATTTTGTGGATCTTAAGGCCTTTGGAGAAATCAACCGCATTAAAGTGAAGTAACATGTCTTACCCCTCTAGAGGGGTGGAATGCCATCCCCGTCGCCAGAACTGGCGAGGGGATGGTATTCCAAAGCGTATGACACCTTACACGACATGTTTTGATAAAGCCAAACCAGAGTTGCTAAATAACCGCGAGGATTATAAGGCACTTAATAGTATATGGTATGGCATTATCCTGAAACAGCTTAGGGATTTGTTCCCGACGGCTGCAGACAGGCTCAGCTCATGCTAGAGCTCCATCTCACATAAAAACCATGCACCCAGCCTCCAGGATTGGTGAGGCCTGTCTATAGGAGTGGCTCACAGGTTTACATGTGTCCAGATATAGGTTTAGACATAGGTATACTATATCTAAGCAAGGGGTGTGTACACCACCTTACCCCAGCTGAGTGATCAGCCAGTTGTGTCAATTTAAGAACCAGCCAGGGGTGGCAAAAGATATGCTGCAGCCCCTGGTAGGCCTTAGTGGCTCCTGTGCCCTGTGCACCTATAGTGCATTCTACAGGGGCTGACAAGGAGTCCATTTCCAATTGGTATGTGCCTATAGCACATGTGTCATTAATTTAGTGAGAGAACAGCAGGCTGGGGGTCTGATCAGCAGGCCCACAGCCTCAGTAGTCGAAAACCAGTGAAGCAAAAAGCAAAAATTTGGGGTGACCATAGGATAGCAGACCCTACTCTCCTACACAACCCCCCCCCAAACGCAGGGACATTAAACTAACCTTGACCAGATAAGTCTTCATGTTCTAAGTGGAAGTACCTGGAGAGACCATCTGCATTACCATGGTCAGTCCCTGGGCGGTGCTCCACTGTAAAGTCCATCCCCTGTAGGGAAATGGACCACCTGAGCAGTTTGGGATTTTCACCCTTCATCTGATTAAGCCATAACAGGGGCTTATGGTCTGTTTGCACCAGGAAGTGAGTTCCAAACAAGTAGGACCTCAACTTCTTTAATGCCCAAACCACAGCAAAGGCCTCCCTCTCAATGGCTGACCAACGTTTTTCTCTTGGGGTTAGCCTCCTGCTAATGAAAGCAATTGGCTGGTCTTGACCATCTTGATTACGTTGTGAGAGTACAGCTCCCACCCCCAACTCAGAAGCATCTGTCTGAACAATGAACTGTTTGGAGTAGTCAGGACTCTTTAGGATAGGTGCAGAGCACATGGCCTTCTTCAGGTCTTCAAATGCCTTCTGACAGCTAACTGTCCACTGAACCTTTTTTGGCATCTTCTTGGATGTCAAGTCGTTTAATGGTGTCACTATAGACCCATAGTTTTTCACAAACTTTCTGTAATACCCAGTCAGGCCCAAGAAGGCTCTGACTTGTGTCTGGGTAACTGGAGGAGCCCAGTCCTGTATGGCCTGGATTTTGCTTTCCAGTGGCTGAACCTGGCCTCCACCTACTAGGTGGCCCAGGTATACAACCTTACTCTGCCCTATCTGGCACTTTGTGGCCTTGATAGTTAGGCCTGCCTTTTGCAGGGCCTCCAAAACTTTCTTCAGGTGGATCAGGTGATCCTCCCAGGTGGAGCTAAAGACAGCAATATCATCCAGATAAGCTGCACAAAAGTCATCCAACCCAGTAAGGACTTGGTTCACCAACCTTTGGAAAGTGGCAGGTGCATTCTTCAACCCAAAGGGCATTACCACAAACTGATAATGCCCACTAGGGGTAGAGAATGCTGTCTTGGCCTTTGACTCCTCAGCTAGTCTGATTTGCCAGTAGCCAGCTGTCAGATCAAATGTGCTCAGAAACTTGGCAGAAGCCAATCTGTCAATGAGCTCATCTGCTCTTGGAATGGGGTGAGCATCTGTCCTAGTGACAGCATTGAGACCCCTGTAATCCACGCAAAACCTCATTTCTCTCTTACCATCTTGGGTATGAGGTTTTGGCACCAGGACTATTGGGCTGGCCCATGGGCTCTCTGATGGCTCAATCACTCCAAGCTCCAACATCTTTTGCACCTCAGCCTTGATGCAATCCCTGACATGATCAGGTTGCCTGTAGATCTTATTCTTGACAGGCAGACTGTCACCAGTGTCCACAACATGGGTACACCAGTCAGTTTGGCTGGGTGTGAGTGAAAACATTTGCCTGTGAGCCTGCAAAACTTGTCTGCAGTCCCTCTGTTGCTGGTCAGTGAGGCTGCCTGCCAAGGCTACTCCATCAACTGAACCATCATCAGGGTTCTGAGAAAGCAGGTCTGGGAGAGGGTCACTCTCTTCCTCCTGTTCCCCATCTGTGGCCATGAGCAAGCTCATGTCCTCCCTGTCTACAAATGCTTTCAAGCGATTCACATGGATTACCCTGTGAGGGCTCCTGGGTGTTCCAAAGTCTACCAAGTAGGTGACTTCCCCTTTCTTCTCAATAATAGGATAGGGTCCACTCCATTTGTCTTGGAGTGCTGCTGGAGCCACTGGCTCCAGTACCCATACCTTCTGTCCTGGTTGGAACTCTACCAGTACAGCCTTTTGGTCATGCCAAGCTTTCTGCAATTCTTGGCTGGCCTCCAGGTTTTTGGATGCTCTTTCCATGTACTCAGCCATCCTGGAGCGGAGACCAAGTACATAGTCCACTATGTCTAGTTTGGGCTTTTTGAGAGGTAACTCCCATCCTTCCTTCACCAAACACAATGGACCTCTCACAGGGTGGCCAAACAAAAGTTCAAAAGGGCTGTAGCCAACCCCCTTCTGTGGGACCTCTCTGTAAGCAAAGAGCAGGCAGGGTAAAAGTATGTCCCATTTCCGCCTGAGCTTCTCTGGTAATCCTTTTATCATGCCTTTAAGGGTCTTGTTAAATCTCTCCACAAGCCCATTGCATTGTGGATGATATGGGGTGGTAAACTTATAGTTTACTCCACATTCCTTCCACATTGCTTTTAGATAGCTGGACATACAATTTGTCCCTCTATCTGATAGTACCTCCTTAGGAAAGCCCACTCTTGAGAAAACTGCAATGAGGGCTTTTGCCACCACAGGTGCTGTGGTGGTCCTTAGGGGAATAGCCTCTGGGTACCTGGTGGCATGATCCACTACCACCAGTATGAATCTGTTCCCAGATGCTGTTTGGGGGTCCATTGGACCCACAATATCAATTCCAACTCTCTCAAAGGGGACCCCCACCACAGGTAGTGGTATTAGGGGGGCCTTTGTTGTGCCACCTGACTTACCACTGGCTTGGCAAGTGACACAGGAGCGACAAAACTCCTTGACATCCTCTGACATGTGAGGCCAGTGAAAGTGTGGAACAAGCCTGTCCCACGTCTTGTTCTGGCCTAAGTGTCCTGCAAGGGGAATATCATGGGCCAAGGTAAGGAGGAATCCCCTAAACTGCAGAGGTATCACCAGCCTCCTGGTCATGCCAGGCTTGGGGGCTCTAGCCTCTGAGTAAAGGAGTCCCTCATCCCAATACACAGTATGGGTACCTTGGGCATCCCCAGCAGCCTCAGCAGCAGCCTGCTGTCTGAGGGGTTCAAGGGAAGGGCAATCTAATTGAGCCTGCCTCAGGTCTGCCCTTGAGGGTCCCCCTGTCCCCAGAAACTCAACCTGGTCAGGTTCAAGCTCCTCAGAGACAGTCTCCTCTTGGACTGCAGAATCAGTTTCCTCTGAAACCTGATCCTCAACCTGGGGCAAGGTGGAAGGCGAGGCCTTTCCTCTCTTGCTCCTTCTCTTGGGTTGTGGCTGGTCTATTGTCTCAAGATCCACCACTGGTTCAGGAAGGCACTTCTTAGCCTGAGCCCTTGTCATGGCAAGGACATGCTCTGAAATCCCTAGCATTTCTGCATGAGTCCTGTACTCCACTTCTGACCATGCTGAGCTTTCAAGGTCATTGCCTAACAGACAGTCTACTGGTAGGTCTGCACTCACCACAACTTTCTTTAGGCCATCAACCCCTCCCCAGGAGAAGTTCACAACTGCCACACTATGGGAGGTAGTGGAGTTGCTTGCATTGGTTACTAGGTAGCTCTCTCCTAGTACAATCTGCCCAGGGTCCACAAAGCCAGGGGTCACCATGGTGACACTAGCACATGTGTCCCTGTAAGCTTGAGCCAGTTTCTCATTTATTAAGGGAGTCTGCCTGTATTTGCCCAGGTTAGTGGGGCTTACTGCAGTGGGCAACTCAATGTCCACATCATACAGGAGAACTGCCTGTGTAGGGACTCTGACTAGGCTAGATCCTACTTCAATACCCAGGGTCAACCCAGCTACACCCTTGGACTGTGTTCCACCACTGCTTACTGTACTTGGGGTTGCAGTTGCTTTAGGAGCTGTAGTGGTGGGAACTGGATTTGCCTTGATGCACTCACTGCCCCAGTGTGAAACTGATTTGCAGGTATTGCACCAAGGTGTCTTGGGACCTTTGTTCTTCTTCTTCTTGTTACCAGTTTGGGAACCACCCTCCTTACTATTAGTTTGGGGGCCTGAAGACTTCTGGTCTTTTTCTTTATCTTTCTGATTCTGATTACCACCCTTCTGGTCTGTTTTCTTCTGGTCACCACCTTGGTTCTGGGGTTTCTGCTTAATCCTTGTTCTGACCCATTTGTCTGCCTTCTTTCCCAATTCTTGGGGAGAGGTCAGATCAGAGTCAATAAGGTATTGATGCAACAGCTGGTTTGTACAGTTATTAAGGATCTGTTCTCTCATCATAAGATTGTACAATCCTGTTGTGAGAAGTTGGCCTGGTAGGGGATGTTTCCAATTCTGGAACCACCTACTACCTGACCAAACAATCCCCTTATGGTGTCTGGTTGTAAGTCAACCTTATTAGACAAGCTATCCTAGTGGTAGCATGGACTAAGCAGCCTAAAGGCTTAACTTAAGAGGTCGTGTTAAGCGAGCTGTTTTACCACATACAATCCTGTAATACCAAATGAAAGGACACCACACAAGTATATATTATAAAAATATATGTGTTTATTACTAAAAACAATCCCCAGTATTCTTTATGAATAAAGGGGCACAAGCGTTAAATCAAAAGCACTGTTTAAACATACAAAGTTGCACAATTATGGATGAGGGCAGGGGGCCACTCAAACCATATACTAAACAAGTGGTATAAGAGAGGCCACTCGAACAGTGGTTAGGCCTAGGGCCTAGGGAATCGCTGGGAGCAGTCAGGACAAGCAATGCTGAAGTCGGGAATGGCCCTCGGGATTCGGGAGATGTGCGGAAAGCGCACGCATGCACCAATGTTAACCAATGGTGCGTAAAAGTCAAATAGTTAAAGTTTAAGGACACTTCCGCTGAACCTAGAGGAACAAAACTTAACACACAGACCCTAGAGGTGTGCACCAGTGTGGGAACACCGGCGGAGCAAAGTTACCTCACCCACAGGAAGTGGGTGCACAGGGTCGAAGTGGCGTCGGGTTTTGACACGCAGGCTCTTGGTGCTTGAAGCTGAAAGGGCTGCAGGCAGGGTGAAGACGAAGTGTCCGGTGGAGTCCAAGGGTGGACTCAAGTTGTAGAGTACCTGAAAGCAGAGGGGACAGAGTCTGGGTCACTCAGCAGTGACCAGGGTGGAACCAGGACGGAACCAGGCAATGTCGGGCGCAATCAGGTGGTCGTCGAGGCGCTTCTCTTCGCTGTCACGTGGGCTCTGGGGCATCTGCGACGTCCAGGAGCAGGTCACGATCTGTCCCACGCAGGCTCTCACCGTCGGTGCAGTCGGCTTCCGGTTTGGAGCAAACAAGCCTTGGTAAGAGCAATCCACGCGGGATTGGAAGATGGCGTCTCACTCGGACCAGGAAGGTCAGAGTCGGGGCTCCCTTTCAGGGGAGCTGGTGTGGATCTGGAGCAACCAGAATCACGAGTCTTCTTTTGTAGTTCGTCGGCACAGGGACCACAAGCCAGCTGGCAAGTGACCGGGCCAACGCGTTGAGCCAAATCGTGCCAAAGGGCCCCACGCAGCACTCGTCGAGTGTGGAGGGCTGAACTTCGGCTCAGGAGTAGCTCAGGGTGGGGGCTTCTCAAACCCCGGTGTACAGCTTCGAGGGTCACTCGTGGGCTGCACGGTCAGCGTCTCGTGGTCACTTCAAGATGGCGTGCCCCATGCTTCCGGTCGCCTCCACGGGTCTCAGCTTTGCAGGGACTGTGGATCGGGCTGTTAGAAGCTGGGCAGGCTTGATCTCGTCGATCTCAGTCGCTCGAGTTCCGGCGGGAACTGCAACCAAGTAGACGTCGAGGGCTGGATGGTGCCTGCTGCTGCAGGGTGGTCACTCCTTGACCACAAGGGAGATTCTTCGGGCTTCCACGTTGAGATGGAGGGCGAAGGGTCCAGAATATCGTTTCAAATGTTTCTTCCAGGAAATCTGATGTGCATTGGCACTGCTCCCACTCTTATCCGAATCTGGTGGGCGTGATTACCTGCTAGGTCCCCTCCTATGGGTGGGACCCAGGAAGTGGGTGGATACACCCCCTTCCTTTGATCCAGGCCGCCCTGGCACGAGGGCTGGAGTGCCCCAGAACCGGTTTGGCCGGATTATGCAAGGGGCAGCCTTGTGCGCCCCAGGCAGTGTCTGGTTTCTTTCAAACCTCCCTGCTACAATACACTATCTCCTGTCTGGAGGGCGGTGACACCCTCCTGTGACAGGAAACCCTTTGTCCAGGACCCCCTTGACTGGGTTTCGGTCAGCTCCAGGGGTCCAGACATTTGTCTGTGGCAGAGGCATCCATTTTGTGGATCTTAAGGCCTTTGGAGAAATCAACCGCATTAAAGTGAAGTAACATGTCTTACCCCTCTAGAGGGGTGGAATGCCATCCCCGTCGCCAGAACTGGCGAGGGGATGGTATTCCAAAGCGTATGACACCTTACACGACATGTTTTGATAAAGCCAAACCAGAGTTGCTAAATAACCGCGAGGATTATAAGGCACTTAATAGTATATGGTATGGCATTATCCTGAAACAGCTTAGGGATTTGTTCCCGACGGCTGCAGACAGGCTCAGCTCATGCTAGAGCTCCATCTCACATAAAAACCATGCACCCAGCCTCCAGGATTGGTGAGGCCTGTCTATAGGAGTGGCTCACAGGTTTACATGTGTCCAGATATAGGTTTAGACATAGGTATACTATATCTAAGCAAGGGGTGTGTACACCACCTTACCCCAGCTGAGTGATCAGCCAGTTGTGTCAATTTAAGAACCAGCCAGGGGTGGCAAAAGATATGCTGCAGCCCCTGGTAGGCCTTAGTGGCTCCTGTGCCCTGTGCACCTATAGTGCATTCTACAGGGGCTGACAAGGAGTCCATTTCCAATTGGTATGTACCTAGGGTACATGGAATCCATTTTACAGAGAGAGCAGATGGCCTGGGGCCCTGATTAGCAGGGAACCAGGTCAACTAAGTCAAAAAACCAGCTAAACACAGGCAAAAAATCTGGGGTAACCATAGTCAGGTAGCCACCTTCCTACATAACCCCCCCCCAAACGAAAGGAGATAAGGCTATCCTTGGCCAGGTAAGCCTATATTGCCTGAGTGGCCATATAAGGAAGTACCTGCACTAGCATGGGTACCCCCTGTCTCATGGTCCACTAAGCAGTCCCTCACCCTTTGGGTATTAGAGGGTCTCCACCATAGGGAATCACTACCTTGGGTGTGTTTATGCAAAGTTAAAGGCTGGTTTGGATATGGAGTATTGAAGTGAGGCTCTACTAATTTAGGGCTTAGCTTCCTCCAATTATCCTCCACCATGTGTGCCTTTCTTTCTTTAACTGAGTTGCACTGTGCTCTCAGGGTCAACCTCTGGCTACCTAAAGCTGGAGGCTGGGTCCCTCTGTTTGGCTTGCTGGAGGGACAGTTCAGGTTTGGGCCCTTTGGGTCCCAGGTTTGGCTGTGCCCAACAGAATCCATCTGGGGGAGGTCCCTAACTGTTTTTAAGGGGGCTCCCTCAGGAGTTTTTAAAGTTTTCACCTTACTAGGGCTACTAGTTTTGGTGCACCTAATCTTTTGATGGGGGTGCTTTATTTGACAGGGGGCCCTCTGGGTCTCACTGTCCTTCTTGTCCTCTGCAGCCCTGGGCTGGCTAAGGCAAGGGAGAGAGGGGCAGGTTACCTGCTCCAGACTGGGTCCCACCTGAGAAGGGTCCACTGACATCAGAGGTTCTGTCAGGCTAGGCCCAACCACCTCTGGGGCAGTTCCTTCATCAGGGGTAAGATCAGTTCCCTGAGGAGGCTGATCCTGTCCTAAAGTCTGGTGAGGGGGAGATTTCTCTTCCTCCTCCATGCTCTCAGTTTGTGTGGAGTTATCCATCATTTCAGGTTTCACAACACACGTGTCAGTTTGAGTTTGGGCTGTGGCCATCACAGCCCCACCAACCTTTTCAGGAGGAGACTCAGTTTGGGTTTCTGCTGTTATCATAACAGCTTTGCTATTCTGTTCAGGAAGAGCTTTTGCTAAAGATGGGGCAGGGAGTATCTCCGCCCTACCAACCTTTTCAGGAAGGACATCTTGAATTGGGGCTGTAGCCATTACAGCCCCACTAACCTTTCCATTGGAATTTACCATTCTAGAATGGATTTCCTGTTCAACCCCAGCCCAGGCTGAGATTTCTAAATCATTACCCAGTAGACAGTCTACAGGCAAGTTTGGGGACACTGCCACTCTCTTTGGGCCAGTGACACCTCCCCAGCTGAGACTTACTACTGCCATGGGATGATTTGTTTGGATGCCATCAATGTTTATTACCTGGTATGTGGCACCAGGTAAAAGTTGCTTAGAGGGGACTATGCCATCAGCCACCATGGTGATGCTAGCCCCTGTGTCTCTAAAAGCTTCAACTCTTAAACCATTGATGATGGGTTCTTGTCTATACTTGCTCAAAGTATTTGGGCAAGCAGAGAAGTTGGCAAACCCCATGCCAGCCTCATAAACAAGATCATTGGGTGATGGGGACCTGGATAGGCCAGGGTCCACCTGATTTCCAAAAGTAAACCCACCCAGATTCCTGGGTGTGCTTCCACTTCCTGGGGGATTACTGCTGACAGTAACAGGAGGTGTTGAAGCTGGCTTTGGAGGTATATTTTCTTTATTGTTATTCTTGGGACAACAGCTGTCTGTTTTGTAATGCCCCACCTGTTTACAGGGATAACAATAGGGTTTTTTCTCAGTTGAAGAAGTGTCTTGGGACCCACCCCCATCCTTGGAGTTTTGGGGCCCTGGGGAAGTCTTTTCTTTACTTTTATCCCCACCCTTATCTTGAGGCTTGGTAGACTCCTTCTTCTGGTTACTGTCCTGATTCTTAGGCCTAATCCTGGTTCTGACCCATTTGTCTGCCTTCTTTCCCAATTCTTGGGGAGAGGTCAGATCAGAGTCTACCAGGTGCTGGTGTAAGAGCTGGTTCTGACAATTACTTAGGATCTGCTCCCTCATAATCAAATTATACAATCCTGTAAAGTCATGTACTTTGCTGCCATGTAGCCAACCCTCCAGAGCCTTAGTAGCACAATCTACAAAATCAGTCCAGTCCTGAGTCTGTGTCTTCTGGGTGTCTCTGAACTTGAACCTGTACTGTTCAGTGGTTAAGCCAAACCCATCTATCAGAACACTCTTCAGGACTTTGTAATTGTTTGCATCCTCATGTCTAACAGTGAGGAGCTTGTCTCTCCCTTTCTCTGAAAAGGAGTACCATAAGATTGCTGCCCACTGTTCCTCAGGAACCTGCTGTACCATGCAGGCTCTCTCAAGAGCAGTTATCCACTTGTGGATGTCATCCCCTTCCTTGTAGGGGGGCACAATCTTTGTCAGGTTTCTACTATCATAGGACCTGGGTTTCTCTTTAGGAATATTGCTGCCACCAGTGGCACCTAAGCCACACAATTTTTTCTCTCTTGCCAAGGCAAGTCTAGCTTGAGCCAAGGCTACCTCCTCCCTCTCTATCTGGAGTTTGACAGCCCTCATTCTGGCCCTATGTTCTAGCTTTTGAGAAGCACCCATGCTTCTCTGTGATTCTCTGGAGGCACTAGAAAGATGAGAGTCCCCTGAGGGAGATCTCACTCTTCTGTTGCCTGGGGGAATCATATGTTGGGTTCTGGGGAGGTGCTGGCCCTCTCCAGTCCCCAGTAGGTCCAAGTTGGCCTGGCTAAGCCTACCAACTGGAACCTGGCTACCCTGATCCTGTACTCCTAAGTCCTCAACATCTGAGTCCTCATCCAAGTCATCATCATCCTCCTCTTCAAGGGGATCAACTGCAGGGGGGTTCCCTCCAGTTCCTGTATCTAGGGAAGCTGCTTTTGCCTTCTCTAAGTCATCCTGTTCTAGGATTTCTACCAGGATTAGGCAGGTGGGGCTTCTGCCCCTTTTTAACCCTCTTGCTTTGCACAAGGCAATCAAGTCTCTGCGGGTTAGTTTGTCATATCCAAAAGTTGCCTGGGTAGGGTCAACTGTCACAGGACTAGACCCTGAGGCCTTTCCTGTGTCAGACATGGTTACTAGTGAGGTGTAAGTGGTGCACTTACCTACACTAAGTGTTTTCCTACTGGACCTTGCTAGTGAGTTGTAGTCAGGGGTGTGCTACTCCCTTCAACCTACAACTACTAAGTTCAGTAGAACTTAATATGCTAAGCTTTTGATTTTATATGTACCTAGGGGTACTTGATGTGATCTTTCAATTTGATATAAAGATTGCAATGGTAAAACAACAGCAAGCTCAAATCCGCACCGCTGCTCACCAATGTGAGAAGTTGGCCTGGTAGGGGATGTTTCCAATTCTGGAACCACCTACTACCTGACCAAACAATCCCCTTATGGTGTCTGGTTGTAAGTCAACCTTATTAGACAAGCTATCCTAGTGGTAGCATGGACTAAGCAGCCTAAAGGCTTAACTTAAGAGGTCGTGTTAAGCGAGCTGTTTTACCACATACAATCCTGTAATACCAAATGAAAGGACACCACACAAGTATATATTATAAAAATATATGTGTTTATTACTAAAAACAATCCCCAGTATTCTTTATGAATAAAGGGGCACAAGCGTTAAATCAAAAGCACTGTTTAAACATACAAAGTTGCACAATTATGGATGAGGGCAGGGGGCCACTCAAACCATATACTAAACAAGTGGTATAAGAGAGGCCACTCGAACAGTGGTTAGGCCTAGGGCCTAGGGAATCGCTGGGAGCAGTCAGGACAAGCAATGCTGAAGTCGGGAATGGCCCTCGGGATTCGGGAGATGTGCGGAAAGCGCACGCATGCACCAATGTTAACCAATGGTGCGTAAAAGTCAAATAGTTAAAGTTTAAGGACACTTCCGCTGAACCTAGAGGAACAAAACTTAACACACAGACCCTAGAGGTGTGCACCAGTGTGGGAACACCGGCGGAGCAAAGTTACCTCACCCACAGGAAGTGGGTGCACAGGGTCGAAGTGGCGTCGGGTTTTGACACGCAGGCTCTTGGTGCTTGAAGCTGAAAGGGCTGCAGGCAGGGTGAAGACGAAGTGTCCGGTGGAGTCCAAGGGTGGACTCAAGTTGTAGAGTACCTGAAAGCAGAGGGGACAGAGTCTGGGTCACTCAGCAGTGACCAGGGTGGAACCAGGACGGAACCAGGCAATGTCGGGCGCAATCAGGTGGTCGTCGAGGCGCTTCTCTTCGCTGTCACGTGGGCTCTGGGGCATCTGCGACGTCCAGGAGCAGGTCACGATCTGTCCCACGCAGGCTCTCACCGTCGGTGCAGTCGGCTTCCGGTTTGGAGCAAACAAGCCTTGGTAAGAGCAATCCACGCGGGATTGGAAGATGGCGTCTCACTCGGACCAGGAAGGTCAGAGTCGGGGCTCCCTTTCAGGGGAGCTGGTGTGGATCTGGAGCAACCAGAATCACGAGTCTTCTTTTGTAGTTCGTCGGCACAGGGACCACAAGCCAGCTGGCAAGTGACCGGGCCAACGCGTTGAGCCAAATCGTGCCAAAGGGCCCCACGCAGCACTCGTCGAGTGTGGAGGGCTGAACTTCGGCTCAGGAGTAGCTCAGGGTGGGGGCTTCTCAAACCCCGGTGTACAGCTTCGAGGGTCACTCGTGGGCTGCACGGTCAGCGTCTCGTGGTCACTTCAAGATGGCGTGCCCCACGCTTCCGGTCGCCTCCACGGGTCTCAGCTTTGCAGGGACTGTGGATCGGGCTGTTAGAAGCTGGGCAGGCTTGATCTCGTCGATCTCAGTCGCTCGAGTTCCGGCGGGAACTGCAACCAAGTAGACGTCGAGGGCTGGATGGTGCCTGCTGCTGCAGGGTGGTCACTCCTTGACCACAAGGGAGATTCTTCGGGCTTCCACGTTGAGATGGAGGGCGAAGGGTCCAGAATATCGTTTCAAATGTTTCTTCCAGGAAATCTGATGTGCATTGGCACTGCTCCCACTCTTATCCGAATCTGGTGGGCGTGATTACCTGCTAGGTCCCCTCCTATGGGTGGGACCCAGGAAGTGGGTGGATACACCCCCTTCCTTTGATCCAGGCCGCCCTGGCACGAGGGCTGGAGTGCCCCAGAACCGGTTTGGCCGGATTATGCAAGGGGCAGCCTTGTGCGCCCCAGGCAGTGTCTGGTTTCTTTCAAACCTCCCTGCTACAATACACTATCTCCTGTCTGGAGGGCGGTGACACCCTCCTGTGACAGGAAACCCTTTGTCCAGGACCCCCTTGACTGGGTTTCGGTCAGCTCCAGGGGTCCAGACATTTGTCTGTGGCAGAGGCATCCATTTTGTGGATCTTAAGGCCTTTGGAGAAATCAACCGCATTAAAGTGAAGTAACATGTCTTACCCCTCTAGAGGGGTGGAATGCCATCCCCGTCGCCAGAACTGGCGAGGGGATGGTATTCCAAAGCGTATGACACCTTACACGACATGTTTTGATAAAGCCAAACCAGAGTTGCTAAATAACCGCGAGGATTATAAGGCACTTAATAGTATATGGTATGGCATTATCCTGAAACAGCTTAGGGATTTGTTCCCGACGGCTGCAGACAGGCTCAGCTCATGCTAGAGCTCCATCTCACATAAAAACCATGCACCCAGCCTCCAGGATTGGTGAGGCCTGTCTATAGGAGTGGCTCACAGGTTTACATGTGTCCAGATATAGGTTTAGACATAGGTATACTATATCTAAGCAAGGGGTGTGTACACCACCTTACCCCAGCTGAGTGATCAGCCAGTTGTGTCAATTTAAGAACCAGCCAGGGGTGGCAAAAGATATGCTGCAGCCCCTGGTAGGCCTTAGTGGCTCCTGTGCCCTGTGCACCTATAGTGCATTCTACAGGGGCTGACAAGGAGTCCATTTCCAATTGGTATGTACCTAGGGTACATGGAATCCATTTTACAGAGAGAGCAGATGGCCTGGGGCCCTGATTAGCAGGGAACCAGGTCAACTAAGTCAAAAAACCAGCTAAACACAGGCAAAAAATCTGGGGTAACCATAGTCAGGTAGCCACCTTCCTACACCTGTATAGTCTGAAACTTTACTTCCCTGCAACCAACCCTCCAAAGCCTTAGTGGTACACTCCACAAAATCAGTCCAGTCTTGAGTCTGTGCTTTCTGGGTGTCTCTGAACAACAACCTGTATTGCTCAGTGGTTAGGCCATACCCTTCAATGAGAGCACTCTTCAAAACAGAGTAGTTTTTGGCATCCTCAGGTCTAACTGTGAGGAGCCTGTCCCTCCCTTTCTCAGAAAAGGAGTACCACAAAATTGCAGCCCACTGATTCTCAGGAACCTGCTGTACCATGCAGGCTCTCTCAAGAGCAGTCATCCATTTGTGGATGTCATCCCCTTCTTTAAAGGGGGGCACAATCTTGGTCAGGTTTCTATTATCATAGGCCCTGTCTTTTTCTCTTGGAAAATTGCTGCCACCAGTGACATCTAAGCCACTTAATTTCTGCTCTCTTGCCAAGGCAAGTCTAGCTTGAGCCAAGGCTACCTCCTCCCTTTCTATCTGGAGTTTGACAGCCCTCATTCTGGCCCTATGCTCTAACTTTTGAGAAGCATTCATGCCTCTCTGTGATTCTCTGGAGGCACTAGAAAGATGAGAGTCCCCTGAGGGAGATCTCACCCTTCTGTTGCCTGGGGGAATCATATGTTGGGTTCTGGGGAGGTGCTGGCCCTCTCCATTCCCCAGTAGGTCCAAGTTGGCCTGGCTAAGCCTACCAACTGGAACCTGGCTACCCTGATCCTGTACTCCTAAGTCCTCAACATCTGAGTCCTCATCCAAGTCATCATCATCCTCCTCTTCAAGGGGATCAACTGCAGGGGGGTTCCCTCCAGTTCCTGTATCTAGGGAAGCTGCTTTTGCCTTCTCTAAGTCATCCTGTTCTAGGATTTCTACCAGGATTAGGCAGGTGGGGCTTCTGCCCCTTTTTAACCCTCTTGCTTTGCACAAGGCAATCAAGTCTCTGCGGGTTAGTTTGTCATATCCAAAAGTTGCCTGGGTAGGGTCAACTGTCACAGGACTAGACCCTGAGGCCTTTCCTGTGTCAGACATGGTTACTAGTGAGGTGTAAGTGGTGCACTTACCTACACTAAGTGTTTTCCTACTGGACCTTGCTAGTGAGTTGTAGTCAGGGGTGTGCTACTCCCTTCAACCTACAACTACTAAGTTCAGTAGAACTTAATATGCTAAGCTTTTGATTTTATATGTACCTAGAGGTACTTGATGTGATCTTTCAATTTGATATAAAGATTGCAATGGTAAAACAACAGCAAGCTCAAATCCGCACCGCTGCTCACCAATGTGAGAAGTTGGCCTGGTAGGGGATGTTTCCAATTCTGGAACCACCTACTACCTGACCAAACTATCCCCTTATGGTGTCTGGTTGTAAGTCAACCTTATTAGACAAGCTATCCTAGGGGTAGCATGGACTAAGCAGCCTAAAGGCTTAACTTAAGAGGTCGTGTTAAGCGAGCTGTTTTACCACATACAATCCTGTAATACCAAATGAAAGGACACCTGTAGGAGAGTAGGGTCTGCTATCCTATGGTCACCCCAAATTTTTGCTTTTTGCTTCACTGGTTTTCGACTACCGAGGCTGTGGGCCTGCTGATCAGACCCCCAGCCTGCTGTTCTCTCACTAAATTAATGACACATGTGCTATAGGCACATACCAATTGGAAATGGACTCCTTGTCAGCCCCTGTAGAATGCACTATAGGTGCACAGGGCACAGGAGCCACTAAGGCCTACCAGGGGCTGCAGCATATCTTTTGCCACCCCTGGCTGGTTCTTAAATTGACACAACTGGCTGATCACTCAGCTGGGGTAAGGTGGTGTACACACCCCTTGCTTAGATATAGTATACCTATGTCTAAACCTATATCTGGACACATGTAAACCTGTGAGCCACTCCTATAGACAGGCCTCACCAATCCTGGAGGCTGGGTGCATGGTTTTTATGTGAGATGGAGCTCTAGCATGAGCTGAGCCTGTCTGCAGCCGTCGGGAACAAATCCCTAAGCTGTTTCAGGATAATGCCATACCATATACTATTAAGTGCCTTATAATCCTCGCGGTTATTTAGCAACTCTGGTTTGGCTTTATCAAAACATGTCGTGTAAGGTGTCATACGCTTTGGAATACCATCCCCTCGCCAGTTCTGGCGACGGGGATGGCATTCCACCCCTCTAGAGGGGTAAGACATGTTACTTCACTTTAATGCGGTTGATTTCTCCAAAGGCCTTAAGATCCACAAAATGGATGCCTCTGCCACAGACAAATGTCTGGACCCCTGGAGCTGACCGAAACCCAGTCAAGGGGGTCCTGGACAAAGGGTTTCCTGTCACAGGAGGGTGTCACCGCCCTCCAGACAGGAGATAGTGTATTGTAGCAGGGAGGTTTGAAAGAAACCAGACACTGCCTGGGGCGCACAAGGCTGCCCCTTGCATAATCCGGCCAAACCGGTTCTGGGGCACTCCAGCCCTCGTGCCAGGGCGGCCTGGATCAAAGGAAGGGGGTGTATCCACCCACTTCCTGGGTCCCACCCATAGGAGGGGACCTAGCAGGTAATCACGCCCACCAGATTCGAATAAGAGTGGGAGCAGTGCCAATGCACATCAGATTTCCTGGAAGAAACATTTGAAACGATATTCTGGACCCTTCGCCCTCCATCTCAACGTGGAAGCCCGAAGAATCTCCCTTGTGGTCAAGGAGTGACCACCCTGCAGCAGCAGGCACCATCCAGCCCTCGACGTCTACTTAGTTGCAGTTCCCGCCGGAACTCGAGCGACTGAGATCGACGAGATCAAGCCTGCCCAGCTTCTAACAGCCCGATCCACAGTCCCTGCAAAGCTGAGACCCGTGGAGGCGACCGGAAGCGTGGGGCACGCCATCTTGAAGTGACCACGAGACGCTGACCGTGCAGCCCACGAGTGACCCTCGAAGCTGTACACCGGGGTTTGAGAAGCCCCCACCCTGAGCTACTCCTGAGCCGAAGTTCAGCCCTCCACACTCGACGAGTGCTGCGTGGGGCCCTTTGGCACGATTTGGCTCAACGCGTTGGCCCGGTCACTTGCCAGCTGGCTTGTGGTCCCTGTGCCGACGAACTACAAAAGAAGACTCGTGATTCTGGTTGCTCCAGATCCACACCAGCTCCCCTGAAAGGGAGCCCCGACTCTGACCTTCCTGGTCCGAGTAAGACGCCATCTTCCAATCCCGCGTGGATTGCTCTTACCAAGGCTTGTTTGCTCCAAACCGGAAGCCGACTGCACCGACGGTGAGAGCCTGCGTGGGACAGATTGTGACCTGCTCCTGGACGTCGCAGATGCCCCAGAGCCCACGTGACAGCGAAGAGAAGCGCCTCGACGACCACCTGATTGCGCCCGACATTGCCTGGTTCCGTCCTGGTTCCACCCTGGTCACTGCTGAGTGACCCAGACTCTGTCCCCTCTGCTTTCAGGTACTCTACAACTTGAGTCCACCCTTGGACTCCACCGGACACTTCGTCTTCACCCTGCCTGCAGCCCTTTCAGCTTCAAGCACCAAGAGCCTGCGTGTCAAAACCCGACGCCACTTCGACCCTGTGCACCCACTTCCTGTGGGTGAGGTAACTTTGCTCCGCCGGTGTTCCCACACTGGTGCACACCTCTAGGGTCTGTGTGTTAAGTTTTGTTCCTCTAGGTTCAGCGGAAGTGTCCTTAAACTTTAACTATTTGACTTTTACGCACCATTGGTTAACATTGGTGCATGCGTGCGCTTTCCGCACATCTCCCGAATCCCGAGGGCCATTCCCGACTTCAGCATTGCTTGTCCTGACTGCTCCCAGCGATTCCCTAGGCCCTAGGCCTAACCACTGTTCGAGTGGCCTCTCTTATACCACTTGTTTAGTATATGGTTTGAGTGGCCCCCTGCCCTCATCCATAATTGTGCAACTTTGTATGTTTAAACAGTGCTTTTGATTTAACGCTTGTGCCCCTTTATTCATAAAGAATACTGGGGATTGTTTTTAGTAATAAACACATATATTTTTATAATATATACTTGTGTGGTGTCCTTTCATTTGGTATTACAGGATTGTATGTGGTAAAACAGCTCGCTTAACACGACCTCTTAAGTTAAGCCTTTAGGCTGCTTAGTCCATGCTACCCCTAGGATAGCTTGTCTAAATAAGGTTGACTTACAACCAGACACCATAAGGGGATTGTTTGGTCAGGTAGTAGGTGGTTCCAGAATTGGAAACATCCCCTACCAGGCCAACTTCTCACATTGGTGAGCAGCGGTGCGGATTTGAGCTTGCTGTTGTTTTACCATTGCAATCTTTATATCAAATTGAAAGATCACATCAAGTACCTCTAGGTACATATAAAATCAAAAGCTTAGCATATTAAGTTCTACTGAACTTAGTAGTTGTAGGTTGAAGGGAGTAGCACACCCCTGACTACAACTCACTAGCAAGGTCCAGTAGGAAAACACGTAGTGTAGGTAAGTGCACCACTTACACCTCACTAGTAACCATGTCTGACACAGGAAAGGCCTCAGGGTCTAGTCCTGTGACAGTTGACCCTACCCAGGCAACTTTTGGATATGACAAACTAACCCGCAGAGACTTGATTGCCTTGTGCAAAGCAAGAGGGTTAAAAAGGGGCAGAAGCCCCACCTGCCTAATCCTGGTAGAAATCCTAGAACAGGATGACTTAGAGAAGGCAAAAGCAGCTTCCCTAGATACAGGAACTGGAGGGAACCCCCCTGTAGTTGATCCCCCTGAAGAGGAGGATGATGATGACTTGGATGAGGACTCAGATGGTGGGGACTCACAAGTACAGGATCAGGGTAGCCAGGTTCCAGTTGGTAGGCTTAGCCAGGCCAACTTGGACCTACTGGGGAATGGAGAGGGCCAGCACCTCCCCAGAACCCAACATGTGATTCTCCCAGGCAACAGAAGAGTGAGATCTCCCTCAGGGGACTCTCATCTTTCTAGTGCCTCCAGAGAATCAGAGAGAGGCATGAGTGCTTCTCAGAAAGCTGAGCATAGGGCTAGAATGAGGGCTGTCAGACTCCAGATAGAGAGAGAGGAGGTAGCCCTGAGTCAAGCTAAGCTTACCTTAGCTCAAGCTAAACTTGCCTTGGCAAGAGAGCAGAAATTAAGTGGCTTAGATGTCACTGGTGGCAGCAATTTTCCAAGAGAAAAAGACAGGGCCTATGATAATAGAAACCTGACCAAAATTGTGCCCCCCTTTAAAGAAGGGGATGACATCCACAAATGGATGACTGCTCTTGAGAGAGCCTGCATGGTACAGCAGGTTCCTGAGAATCAGTGGGCTGCAATTTTGTGGTACTCCTTTTCTGAGAAAGGGAGGGACAGGCTCCTCACAGTTAGACCTGAGGATGCCAAAAACTACTCTGTTTTGAAGAGTGCTCTCATTGAAGGGTATGGCCTAACCACTGAGCAATACAGGTTGTTGTTCAGAGACACCCAGAAAGCACAGACTCAAGACTGGACTGATTTTGTGGAGTGTGCCACTAAGGCTTTGGAGGGTTGGTTACAGGGAAGTAAAGTTTCAGACTATACAGGATTGTACAATCTTATGATGAGAGAACAGATCCTTAATAACTGTACAAACCAGCTGTTGCATCAATACCTTATTGACTCTGATCTGACCTCTCCCCAAGAATTGGGAAAGAAGGCAGACAAATGGGTCAGAACAAGGATTAAGCAGAAACCCCAGAACCAAGGTGGTGACCAGAAGAAAACAGACCAGAAGGGTGGTAATCAGAATCAGAAAGATAAAGAAAAAGACCAGAAGTCTTCAGGCCCCCAAACTAATAGTAAGGAGGGTGGTTCCCAAAATGGTAACAAGAAGAAGAAGAACAAAGGTCCAAAGACACCTTGGTGTAATACCTGCAAATCAGTTTCACACTGGGGCAGTGAGTGCACCAAGGCAAATCCAGTTCCCACCACTACAGCTCCTAAAGCAACTGCAACCCCAAGTACAGTAAGCAGTGGTGGAACACAGTCCAAGGGTGTAGCTGGGTTGACCCTGGGTATTGAAGTAGGATCTGGCCTAGTCAGAGTCCCTACACAGGCAGTTCTCCTGTATGATGTGGACATTGAGTTGCCCACTGCAGTAAGCCCCACTAACCTGGGCAAATACAGGCAGACTCCCTTAATAAATGAGAAACTGGCTCAAGCTTACAGGGACACATGTGCTAGTGTCACCATGGTGACCCCTGGCTTTGTGGACCCTGGACAGATTGTACTAGGAGAGAGCTACCTAGTAACCAATGCAAGCAACTCCACTACCTCCCATAGTGTGGCAGTTGTGAACTTCTCCTGGGGAGGGGTTGATGGCCTAAAGAAAGTTGTGGTGAGTGCAGACCTACCAGTAGACTGTCTGTTAGGCAATGACCTTGAAAGCTCAGCATGGTCAGAAGTGGAGTACAGGACTCATGCAGAAATGCTAGGGATTTCAGAGCATGTCCTTGCCATGACAAGGGCTCAGGCTAAGAAGTGCCTTCCTGAACCAGTGGTGGATCTTGAGACAATAGACCAGCCACAACCCAAGAGAAGGAGCAAGAGAGGAAAGGCCTCGCCTTCCACCTTGCCCCAGGTTGAGGATCAGGTTTCAGAGGAAACTGATTCTGCAGTCCAAGAGGAGACTGTCTCTGAGGAGCTTGAACCTGACCAGGTTGAGTTTCTGGGGACAGGGGGACCCTCAAGGGCAGACCTGAGGCAGGCTCAATTAGATTGCCCGTCCCTTGAACCCCTCAGACAGCAGGCTGCTGCTGAGGCTGCTGGGGATGCCCAAGGTACCCATACTGTGTATTGGGATGAGGGACTCCTTTACTCAGAGGCTAGAGCCCCCAAGCCTGGCATGACCAGGAGGTTGGTGATACCTCTGCAGTTTAGGGGATTCCTCCTTACCTTGGCCCATGATATTCCCCTTGCAGGACACTTAGGCCAGAACAAGACGTGGGACAGGCTTGTTCCACACTTTCACTGGCCTCACATGTCAGAGGATGTCAAGGAGTTTTGTCGCTCCTGTGTCACTTGCCAAGCCAGTGGTAAGTCAGGTGGCACAACAAAGGCCCCCCTAATACCACTACCTGTGGTGGGGGTCCCCTTTGAGAGAGTTGGAATTGATATTGTGGGTCCAATGGACCCCCAAACAGCATCTGGGAACAGATTCATACTGGTGGTAGTGGATCATGCCACCAGGTACCCAGAGGCTATTCCCCTAAGGACCACCACAGCACCTGTGGTGGCAAAAGCCCTCATTGCAGTTTTCTCAAGAGTGGGCTTTCCTAAGGAGGTACTATCAGATAGAGGGACAAATTTTATGTCCAGCTATCTAAAAGCAATGTGGAAGGAATGTGGAGTAAACTATAAGTTTACCACCCCATATCATCCACAATGCAATGGGCTTGTGGAGAGATTTAACAAGACCCTTAAAGGCATGATAAAAGGATTACCAGAGAAGCTCAGGCGGAAATGGGACATTCTTTTACCCTGCCTGCTCTTTGCTTACAGAGAGGTCCCACAGAAGGGGGTTGGCTACAGCCCTTTTGAACTTTTGTTTGGCCACCCTGTGAGAGGTCCATTGTGTTTGGTGAAGGAAGGATGGGAGTTACCTCTCAAAAAGCCCAAACTAGACATAGTGGACTATGTACTTGGTCTCCGCTCCAGGATGGCTGAGTACATGGAAAGAGCATCCAAAAACCTGGAGGCCAGCCAAGAATTGCAGAAAGCTTGGCATGACCAAAAGGCTGTGCTGGTAGAGTTCCAACCAGGACAGAAGGTATGGGTACTGGAGCCAGTGGCTCCAGCAGCACTCCAAGACAAATGGAGTGGACCCTATCCTATTATTGAGAAGAAAGGGGAAGTCACCTACTTGGTAGACTTTGGAACACCCAGGAGCCCTCACAGGGTAATCCATGTGAATCGCTTGAAAGCATTTGTAGACAGGGAGGACATGAGCTTGCTCATGGCCACAGATGGGGAACAGGAGGAAGAGAGTGACCCTCTCCCAGACCTGCTTTCCCAGAACCCTGATGATGGTTCAGTTGATGGAGTAGCCTTGGCAGGCAGCCTCACTGACCAGCAACAGAGGGACTGCAGACAAGTTTTGCAGGCTCACAGGCAAATGTTTTCACTCACACCCAGCCAAACTGACTGGTGTACCCATGTTGTGGACACTGGTGACAGTCTGCCTGTCAAGAATAAGATCTACAGGCAACCTGATCATGTCAGGGATTGCATCAAGGCTGAGGTGCAAAAGATGTTGGAGCTTGGAGTGATTGAGCCATCAGAGAGCCCATGGGCCAGCCCAGTAGTCCTGGTGCCAAAACCTCATACCCAAGATGGTAAGAGAGAAATGAGGTTTTGCGTGGATTACAGGGGTCTCAATGCTGTCACTAGGACAGATGCTCACCCCATTCCAAGAGCAGATGAGCTCATTGACAGATTGGCTTCTGCCAAGTTTCTGAGCACATTTGATCTGAC
This sequence comes from Lissotriton helveticus, assembly GCF_964261635.1. NCBI lineage: Eukaryota > Metazoa > Chordata > Amphibia > Caudata > Salamandridae > Lissotriton > Lissotriton helveticus. The sequence continues at coordinate 680,680 of NW_027611717.1, forward strand.
AGCTGGCTACTGGCAAATCAGACTAGCTGAGGAGTCAAAAGCCAAAACAGCATTCTCTACCCCTAGTGGACATTATCAGTTTGTGGTAATGCCCTTTGGTTTGAAGAATGCACCTGCCACTTTCCAAAGGTTGGTGAACCAAGTCCTTACTGGGTTGGATGACTTTTGTGCAGCTTATCTGGATGATATTGCTGTCTTTAGCTCCACCTGGGAGGATCACCTGATCCACCTGAAGAAAGTTTTGGAGGCCCTGCAAAAGGCAGGCCTAACTATCAAGGCCACAAAGTGCCAGATAGGGCAGAGTAAGGTCGTATACCTGGGCCACCTAGTAGGTGGAGGCCAGGTTCAGCCACTGGAAAGCAAAATCCAGGCCATACAGGACTGGGCTCCTCCAGTTACCCAGACACAAGTCAGAGCCTTCTTGGGCCTGACTGGGTATTACAGAAAGTTTGTGAAAAACTATGGGTCTATAGTGACACCATTAAATGACTTGACATCCAAGAAGATGCCAAAAAAGGTTCAGTGGACAGTTAGCTGTCAGAAGGCATTTGAAGACCTGAAGAAGGCCATGTGCTCTGCACCTATCCTAAAGAGTCCTGACTACTCCAAACAGTTCATTGTTCAGACAGATGCTTCTGAGTTGGGGGTGGGAGCTGTACTCTCACAACTTAATCAAGATGGTCAAGACCAGCCAATTGCTTTCATTAGCAGGAGGCTAACCCCAAGAGAAAAACGTTGGTCAGCCATTGAGAGGGAGGCCTTTGCTGTGGTTTGGGCATTAAAGAAGTTGAGGTCCTACTTGTTTGGAACTCACTTCCTGGTGCAAACGGACCATAAGCCCCTCTTATGGCTTAATCAGATGAAGGGTGAAAATCCCAAACTGCTCAGGTGGTCCATTTCCCTACAGGGGATGGACTTTACAGTGGAGCACCGCCCAGGGACTGACCATGGTAATGCAGATGGTCTCTCCAGGTACTTCCACTTAGAACATGAAGACTTATCTGGTCAAGGTTAGTTTAATGTCCCTGCGTTTGGGGGGGGGTTGTGTAGGAGAGTAGGGTCTGCTATCCTATGGTCACCCCAAATTTTTGCTTTTTGCTTCACTGGTTTTCGACTACCGAGGCTGTGGGCCTGCTGATCAGACCCCCAGCCTGCTGTTCTCTCACTAAATTAATGACACATGTGCTATAGGCACATACCAATTGGAAATGGACTCCTTGTCAGCCCCTGTAGAATGCACTATAGGTGCACAGGGCACAGGAGCCACTAAGGCCTACCAGGGGCTGCAGCATATCTTTTGCCACCCCTGGCTGGTTCTTAAATTGACACAACTGGCTGATCACTCAGCTGGGGTAAGGTGGTGTACACACCCCTTGCTTAGATATAGTATACCTATGTCTAAACCTATATCTGGACACATGTAAACCTGTGAGCCACTCCTATAGACAGGCCTCACCAATCCTGGAGGCTGGGTGCATGGTTTTTATGTGAGATGGAGCTCTAGCATGAGCTGAGCCTGTCTGCAGCCGTCGGGAACAAATCCCTAAGCTGTTTCAGGATAATGCCATACCATATACTATTAAGTGCCTTATAATCCTCGCGGTTATTTAGCAACTCTGGTTTGGCTTTATCAAAACATGTCGTGTAAGGTGTCATACGCTTTGGAATACCATCCCCTCGCCAGTTCTGGCGACGGGGATGGCATTCCACCCCTCTAGAGGGGTAAGACATGTTACTTCACTTTAATGCGGTTGATTTCTCCAAAGGCCTTAAGATCCACAAAATGGATGCCTCTGCCACAGACAAATGTCTGGACCCCTGGAGCTGACCGAAACCCAGTCAAGGGGGTCCTGGACAAAGGGTTTCCTGTCACAGGAGGGTGTCACCGCCCTCCAGACAGGAGATAGTGTATTGTAGCAGGGAGGTTTGAAAGAAACCAGACACTGCCTGGGGCGCACAAGGCTGCCCCTTGCATAATCCGGCCAAACCGGTTCTGGGGCACTCCAGCCCTCGTGCCAGGGCGGCCTGGATCAAAGGAAGGGGGTGTATCCACCCACTTCCTGGGTCCCACCCATAGGAGGGGACCTAGCAGGTAATCACGCCCACCAGATTCTAATAAGAGTGGGAGCAGTGCCAATGCACATCAGATTTCCTGGAAGAAACATTTGAAACGATATTCTGGACCCTTCGCCCTCCATCTCAACGTGGAAGCCCGAAGAATCTCCCTTGTGGTCAAGGAGTGACCACCCTGCAGCAGCAGGCACCATCCAGCCCTCGACGTCTACTTAGTTGCAGTTCCCGCCGGAACTCAAGCGACTGAGATCGACGAGATCAAGCCTGCCCAGCTTCTAACAGCCCGATCCACAGTCCCTGCAAAGCTGAGACCCGTGGAGGCGACCGGAAGCGTGGGGCACGCCATCTTGAAGTGACCACGAGACGCTGACCGTGCAGCCCACGAGTGACCCTCGAAGCTGTACACCGGGGTTTGAGAAGCCCCCACCCTGAGCTACTCCTGAGCCGAAGTTCAGCCCTCCACACTCGACGAGTGCTGCGTGGGGCCCTTTGGCACGATTTGGCTCAACGCGTTGGCCCGGTCACTTGCCAGCTGGCTTGTGGTCCCTGTGCCGACGAACTACAAAAGAAGACTCGTGATTCTGGTTGCTCCAGATCCACACCAGCTCCCCTGAAAGGGAGCCCCGACTCTGACCTTCCTGGTCCGAGTAAGACGCCATCTTCCAATCCCGCGTGGATTGCTCTTACCAAGGCTTGTTTGCTCCAAACCGGAAGCCGACTGCACCGACGGTGAGAGCCTGCGTGGGACAGATTGTGACCTGCTCCTGGACGTCGCAGATGCCCCAGAGCCCACGTGACAGCGAAGAGAAGCGCCTCGACGACCACCTGATTGCGCCCGACATTGCCTGGTTCCGTCCTGGTTCCACCCTGGTCACTGCTGAGTGACCCAGACTCTGTCCCCTCTGCTTTCAGGTACTCTACAACTTGAGTCCACCCTTGGACTCCACCGGACACTTCGTCTTCACCCTGCCTGCAGCCCTTTCAGCTTCAAGCACCAAGAGCCTGCGTGTCAAAACCCGACGCCACTTCGACCCTGTGCACCCACTTCCTGTGGGTGAGGTAACTTTGCTCCGCCGGTGTTCCCACACTGGTGCACACCTCTAGGGTCTGTGTGTTAAGTTTTGTTCCTCTAGGTTCAGCGGAAGTGTCCTTAAACTTTAACTATTTGACTTTTACGCACCATTGGTTAACATTGGTGCATGCGTGCGCTTTCCGCACATCTCCCGAATCCCGAGGGCCATTCCCGACTTCAGCATTGCTTGTCCTGACTGCTCCCAGCGATTCCCTAGGCCCTAGGCCTAACCACTGTTCGAGTGGCCTCTCTTATACCACTTGTTTAGTATATGGTTTGAGTGGCCCCCTGCCCTCATCCATAATTGTGCAACTTTGTATGTTTAAACAGTGCTTTTGATTTAACGCTTGTGCCCCTTTATTCATAAAGAATACTGGGGATTGTTTTTAGTAATAAACACATATATTTTTATAATATATACTTGTGTGGTGTCCTTTCATTTGGTATTACAGGATTGTATGTGGTAAAACAGCTCGCTTAACACGACCTCTTAAGTTAAGCCTTTAGGCTGCTTAGTCCATGCTACCCCTAGGATAGCTTGTCTAAATAAGGTTGACTTACAACCAGACACCATAAGGGGATTGTTTGGTCAGGTAGTAGGTGGTTCCAGAATTGGAAACATCCCCTACCAGGCCAACTTCTCACAACACCACACAAGTATATATTATAAAAATATATGTGTTTATTACTAAAAACGATCCCCAGTATTCTTTATGAATAAAGGGGCACAAGCGTTAAATCAAAAGCACTGTTTAAACATACAAGTTGCACAATTATGGATGAGGGCGGGTGGCCACTCAAACCATATACTAAACAAGTGGTATAAGAAAGGCCACTCGAGCAGTGGTTAGGCCTAGGGCCTAGGGAATCGCTGGGAGCAGTCAGGACAAGCAATGCTGAAGTCGGGAATGGCCCTCGGGATTCGGGAGATGTGCGGAAAGCGCACGCATGCACCAATGTTAACCAATGGTGCGTAAAAGTCAAAGAGTTAAAGTTTAAGGACACTTCCGCTGAACCTAGAGGAACAAAACTTAACACACAGACCCTAGAGGTGTGCACCAGTGTGGGAACACCGGCGGAGCAAAGTTACCTCACCCACAGGAAGTGGGTGCACAGGGTCGAAGTGGCGTCGGGTTTTGACACGCAGGCTCTTGGTGCTTGGAGCTGAAAGGGCTGCAGGCAGGGTGAAGACGAAGTGTCCGGTGGAGTCCAAGGGTGGACTCAAGTTGTAGGGTACCTGAAAGCAGAGGGGACAGAGTCTGGGTCACTCAGCAGTGACCAGGGTGGAACCAGGACGGAACCAGGCAATGTCGGGCGCAATCAGGTGGTCGTCGAGGAGCTTCTCTCCGCTGTCACGTGGGCTCTGGGGCATCTGCGACGTCCAGGAGCAGGTCACGATCTGTCCCACGCAGGCTCTCACCGTCGGTGCAGTCGGCTTCAAGTTTGGAGCAAACAAGCCTTGGTAAGAGCAATCCACGCAGGATCGGAAGATTGCTTCTCACTCGGACCAGGAAGGTCAGAGCCGGGGCTCCTTTTCAGGGGAGCTGGTGTGGATCTGGAGCAACCAGAATCACAAGTCTTTTTAGGTAGTTCGTCGGCACAGGGACCACAAGCCAGCTGGCAAGTGACCGGGCCAACGCGTTGAGCCAAATCGTGCCAAAGGGCCCCACGCAGCACTCGTCGAGTGTGGAGGGCTGAACTTCGGCTCAAGAGTAGCTCAGGGTGGGGGCTTCTCAAACCCCGGTGTACAGTTCCGAGGGTCACTCGTGGGCTGCACGGTCAGCGTCTCGTGGTCACTTCAAGATGGCGTGCCCCACGCTTCCGGTCGCCTCCACGGGTCTCAGCTTTGCAGGGACTGTTGATCGGGCTGTTAGAAGCTGGGCAGGCTTGATCTCGTCGATCTCAGTCACTCGAGTTCCGGCGGGAACTGCAACTAAGTAGACGTCGAGGGCTGGATGGTGCCTGCTGCTGCAGGGTGGTCACTCCTTGACCACAAGGGAGATTCTTCGGGCTTCCACGTTGAGATGGAGGGCGAAGGGTCCAGAATATCGTTTCAAATGTTTCTTCCAGGAAATCTGATGTGCATTGGCACTGCTCCCACTCTTATTCGAATCTGGTGGGCGTGATTACCTGCTAGGTCCCCTCCTATGGGTGGGACCCAGGAAGTGGGTGGATACACCCCCTTCCTTTGATCCAGGCCGCCCTGGCACGAGGGCTGGAGTGCCCCAGAACCGGTTTGGCCGGATTATGCAAGGGGCAGCCTTGTGCGCCCCAGGCAGTGTCTGGTTTCTTTCAAACCTCCCTGCTACAATACACTATCTCCTGTCTGGAGGGCGGTGACACCCTCCTGTGACAGGAAACCCTTTGTCCAGGACCCCCTTGACTGAGTTTCGGTCAGCTCCAGGGGTCCAGACATTTGTCTGTGGCAGAGGCATCCATTTTGTGGATCTTAAGGCCTTTGGAGAAATCAACCGCATTAAAGTGAAGTAACATGTCTTACCCCTCTAGAGGGGTGGAATGCCATCCCCGTCGCCAGAACTGGCGAGGGGATGGTATTCCAAAGCGTATGACACCTTACACGACATGTTTTGATAAAGCCAAACCAGAGTTGCTAAATAACCGCGAGGATTATAAGGCACTTAATAGTATATGGTATGGCATTATCCTGAAACAGCTTAGGGATTTGTTCCCGACGGCTGCAGACAGGCTCAGCTCATGCTAGAGCTCCATCTCACATAAAAAACCATGCACCCAGCCTCCAGGATTGGTGAGGCCTGTCTATAGGAGTGGCTCACAGGTTTACATGTGTCCAGATATAGGTTTAGACATAGGTATACTATATCTAAGCAAGGGGTGTGTACACCACCTTACCCCAGCTGAGTGATCAGCCAGTTGTGTCAATTTAAGAACCAGCCAGGGGTGGCAAAAGATATGCTGCAGCCCCTGGTAGGCCTTAGTGGCTCCTGTGCCCTGTGCACCTATAGTGCATTCTACAGGGGCTGACAAGGAGTCAATTTCCAATTGGTATGTGCCTATAGCACATGTGTCATTAATTTAGTGAGAGAACAGCAGGCTGGGGGTCTGATCAGCAGGCCCACAGCCTCAGTAGTCGAAAACCAGTGAAGCAAAAAGCAAAAATTTGGGGTGACCATAGGATAGCAGACCCTACTCTCCTACAGTGGTTTTATGTGAGATGGAGCTCTAGCATGAGCTGAGCCTGTCTGCAGCTGTCGGGAACAACTCCCTAAGCTGTTTCAGGATAATGCCATACCATATACTCTTAAGTGCCTTATAATCCTCGCGGTTAAATAGCAACTTTGGTTTGGCTTTATCAAAACATGTCGTGTAAGGTGTCATACGATTTGGAATACCATCCCCTCGCCAGTTCTGGCGACGGGGATGGCATTCCACCCCTCTAGAGAGGTAAGACATGTTGCTTTACTTAAATGCGGTTGATTTCTCCAAAGACCTTAGATCCACAAAATGGATGCCTCTGCCATAGACCAATGTCTAAACCGCTGCAGTTGACCGAAACTCAACCAAATGGGTCCTGGACAAAGGGTTTCCTGTCACAGGAGGGTGTCACCGCCCTCCAGACAGGAGATAGTGGATTGTAGCAGGGAGGTTTGAAAGAAACCAGACACTGCTTGGGGCGCACAAGGCTGCCCCTTGCATAATCCGGCCAAACCGGTTCTGGGGCACTCCAGCCCTCATGCCAGGGCGGCCTGGATCAAAGGAAGGGGGTGTATCCACCCACTTCCTGGGTCCCACCCATAGGGGGGGACCTAGCAGGTAATCACGCCCCCCAGATTCGAATAAGAGTGGGAGCAGTGCCAATGCACATCAGATTTCCTGGAAGAAACATTTGAAACGAAATTCTGGACCCTTCGCCCTCCATTTCAACGTGGAAGCCTGAAGAATCTCCCTTGTGGTCAAGGAGTGACCACCCTGCAGCAGCAAGCACCATCCAGCCCTCGACGTCTACTTAGTTGCAGTTCCCGCCGGAACTCGAGCGACTGAGATCGACGAGATTAAGCCTGCCTGCCTTCCAACAGCCCGATCCACAGTCCCTGCAAAGCTGAGTCCCGTGGAGGCGACCGTAAGCGTGGGGCACGCCATCTTGAATTGACCACGAGACGCTGACCGTGCAGCCCACGAGTGACCCTCGAAGCTGTGCACCGGGGTTTGAGAAGCCCCCACCCTGAGCTACTCCTGAGCCGAAGTTCAGCCCTCCACACTCGACGAGTGCTGCGTGGGGCCCTTCTGCTCTATTTGGCTCAACACGTTGGCCCGGTCACTTGCCAGCTGGCTAGTGGTCCCTGTGCCGACGAAACTACTAAGAAGACTCGTGAATCTGGTTGCTCCAGATCCACACCAGCTCCCCTGAAAAGGAGCCCCGACTCTGACCTTCCTGGTCCGAGTGAGAAGCAATCTTCCGATCCCGCGTGGATTGCTCTTGCCAAGGCTTGTTTGCTCCAAACTTGAAGCCGACTGCACCGACGGTGAGAGCCTGCGTGGGACAGATCGTGACCTGCTCCTGGACGTCGCAGATGCCCCAGAGCCCACGTGACAGCGGAGAGAAGCTCCTCGACGACCACCTGATTGTGCCCAACATTGCCTGGTTCCGTCCTGGTTCCACCCTGGTCACTGCTGAGTGACCCAGACTCTGTCCCCTCTGCTTTCAGGTACCCTTCGACTTGAGTCCACCCTTGGACTCCACTGGACACTTCATCTTTAACCCGCCTGCAGCCCTTTCAGCTTCAAGCACCAAGAGCCTGCGTGTCAAAACCCGACGCATCTTCGACCCTGTGCACCCACTTCCTGTGGGTGAGGTAACTTTGCTCCGCCGGTGTTCCCACACTGGTGCACACCTCTAGGGTCTGTGTGTTAAGTTTTGTTCCTCTAGGTTCAGCGGAAGTGTCCTTAAACTTTAACTTTACAACTTTTACGCACCATTGGTTAACATTGGTGCATGCGTGCGCTTTCCGCACATCTCCTGAATCCCGAGGGCCATTCCCGACTTCAGCATTGCTTGTCCTGACTGCTCCCAGCGATTCCCTAGGCCCTAGGCCTAACCACTGCTCGAGTGGCATCTCTTATACCACTTGTTTAGTATATGGTTTGAGTGGCCCCCTGCCCTCATCCATAATTGTGCAACTTTGTATGTTTAAACAGTGCTTTTAATTTAACGCTTGTGCCCCTTTATTCATAAAGAATACTGGGGATTGTTTTTAGTAATAAATACATATATTTTTATAATATATACTTGTGTGGTGTCCTTTCATTTGGTATTACAGGATTGTATGTGGTAAAACAGCTCGCTTAACACGACCTCTTAAGTTAAGCCTTTAGGCTGCTTAGTCCATGCTACCCCTAGGATAGCTTGTCTAATAAGGTTGACTTACAACCAGACACCATAAGGGATTGTTTGGTCTGATAACAGGTGGTTCCAGAATTGGAAACATCACCTATCAGGCCAACTTCTCACATTGGTGAGCAGCGGTGCGGATTTGAGCTTGCTGTTGTTTTACCATTGCAATCTTTGTATCAAATTGAAAGATCACATCAAGTACCTCTAGGTACATATAAATCAAAAGCTTAGCATATTAAGTTCTACTGAACTTAGTAGTTGTAGATTAAAGTGTAGGAAGGTGGCTACCTGACTATGGTTACCCCAGATTTTTTGCCTGTGTTTAGCTGTTTTTTTTGACTTAGTTGACCTGGTTCCCTGCTAATCAGGGCCCCAGGCCATCTGCTCTCTCTGTAAAATGGATTCCCTGTACCCTAGGTACATACCACAATTGGAAATGGACTCCTTGTCAGCCCCTGTATAACGCACTATAGGTGCCCAGGGCATAGGGGCCACTAAGGCCTACCAGGGGCTGCAGCATATCTTTTGCCACCCCTGGCTGGTTCTTAAATTGACACAACTGGCTGATCACTCAGCTGGGGTAAGGTGGTGTAATCACCCCTTGCTTAGATATAGTATACCTATATCTAAACCTATATCTGGACACATATTAACCTGTGAGCCACTCCTATGGAAGGCCTCATCAATCCTGGAGGCAGAGTGCGTGGTTTCATGTGAGATGGAGCTCTAGCATGAGCTGAGCCTGTCTGCAGCTGTCGGGAACAACTCCCTAGGCTGTTTCAGGATAATGCCATACCATATACTCTTAAGTGCCTTATAATCCTCGCGGTTATATAGCAACTTTGGTTTGGCTTTATCAAAACATGTCGTGTAAGGTGTCATACGATTTGGAATACTATCCCCTCGCCAGTTCTGGCAACGGGGATAGCATTCCACCCCTCTAGAGGGGTAAGACATGTTACTTTACTTAAATGCGGTTAATTTCTAAAAAGACCTTAGATCCACAAAATGGATGCCTCTGCCACAGACAAGAGTTTGGACCCCTGCAGCTGACCGAAACTCAGCCAAATGGGGCCTGGACAAAGGGTTTCCTGTTGCAGGGAGGTGTTACACCCCCTCAGACAGGAGATAGTGGATTGTAGCAGGGAGGTTTGAAAGAAACCAGACACTGCATGGGGAGCACAAGGCTGCCCCTTGCATAATCCGGCCAAACCGGTTCTGGGGCACTCCAGCCCTCGTGCCAGGGCGGCCTGGATCAAAGGAAGGGGGTGTATCCACCCACTTCCTGGGTCCCACCCATAGGAGGGGACCTAGCAGGTAATCCAGCCCCCAAAATTAGTATAAGACTGGGAGCAGTGCCAATGCACTTTAGATCATCCTGAAATCACCTTTAAACTAAGAAGACGACTGGACTTCGACATTCTGATGAACAGAAGACTGAAGAGCATCTCCCTTGTGGCCTAGGAGGGGCCACCCTGTGAACACAGGCACCACCCAGCACCTCGACGTCTGCTTTGCCGCCGCCTCCCGCCGGAGCCCGAGTGCAGAGCCTGACAAGACCCAGCTTCCCAGACTTCTCCCAGCCCGATCCACAGTCCCTGCAAAGAAGGGACCCATGGAGGCACCGAGAGACGTGGGAGCGGACATCTTGAAAGACCCCCGAGACGCTGACTGCGCAGCACCCGAGGCACCCTCGACTCTGTGCTTTGGGGTTTGAGAAGCCCCACAATCGATCAGCATTTTCACCAAAGATCAGCCCTCCAACATCTCCACGATCTGCGTGGGGCCCTTTTGCTTTGTGCCACTCGACTCGCCATCCCGGCCGCTTGTCACGTGGTCAGCGGCCATCTTGGCGACGAAACCTACGATTTACACTGTGGGTCTGGTTGCTCCAGACCTGCCCTCACTCCTGTAGAAAGGAGTACCCACTCTAACCTTGCTGGTTTCGAGTAATAAGCCTTTTTCACTTTCCCCGTGGCTTGCATTAGCCAAGGCTTGTTTGCTTCAATCGAGTTGCCGACACCGCCATCAGCTAGAACCTTCGAGGGACAGCTCGAGATCGACTCCTGGACGTCCTTGACCTCTTCGTGTCCACGTGGCTGCAGAGAGAAGCAACACCTCATCACCTGTTTGCACCCGACTTTGCCTGGTTCCAATCTGGTTCCACGGTGGTCACTGGTCAGTGACTTTGAACACTGTCCCCTCTGCTTTCAGGTCTTCACCACTTCAGATCCACCCTTGGATCCACCGGACACTTCTCCTTCACATCGCCTGCAGCATCTTCAGCTTCAAGCGCCAAGAACCTGCGTGTCAAAACCCGACGCCACTTCGACCCTGTGCACCCGCTTCCTGTGGGTGAGGTAACTTTGCTCCGCCGGTGTTCCCACACTGGTACACATCTCTAGGGTCTGTGTCTTAAGTTTTGTTCCTCTAGGTTCAGCGGAAGTGTCCTTAAACTTTAACTTTGTAACTTTTACGCACCATTGGTTAACATTGGTGCATGCGTGCGCTTTCCGCACTGCTCCCGAATCCCGTGGGTCTCTCCCGACTTCAGCACTGCTTGTCCTGACTGCTCCCAGCGATTCCCTAGGCCCTAGGCCTAACCACTGTTCGATTGGTATCTCTTATACCACTTGTTTAGTATATGGTTTGAGTGGCCACCCGCCCTCATCCATAATTGTGCAACTTTGTATGTTTAAACTGTGCTTTTGATTTAACGCTTGTGCCCCTTTATTCATAAAGAATACTGGGGATTGTTTTTAGTAATAAACACATATATTTTTATAATATATACTTGTGTGGTGTCCTTTCATTTGATATTACAGGATTGTATGTGGTAAAACAGCTCGCTTAACACGACCTCTTAAGTTAAGCCTTTAGGCTGCTTAGTCCATGCTACCCCTAGGATAGCTTGTCTAACAAGGTTGACTTACAACCTGACACCATAAGGGATTGTTTGGTCTGATAATAGGTGGTTCCAGAATTGGAAACATCACCTATCAGGCCAACTTCTCACATTGGTGGCAGCGGTGGGATTTGAGCTTGCTGTTGTTTTACCATTGCAATCTTTTATCAAATTGAAAGATCACATCAAGTACCTCTAGGTACATATAAATCAAAAGCTTAGCATATTAAGTTCTACTGAACTTAGTAGTTGTAGATTAAAGGGATTAGCACACCCTGACTACAACTCACTAGTAAGGTACAGTAGGAAAACACTTAGTGTAGGTAGGTGCATCACTTACACCACACTAGAGTCATGTCTGACACAGGAAAAGCCTCAGGGTCTACTCCTGTGACAGTTGACCTTACCCAGGCAACTTCCAGCTATGACAAACTAACCCGAAAGGACTTGATTGCCTTGTGCAAATCAAGAGGGTTAAAAAGGGGCAGAAGCCCCACCTGTCCAATCCTGATAGCCATTCTAGAACAGGATGACTTAGAAAGGGCGACGGGAATTCCCCTAAGGTCAGGAGATGGAGAGAACCCACCTGTAACTGGTACCCCTCTGGAGGAAGATGGAGAAGAGGTGGATGAGGACTCAGAGGTTGAGGACACAGAAGACCAGGATCAGGAGGGTAGCCAGGTTGGAGTTGCCAGGCTTAGCCAGGCCAACTTAAACCTACTGGGGAATGGAGAGGGCCAGCACCTCCCCAGACCCTATAGCATTCTCCCAGGCAACAGAAGAGTGAGATCTCCCTCAGGGGACTCTCATATTTCTAGTGCCTCCAGAGAATCACAGAGAGGCATGACTGCTTCTCAAAAGCTAGAGCATAGGGCCAGACTGAGGGCTGTCAAACTCCAGATAGAGAGGGAGGAGGTAGCCTTGGCTCAAGCTAGACTTGCCTTGGCAAGAGAGCAGAAATTGAGTGGCTTAGATGCCACTGGTGGCAGCAATATTCCTAAAGAGAAACCCAGGTCCTATGATAGTAGAAACCTGACAAAGATTGTGCCCCCCTACAAGGAAGGGGATGACATCCACAAGTGGATAACTGCTCTTGAGAGAGCCTGCATGGTACAGCAGGTTCCTGAGGAACAGTGGGCAGCAATCTTATGGTACTCCTTTTCAGAGAAAGGGAGAGATAAGCTCCTCACTGTTAGACATGAGGATGCAAACAATTACAAAGTCCTGAAGAGTGTCCTAATAGATGGGTTTGGCTTAACCACTGAACAGTACAGGTTGAAGTTCAGAGACACCCAGAAGACACAGACACAGGACTGGACTGATTTTGTAGATTGTGCTACTAAGGCTCTGGAGGGTTGGCTACATGGCAGCAAAGTACATGACTTTACAGGATTGTATAATTTGATTATGAGGGAGCAGATCCTAAGTAATTGTCAGAACCAGCTCTTACACCAGCACCTGGTGGACTCTGATCTGACCTCTCCCCAAGAATTGGGAAAGAAGGCAGACAAGTGGGTCAGAACCAGGATTAGGCCTAAGAATCAGGACAGTAACCAGAAGAAGGAGTCTACCAAGCCTCAAGATAAGGGTGGGGATAAAAATAAAGAAAAGACTTCCCCAGGGCCCCAAAACTCCAAGAATGGGGGTGGGTCCCAAGACACTTCTTCAACTGAGAAAAAGCCTTATTGTTATGCCTGTAAACAGGTTGGGCATTACAAAACAGACAACTGTTGTCCCAAGAATATCAATAAAGAGAATATACCTCCAAAGCCAGCTCCAACACCTCCTGTTACTGTCAGCAGTAATCCCCCAGGAAGTGGGAGCACACCCAGGAATCTGGGTGGGTTTACTTTTGGAGCACAGGAGGACCCTGGCCTATCCAGGTCCCCCTCCCCAAATGATCTTGTTTATGAGACTGGCAGGGGGTTTGCCAACTTCTCTGATTGCCCAAATACTTTGAGCAAATATAGACAAGAACCCATCATCAATGGTTTGAAAGTTGAAGCTTTTAGAGACACAGGGGCTAGCATCACCATGGTGGCTGACTGTATAGTCCCCTCTAAGCAACTTTTACCTGGTGCCACATACCAGGTAACAAACATTGATGGCATCAAAACAAATCATCCCATGGCAGTAGTAAGTCTCAGCTGGGGAGGTGTCATTGGCCCAAAGAGAGTGGCAGTGTCATCAAACTTGCCTGTGGACTGTCTACTTGGTAATGATTTGGAAATCTCAGCCTGGGCTGAGGTTGAACAGGAAATCCATTCTAGAATGGTAAATTCCAATGGAAAGGTTAGTGGGGCTGTAATGGCTACAGCCCCAATTCAAGATGTCCTTCCTGAAAAGGTTGGTAGGGCTGAGAAACTCTCTGCCCCATCTTTAGCAAAAGCTCTTCCTGAACAGAATAGCAAAGCTGTTATGATAACAGCAGAAACCCAAACTGAGTCTCCTCCTGAAAAGGTTGGTGGGGCTGTGATGGCCACAGCCCAAACTCAAACTGATATGTGTGTTGTGAAGCCTGAAATGATGGATAACTCCACACAAACTGAGAGCATGGAGGAGGAAGAGAAATCTCCCCCTCACCAGACTTTAGGACAGGATCAGCCTCCTCAGGGAACTGATCTTACCCCTTGTGAGAAGTTGGCCTGGTAGGGGGTGTTTCCAATTCTGGAATCACCTACTACCTGACCAAACAATCCCTTATGGTGTCTGGTTGTAAGTCAACCTTATTAGACAAGCTATCCTAGGGGTAGCATGGACTAAGCAGCCTAAAGGCTTAACTTAAGAGGTCGTGTTAAGCGAGCTGTTTTACCACATACAATCCTGTAATACCAAATGAAAGGACACCACACAAGTATATATTATAAAAATATATGTGTTTATTACTAAAAACAATCCCCAGTATTCTTTATGAATAAAGGGGCACAAGCGTTAAATCAAAAGCACTGTTTAAACATACAAGTTGCACAATTATGGATGAGGGCGGGTGGCCACTCAAACCATATACTAAACAAGTGGTATAAGAGAGGCCACTAGAACAGTGGTTAGGCCTAGGGCCTAGGGAATCGCTGGGAGCAGTCAGGACAAGCAATGCTGAAGTCGGGAATGGCCCTCGGGATTCGGGAGATGTGCTGAAAGCGCACGCATGCACCAATGTTAACCAATGGTGCGTAAAAGTAAAAGAGTTAAAGTTTAAGGACACTTCCGCTGAACCTAGAGGAACAAAACTTAACACACAGACCCTAGAGGTGTGCACCAGTGCGGGAACACCGGCGGAGCAAAGTTACCTCACCCACAGGAAGTGGGTGCACAGGGTCGAAGTGGCGTCGGGTTTTGACACGCAGGCTCTTGGTGCTTGGAGCTGAAAGGGCTGCAGGCGGGTTAAAGATGAAGTGTCCGGTGGAGTCCAAGGGTGGACTCAAGTTGTAGAGTACCTGAAAGCAGAGGGGACAGAGTCTGGGTCACTCAGCAGTGACCAGGGTGGAACCAGGACGGAACCAGGCAATGTCGGGCGCAATCAGGTGGTCGTCGAGGAGCTTCTCTCCGCTGTCACGTGGGCTCTGGGGCATCTGCGACGTCCAGGAGCAGGTCACGATCTGTCCCACGCAGGCTCTCACCGTCGGTGCAGTCGGCTTCAAGTTTGGAGCAAACAAGCCTTGGTAAGAGCAATCCACACGGGATCGGGAGATTGCTTCTCACTCGGACCAGGAAGGTCAGAGTCGGGGCTCCTTTTCAGGGGAGCTGGTGTGGATCTGGAGCAACCAGAATCACAAGTCTTCTTAGGTAGTTCGTCGGCACAGGGACCACAAGCCAGCTGGCAAGTGACCGGGCCAACGCGTTGAGCCAAATCGTGCCAAAGGGCCCCACGCAGCACTCGTCGAGTGTGGAGGGCTGAACTTCGGCTCAGGAGTAGCTCAGGGTGGGGGCTTCTCAAACCCCGGTGCACAGCTTCGAGGGTCACTCGTGGGCTGCACGGTCAGCGTCTCGTGGTCAATTCAAGATGGCGTGCCCCACGCTTCCGGTCGCCTCCACGGGTCTCAGCTTTGCAGGGACTGTGGATCGGGCTGTTAGAAGCTGGGCAGGCTTGATCTCGTCGATCTCAGTCGCTCGAGTTCCGGCGGGAA
Source organism: Lissotriton helveticus (assembly GCF_964261635.1). Lineage (NCBI taxonomy): Eukaryota > Metazoa > Chordata > Amphibia > Caudata > Salamandridae > Lissotriton > Lissotriton helveticus. The sequence goes on from NW_027611717.1 coordinate 696,225, forward strand.
CTGCAACTAAGTAGATGTCGAGGGCTGGATGGTGCCTGCTGCTGCAGGGTGGTCACTCCTTGACCACAAGGGAGATTCTTCGGGCTTCCACGTTGAAATGGAGGGCGAAGGGTCCAGAATATCGTTTCAAATGTTTCTTCCAGGAAATCTGATGTGGATTGGCACTGCTCCCACTCTTATTCGAATCTGGTGGGCGTGATTACCTGCTAGGTCCCCTCCTATGGGTGGGACCCAGGAAGTGGGTGGATACACCCCCTTCCTTTGATCCAGGCCGCCCTGGCACGAGGGCTGGAGTGCCCCAGAACCGGTTTGGCCGGATTATGCAAGGGGCAGCCTTGTGCGCCCCAGGCAGTGTCTGGTTTCTTTCAAACCTCCCTGCTACAATACACTATCTCCTGTCTGGAGGGCGGTGACACCCTCCTGTGACAGGAAACCCTTTGTCCAGGACCCCCTTGACTGAGTTTCGGTCAGCTCCAGGGGTCCAGACATTTGTCTGTGGCAGAGGCATCCATTTTGTGGATCTTAAGGCCTTTGGAGAAATCAACCGCATTAAAGTGAAGTAACATGTCTTACCCCTCTAGAGGGGTGGAATGCCATCCCCGTCGCCAGAACTGGCGAGGGGATGGTATTCCAAAGCGTATGACACCTTACACGACATGTTTTGATAAAGCCAAACCAGAGTTGCTAAATAACCGCGAGGATTATAAGGCACTTAATAGTATATGGTATGGCATTATCCTGAAACAGCTTAGGGATTTGTTCCCGACGGCTGCAGACAGGCTCAGCTCATGCTAGAGCTCCATCTCACATAAAACCATGCACCCAGCCTCCAGGATTGGTGAGGCCTGACTATAGGAGTGGCTCACAGGTTTACATGTGTCCAGATATAGGTTTAGACATAGGTATACTATATCTAAGCAAGGGGTGTGTACACCACCTTACCCCAGCTGAGTGATCAGCCAGTTGTGTCAATTTAAGAACCAGCCAGGGGTGGCAAAAGATATGCTGCAGCCCCTGGTAGGCCTTAGTGGCTCCTGTGCCCTGTGCACCTATAGTGCATTCTACAGGGGCTGACAAGGAGTCCATTTCCAATTGGTATGTGCCTATAGCACATGTGTCATTAATTTAGTGAGAGAACAGCAGGCTGGGGGTCTGATCAGCAGGCCCACAGCCTCAGTAGTCGAAAACCAGTGAAGCAAAAAGCAAAAATTTGGGGTGACCATAGGATAGCAGACCCTACTCTCCTACACAACCCCCCCCCCAAACGCAGGGACATTAAACTAACCTTGACCAGATAAGTCTTCATGTTCTAAGTGGAAGTACCTGGAGAGACCATCTGCATTACCATGGTCAGTCCCTGGGCGGTGCTCCACTGTAAAGTCCATCCCCTGTAGGGAAATGGACCACCTGAGTAGTTTGGGTTTTTCACCCTTCATCTGATTAAGCCATAAGAGGGGCTTATGGTCTGTCTGCACCAGGAAGTGAGTTCCAAACAAGTAGGACCTCAACTTCTTTAATGCCCAAACCACAGCAAAGGCCTCCCTCTCAATGGCTGACCAACGTTTCTCTCTGGGAGTTAGCCTCCTGCTAATGAAAGCAATAGGCTGGTCTTGACCATCTTGATTAAGTTGTGAGAGCACAGCTCCCACCCCCAACTCAGAAGCATCTGTCTGAACAATGAACTGTTTGGAGTAGTCAGGACTCTTTAGGATAGGTGCAGAGCACATGGCCTTCTTCAGGTCTTCAAATGCCTTCTGACAGCTAACTGTCCACTGAACCTTTTTTGGCATCTTCTTGGATGTCAAGTCATTTAATGGTGTCACTATAGACCCATAGTTTTTCACAAACTTTCTGTAATACCCAGTCAGGCCCAAGAAGGCTCTGACTTGTGTCTGGGTAACTGGAGGAGCCCAGTCCTGTATGGCCTGGATTTTGCTTTCCAGTGGCTGAACCTGGCCTCCACCTACTAGGTGGCCCAGGTATACAACCTTACTCTGCCCTATCTGGCACTTTGTGGCCTTGATAGTTAGGCCTGCCTTTTGCAGGGCCTCCAAAACTTTCTTCAGGTGGATCAGGTGATCCTCCCAGGTGGAGCTAAAGACAGCAATATCATCTAGATAAGCTGCACAAAAGTCATCCAACCCAGTAAGGACTTGGTTCACCAACCTTTGGAAAGTGGCAGGTGCATTCTTCAAACCAAAGGGCATTACCACAAACTGATAATGTCCACTAGGGGTAGAGAATGCTGTTTTGGCTTTTGACTCCTCAGCTAGTCTGATTTGCCAGTAGCCAGCTGTCAGATCAAATGTGCTCAGAAACTTGGCAGAAGCCAATCTGTCAATGAGCTCATCTGCTCTTGGAATGGGGTGAGCATCTGTCCTAGTGACAGCATTGAGACCCCTGTAATCCACGCAAAACCTCATTTCTCTCTTACCATCTTGGGTATGAGGTTTTGGCACCAGGACTACTGGGCTGGCCCATGGGCTCTCTGATGGCTCAATCACTCCAAGCTCCAACATCTTTTGCACCTCAGCCTTGATGCAATCCCTGACATGATCAGGTTGCCTGTAGATCTTATTCTTGACAGGCAGACTGTCACCAGTGTCCACAACATGGGTACACCAGTCAGTTTGGCTGGGTGTGAGTGAAAACATTTGCCTGTGAGCCTGCAAAACTTGTCTGCAGTCCCTCTGTTGTTGGTCAGTGAGGCTGCCTGCCAAGGCTACTCCATCAACTGAACCATCATCAGGGTTCTGAGAAAGCAGGTCTGGGAGAGGGTCACTCTCTTCCTCCTGTTCCCCATCTGTGGCCATGAGCAAGCTCATGTCCTCCCTGTCCACAAATGCTTTCAAGCGATTCACATGGATTACCCTGTGAGGGCTCCTGGGTGTTCCAAAGTCTACCAAGTAGGTGACTTCCCCCTTCTTCTCAATAATAGGATAGGGTCCACTCCATTTGTCTTGGAGTTCTGCTGGAGCCACTGGCTCCAGTACCCATACCTTCTGCCCTGGTTGGAACTCTACCAGCACAGCCTTTTGGTCATGCCAAGCTTTCTGTAATTCTTGGCTGGCCTCCAGGTTTTTGGATGCTCTTTCCATGTACTCAGCCATCCTGGAGCGGAGACCAAGTACATAGTCCACTATGTCTAGTTTGGGCTTTTTGAGAGGTAACTCCCATCCTTCCTTCACCAAACACAATGGACCTCTCACAGGGTGGCCAAACAAAAGTTCAAAAGGGCTGTAGCCAACCCCCTTCTGTGGGACCTCTCTGTAAGCAAAGAGCAGGCAGGGTAAAAGAATGTCCCATTTCCGCCTGAGCTTCTCTGGTAATCCTTTTATCATGCCTTTAAGGGTCTTGTTAAATCTCTCCACAAGCCCATTGCATTGTGGATGATATGGGGTGGTAAACTTATAGTTTACTCCACATTCCTTCCACATTGCTTTCAGATAGCTGGACATAAAATTCGTCCCTCTATCTGATAGTACCTCCTTAGGGAAGCCCACTCTTGAGAAAACTGCAATGAGGGCCTTTGCCACCACAGGTGCTGTGGTGGTCCTTAGGGGAATAGCCTCTGGATACCTGGTGGCATGATCCACTACCACCAGTATGAATCTGTTCCCAGATGCTGTTTGGGGGTCCATTGGACCCACAATATCAATTCCAACTCTCTCAAAGGGGACCCCCACCACAGGTAGTGGTATTAGGGGGGCCTTTGTTGTGCCACCTGACTTACCACTGGCTTGGCAAGTGACACAGGAGCGACAAAACTCCTTGACATCCTCTGACATGTGAGGCCAGTGAAAGTGTGGAACAAGCCTGTCCCACGTCTTGTTCTGGCCTAAGTGTCCTGCAAGGGGAATATCATGGGCCAAGGTAAGAAGGAACCCCCTAAACTGCAGAGGTATGACCAACCTCCTGGTCATGCCAGGCTTGGGGTCTCTAGCCTCTGAGTAAAGGAGTCCCTCATCCCAATACACAGTATGAGTACCTTTAGCATCCCCAGCAGCCTCAGCAGCAGCCTGCTGTCTGAGGGGTTCAAGGGAAGGGCAATCTAATTGAGCCTGCCTCAGGTCTGCCCTTGAGGGTCCCCCTGTCCCCAGAAACTCAACCTTGTCAGGTTCAAGTTCCTCTGAGACAGTCTCCTCTTGGACTGCAGAATCAGTTTCCTCTGAAACTTGATCCTCAACCTGGGGCAAGGTGGAAGGCTGGGCCTTTCCTCTCTTGCTCCTTCTCTTGGGTTGTGGCTGGTCTATTGCCTCAAGATCCACCACTGGTTCAGGAAGGCACTTCTTAGCCTGAGCCCTTGTCATGGCAAGGACATGCTCTGAAATCCCTAGCATTTCTGGATGAGTCCTGTACTCCACTTCTGACCATGCTGAGCTTTCAAGGTCATTGCCTAACAGACAGTCTACTGGTAGGTCTGCACTCACCACAACCTTCTTTAGGCCATCAACCCCTCCCCAGGAGAAGTTCACAACTGCCACACTATGGGAGGTAGTGGAGTTGCTGGCGTTGGTTACTAGGTAGCTCTCTCCTAGTACAATCTGTCCAGGGTCCACAAAGTCAGGTGTCACCATGGTGACACTGGCACATGTGTCCCTGTATGCTTGAGCCAGTTTCTCATTAATTAAGGGAGTCTGCCTGTATTTGCCCAGGTTAGTGGGGCTTACTGCAGTGGGCAACTCAATGTCCACATCATACAGGAGAACTGCCTGTGTAGGGATTCTGACTAGGCCAGATCCTACTTCAATACCCAGGGTCAACCCAGCTACACCCTTGGACTGTGTTCCACCACTGCTTACTGTACTTGGGGTTGCAGTTGCTTTAGGAGCTGTAGTGGTGGGAACTGGATTTGTCTTGGTGCACTCACTGCCCCAGTGTGAAACTGATTTGCAGGTATTACACCAAGGTGTCTTTGGACCTTTGTTCTTCTTCTTCTTGTTACCATTTTGGGAACCACCCTCCTTACTATTAGTTTGGGGGCCTGAAGACTTCTGGTCTTTTTCTTTATCTTTCTGATTCTGGTTACCACCCTTCTGGTCTGTTTTCTTCTGGTCACCACCTTGGTTCTGGGGTTTCTGCTTAATCCTTGTTCTGACCCATTTGTCTGCCTTCTTTCCCAATTCTTGGGGAGAGGTCAGATCAGATTCAATAAGGTATTGATGCAACAGCTGGTTTGTACAGTTATTAAGGATCTGTTCTCTCATCATAAGATTGTACAATCCTGTATAGTCTGAAACTTTACTTCCCTGCAACCAACCCTCCAAAGCCTTAGTGGCACACTCCACAAAATCAGTCCAGTCTTGAGTCTGTGCTTTTTGGGTGTCTCTGAACAACAACCTGTATTGCTCAGTGGTTAGGCCATACCCTTCAATAAGAGCACTCTTCAAAACAGAGTAGTTTTTGGCATCCTCAGGTCGAACTGTTAGGAGCCTGTCTCTCCCTTTCTCAGAAAAGGAGTACCACAAAATTGCAGCCCACTGATTCTCAGGAACCTGCTGTACCATGCAGGCTCTCTCAAGAGCAGTCATCCATTTGTGGATGTCATCCCCTTCTTTAAAGGGGGGCACAATTTTGGTCAGGTTTCTATTGTCATAGGCCCTGTCTTTTTCTCTTGGAAAATTGCTGCCACCAGTGACATCTAAGCCACTTAATTTCTGCTCTCTTGCCAAGGCAAGTTTAGCTTGAGCTAAGGTAAGCTTAGCTTGACTCAGGGCTACCTCCTCTCTCTCTATCTGGAGTCTGACAGCCCTCATTCTAGCCCTATGCTCAGCTTTCTGAGAAGCACTCATGCCTCTCTCTGATTCTCTGGAGGCACTAGAAATATGAGAGTCCCCTGAGGGAGATCTCACTCTTCTGTTGCCTGGGAGAATCACATGTTGGGTTCTGGGGAGGTGCTGGCCCTCTCCATTCCCCAGTAGGTCCAAGTTGGCCTGGCTAAGCCTACCAACTGGAACCTGGCTACCCTGATCCTGTACTTCTAAGTCCTCAACCTCTGAGTCCTCATCCAAGTCATCATCATCCTCCTCTTCAGGGGGATCAACTGCAGGGGGGTTCCCTCCAGTTCCTGTGTCTAGGGAAGCTGCTTTTGCCTTCTCTAAGTCATCCTGTTCTAGGATTTCTACCAGGATTAGGCAGGTGGGGCTTCTGCCCCTTTTTAACCCTCTTGCTTTGCACAAGGCAATCAAGTCTCTGCGGGTTAGTTTGTCATATCCAAAAGTTGCCTGGGTAGGGTCAACTGTCACAGGACTAGACCCTGAGGCCTTTCCTGTGTCAGACATGGTTACTAGTGAGGTGTAAGTGGTGCACTTACCTACACTAAGTGTTTTCCTACTGTACCTTGCTAGTTAGTTGTAGTCAGGGTGTGCTAATCCCTTCAACCTACAACTACTAAGTTCAGTAGAACTTAATATGCTAAGCTTTTGATTTTATATGTACCTAGAGGTACTTGATGTGATCTTTCAATTTGATATAAAGATTGCAATGGTAAAACAACAGCAAGCTCAAATCCGCACCGCTGCTCACCAATGTGAGAAGTTGGCCTGGTAGGGGGTGTTTCCAATTCTGGAATCACCTACTACCTGACCAAACAATCCCTTATGGTGTCTGGTTGTAAGTCAACCTTATTAGACAAGCTATCCTAGGGGTAGCATGGACTAAGCAGCCTAAAGGCTTAACTTAAGAGGTCGTGTTAAGCGAGCTGTTTTACCATATACAATCCTGTAATACCAAATGAAAGGACACCACACAAGTATATATTATAAAAATATATGTGTTTATTACTAAAAACAATCCCCAGTATTCTTTATGAATAAAGGGGCACAAGCGTTAAATCAAAAGCACTGTTTAAACATACAAGTTGCACAATTATGGATGAGGGCGGGTGGCCACTCAAACCATATACTAAACAAGTGGTATAAGAGAGGCCACTCGAACAGTGGTTAGGCCTAGGGCCTAGGGAATCGCTGGGAGCAGTCAGGACAAGCAATGCTGAAGTCGGGAATGGCCCTCGGGATTCGGGAGATGTGCGGAAAGCGCACGCATGCACCAATGTTAACCAATGGTGCGTAAAAGTCAAAGAGTTAAAGTTTAAGGACACTTCCGCTGAACCTAGAGGAACAAAACTTAACACACAGACCCTAGAGGTGTGCACCAGTGCGGGAACACCGGCGGAGCAAAGTTACCTCACCCACAGGAAGTGGGTGCACAGGGTCGAAGTGGCGTCGGGTTTTGACACGCAGGCTCTTGGTGCTTGGAGCTGAAAGGGCTGCAGGCGGGTTAAAGATGAAGTGTCCGGTGGAGTCCAAGGGTGGACTCAAGTTGTAGAGTACCTGAAAGCAGAGGGGACAGAGTCTGGGTCACTCAGCAGTGACCAGGGTGGAACCAGGACGGAACCAGGCAATGTCGGGCGCAATCAGGTGGTCGTCGAGGAGCTTCTCTCCGCTGTCACTTGGGCTCTGGGGCATCTGCGACGTCCAGGAGCAGGTCACGATCTGTCCCACGCAGGCTCTCACCGTCGGTGCAGTCGGCTTCAAGTTTGGAGCAAACAAGCCTTGGTAAGAGCAATCCACGCGGGATCGGGAGATTGCTTCTCACTCGGACCAGGAAGGTCAGAGTCGGGGCTCCTTTTCAGGGGAGCTGGTGTGGATCTGGAGCAACCAGAATCACAAGTCTTCTTAGGTAGTTCGTCGGCACAGGGACCACAAGCCAGCTGGCAAGTGACCGGGCCAACGCGTTGAGCCAAATCGTGCCAAAGGGCCCCACGCAGCACTCGTCGAGTGTGGAGGGCTGAACTTCGGCTCAGGAGTAGCTCAGGGTGGGGGCTTCTCAAACCCCGGTGCACAGCTTCGAGGGTCACTCGTGGGCTGCGCGGTCAGCGTCTCGTGGTCAATTCAAGATGGCGTGCCCCACGCTTCCGGTCGCCTCCACGGGTCTCAGCTTTGCAGGGACTGTGGATCGGGCTGTTAGAAGCTGGGCAGGCTTGATCTCGTCGATCTCAGTCGCTCGAGTTCCGGCGGGAACTGCAACTAAGTAGACGTTGTGAGAAGTTGGCCTGGTAGGGGATGTTTCCAATTCTGGAACCACCTACTACCTGACCAAACAATCCCTTATGGTGTCTGGTTGTAAGTCAACCTTATTAGACAAGCTATCCTAGGGGTAGCATGGACTAAGCAGCCTAAAGGCTTAACTTAAGAGGTCGTGTTAAGCGAGCTGTTTTACCACATACAATCCTGTAATACCAAATGAAAGGACACCACACAAGTATATATTATAAAAATATATGTGTTTATTACTAAAAACAATCCCCAGTATTCTTTATGAATAAAGGGGCACAAGCGTTAAATCAAAAGCACTGTTTAAACATACAAGTTGCACAATTATGGATGAGGGCGGGTGGCCACTCAAACCATATACTAAACAAGTGGTATAAGAGAGGCCACTCGAACAGTGGTTAGGCCTAGGGCCTAGGGAATCGCTGGGAGCAGTCAGGACAAGCAATGCTGAAGTCGGGAATGGCCCTCGGGATTCGGGAGATGTGCGGAAAGCGCACGCATGCACCAATGTTAACCAATGGTGCGTAAAAGTCAAAGAGTTAAAGTTTAAGGACACTTCCGCTGAACCTAGAGGAACAAAACTTAACACACAGACCCTAGAGGTGTGCACCAGTGTGGGAACACCGGCGGAGCAAAGTTACCTCACCCACAGGAAGTGGGTGCACAGGGTCGAAGTGGCGTAGGGTTTTGACACGCGGGCTCTTGGTGCTTGGAGCTGAAAGGGCTGCAGGCGGGTTAAAGATGAAGTGTCCGGTGGAGTCCAAGGGTGGACTCAAGTTGTAGAGTACCTGAAAGCAGAGGGGACAGAGTCTGGGTCACTCAGCAGTGACCAGGGTGGAACCAGGACGGAACCAGGCAATGTCGGGCGCAATCAGGTGGTCGTCGAGGAGCTTCTCTCCGCTGTCACGTGGGCTCTGGGGCATCTTCGACGTCCAGGAGCAGGTCACGATCTGTCCCACGCAGGCTCTCACCGTCGGTGCAGTCGGCTTCAAGTTTGGAGCAAACAAGCCTTGGTAAGAGCAATCCACGCGGGATCGGAAGATTGCTTCTCACTCGGACCAGGAAGGTCAGAGTCGGGGCTCCTTTTCAGGGGAGCTGGTGTGGATCTGGAGCAACCAGAATCACAAGTCTTCTTAGGTAGTTCATCGGCACAGGGACCACAAGCCAGCTGGCAAGTGACCGGGCCAACGCGTTGAGCCAAATCGTGCCAAAGGGCCCCACGCAGCACTCGTCGAGTGTGGAGGGCTGAACTTCGGCTCAGGAGTAGCTCAGGGTGGGGGCTTCTCAAACCCCGGTGCACAGCTTCGAGGGTCACTCGTGGGCTGCACGGTCAGCGTCTTGTGGTCACTTCAAGATGGCGTGCCCCACGCTTCCGGTCGCCTCCACGGGTCTCAGCTTTGCAGGGACTGTGGATCGGGCTGTTAGAAGCTGGGCAGGCTTAATCTCGTCGATCTCAGTCGCTCGAGTTCCGGCGGGAACTGCAACTAAGTAGACGTTGAGGGCTGGATGGTGCCTGCTGCTGCAGGGTGGTCACTCCTTGACCACAAGGGAGATTCTTCGGGCTTCCACGTTGAGATGGAGGGCGAAGGGTCCAGAATATCGTTTCAAATGTTTCTTCCAGGAAATCTGATGTGCATTGGCACTGCTCCCACTCTTATTCGAATCTGGTGGGCGTGATTACCTGCTAGGTCCCCTCCTATGGGTGGGACCCAGGAAGTGGGTGGATACACCCCCTTCCTTTGATCCAGGCCGCCCTGGCACGAGGGCTGGAGTGCCCCAGAACCGGTTTGGCCGGATTATGCAAGGGGCAGCCTTGTGCGCCCCAGGCAGTGTCTGGTTTCTTTCAAACCTCCCTGCTACAATACACTATCTCCTGTCTGGAGGGCGGTGACACCCTCCTGTGACAGGAAACCCTTTGTCCAGGACCCCCTTGACTGAGTTTCGGTCAGCTCCAGGGGTCCAGACATTTGTCTGTGGCAGAGGCATCCATTTTGTGGATCTTAAGGCCTTTGGAGAAATCAACCGCATTAAAGTGAAGTAACATGTCTTACCCCTCTAGAGGGGTGGAATGCCATCCCCGTCGCCAGAACTGGCGAGGGGATGGTATTCCAAAGCGTATGACACCTTACACGACATGTTTTGATAAAGCCAAACCAAAGTTGCTAAATAACCGCGAGGATTATAAGGCACTTAATAGTATATGGTATGGCATTATCCTGAAACAGCTTAGGGATTTGTTCCCGACGGCTGCAGACAGGCTCAGCTCATGCTAGAGCTCCATCTCACATAAAACCATGCACCCAGCCTCCAGGATTGGTGAGGCCTGACTATAGGAGTGGCTCACAGGTTTACATGTGTCCAGATATAGGTTTAGACATAGGTATACTATATCTAAGCAAGGGGTGTGTACACTACCTTACCCCAGCTGAGTGATCAGCCAGTTGTGTCAATTTAAGAACCAGCCAGGGGTGGCAAAAGATATGCTGCAGCCCCTGGTAGGCCTTAGTGGCTCCTGTGCCCTGTGCACCTATAGTGCATTCTACAGGGGCTGACAAGGAGTCCATTTCCAATTGGTATGTGCCTATAGCACATGTGTCATTAATTTAGTGAGAGAACAGCAGGCTGGGGGTCTGATCAGCAGGCCCACAGCCTCAGTAGTCGAAAACCAGTGAAGCAAAAAGCAAAAATTTGGGGTGACCATAGGATAGCAGACCCTACTCTCCTACAGACGTCGAGGGCTGGATGGTGCCTGCTGCTGCAGGGTGGTCACTCCTTGACCACAAGGGAGATTCTTCGGGCTTCCACGTTGAAATGGAGGGCGAAGGGTCCAGAATATCGTTTCAAATGTTTCTTCCAGGAAATCTGATGTGCATTGGCACTGCTCCCACTCTTATTCGAATCTGGTGGGCGTGATTACCTGCTAGGTCCCCTCCTATGGGTGGGACCCAGGAAGTGGGTGGATACACCCCCTTCCTTTGATCCAGGCCGCCCTGGCACGAGGGCTGGAGTGCCCCAGAACCGGTTTGGCCGGATTATGCAAGGGGCAGCCTTGTGCGCCCCAGGCAGTGTCTGGTTTCTTTCAAACCTCCCTGCTACAATACACTATCTCCTGTCTGGAGGGCGGTGACACCCTCCTGTGACAGGAAACCCTTTGTCCAGGCCCCATCTGCTGAGTTTCGGTCAACTGCAGGGGTCCAGACATTTGTCTGTGGCAGAGGCATCCATTTTGTGGATCTTAAGGTCTTTGGAGAAATTAACCGCATTTAAGCAAGTAACATGTCTTACCCCTCTAGAGGGGTGGAATGCTATCCCCGTCGCCAGAACTGGCGAGGGGATAGTATTCCAAATCGTATGACACCTTACACGACATGTTTTGATAAAGCCAAACCAAAGTTGCTATATAACCGCGAGGATTATAAGGCACTTAAGAGTATATGGTATGGCATTATCCTGAAACAGCTTAGGGAGTTGTTCTCGACAGCTGCAGACAGGCTCAGCTCATGCTAGAGCTCCATCTCACATGAAACCACGCACTCTGCCTCCAGGATTGATGAGGCCTTCCATAGGAGTGGCTCACAGGTTAATATGTGTCCAGATATAGGTTTAGATATAGGTATACTATACCTAAGCAAGGGGTGATTACACCACCTTACCCCAGCTGAGTGATCAGCCAGTTGTGTCAATTTAAGAACCAGCCAGGGGTGGCAAAAGATATGCTGCAGCCCCTGGTAAGCCTTGGTGGCCCCTATGCCCTGGGCACCTATAGTGCATTATACAGGGGCTGACAAGGGGTCCATTTCCAATTGGGGTATGTACCTAGGGTACATGGAATCCATTTTACAGAGAGAGCAGATGGCCTGGGGCCCTGATTAGCAGGGAACCAGGTCAACTAAGTCAAAAAACCAGCTAAACACAGGCAAAAAATCCGGGGTAACCATAGTCAGGTAGCCACCTTCCTACATAACCCCCCCCCCAAACGAAAGGAGATAAGGCTATCCTTGGCCAGGTAAGCCTATATTGCCTGAGTGGCCATATAAGGAAGTACCTGCACTAGCATGGGTACCCCCTGTCTCATGGTCCACTAAGCAGTCCCTCACCCTTTGGGTATTAGAGGGTCTCCGCCATAGGGAATTACTACCTTGGGTGTGTTTATGCAAAGTTAAAGGCTGGTTTGGATATGGAGTATTGAAGTGAGGCTCTACTAAGTTAGGGCTTGGCTTCCTCCAATTATCTTCCACCATGTGTGCCTTTCTTTCTTTAACTGAGTTGCACTGTGCTCTCAGGGTCAACCTCTGGCTACCTAAAGCTGGAGGCTGGGTCCCTCTGTTTGGCTTGCTGGAGGGACAGTTCAGGTTTGGGCCCTTTGGGTCCCAGGTTTGGCTGTGCCCAACAGAATCCATCTGTGGGAGGTCCCTAACTGTTTTTAAGGGGGCTCCCTCAGGAGTTTTTAAAGTTTTCACCTCACTAGGGCTACTAGTTTTGGTGCACCTAATCTGTTGATGGGGGTGCTTTATTTGACAGGGGTCCCTCTGGGTCTCACTGTCCTTCTTGTCCTCTGCAGCCCTGGGCTGGCTAAGGCAAGGGAGAGAGGGGCAGGTTACCTGCTCCAGACTGGGTCCCACCTGAGAAGGGTCCACCGCCATCAGAGGCTCTGTCAGGCCAGGCCTAACAACCTCTGGGGCAGTTCCTTCATCAGGGGTAAGATCAGTTCCCTGAGGAGGCTGATCCTGTCCTAAAGTCTGGTGAGGGGGAGATTTCTCTTCCTCCTCCATGCTCTCAGTTTGTGTGGAGTTATCCTTCATTTCAGGCTTCACAACACACATATCAGTTTGAGTTTGGGCTGTGGCCATCACAGCCCCACCAACCTTTTCAGGAGGAGACTCAGTTTGGGTTTCTGCTGTTATCATAACAGCTTTGCTATTCTGTTCAGGAAGAGCTTTTGCTAAAGATGGAGCAGAGAGTTTCTCAGCCCTACCAACCTTTTCAGGAAGGACATCTTGAATTGGGGCTGTAGCCATTACAGCCCCACTAACCTTTCCATTGGAATTCACCATTCTAGAATGGGTTTCCTGTTCAACCTCAGCCCAGGCTGAGATTTCCAAATCATTACCAAGTAGGCAGTCTACAGGCAAGTTTGGTGACACTGCCACTCTCTTTGGGCCAATGACACCTCCCCAGCTGAGACTTACTACTGCCATGGGATGATTTGTTTGGATTCCATCAATGTTTGTAACCTGGTATGTGGCACCAGGTAAAAGTTGCTTAGAGGGGACTATGCCATCAGCCACCATGGTGATGCTAGCCCCTGTGTCTCTAAAAGCTTCAACTTTCAAACCATTGATGATGGGTTCTTGTCTATACTTGCTCAAAGTATTTGGGCAAGCAGAGAAGTTGGCAAACCCCATGCCAGTCTCATAAACAAGATCATTGGGTGATGGGGACCTGGATAGGCCAGGGTCCACCTGAGCTCCAACAGTAAACCCACCCAGATTCCTGGGTGTGCTTCCACTTCCTGGGGGATTACTGCTGACAGTAACAGGAGGTGTTGAAGCTGGCTTTGGAGGTATATTTTCTTTATTGTTATTCTTGGGACAACAGTTGTCTGTTTTGTAATGCCCAACCTGTTTACAGGCATAACAATAAGGCTTTTTCTCAGTTGAAGAAGTGTCTTGGGACCCACCCCCATTCTTGGAGTTTTGGGGCCCTGGGGAAGTCTTTTCTTTATTTTTATCCCCACCCTTATCTTGAGGCTTGGTAGACTCCTTCTTCTGGTTACTGTCCTGATTCTTAGGCCTAATCCTGGTTCTGACCCACTTGTCTGCCTTCTTTCCCAATTCTTGGGGAGAGGTCAGATCAGAGTCCACCAGGTGCTGGTGTAAGAGCTGGTTCTGACAATTACTTAGGATCTGCTCCCTCATAATCAAATTATACAATCCTGTAAAGTCATGTACTTTGCTGCCATGTAGCCAACCCTCCAGAGCCTTAGTAGCACAATCTACAAAATCAGTCCAGTCCTGAGTCTGTGTCTTCTGGGTATCTCTGAACTTCAACCTGTACTGTTCAGTGGTTAAGCCAAACCCATCTATCAGAACACTCTTCAGGACTTTGTAATTGTTTGCATCCTCATGTCTAACAGTGAGGAGCTTATCTCTCCCTTTCTCTGAAAAGGAGTACCATAAGATTGCTGCCCACTGTTCCTCAGGAACCTGCTGTACCATGCAGGCTCTCTCAAGAGCAGTTATCCACTTGTGGATGTCATCCCCTTCCTTGTAGGGGGGCACAATCTTTGTCAGGTTTCTACTATCATAGGACCTGGGTTTCTCTTTAGGAATATTGCTGCCACCAGTGACATCTAAGCCACTTAATTTCTGCTCTCTTGCCAAGGCAAGTCTAGCTTGAGCCAAGGCTACCTCCTCCCTCTCTATCTGGAGTTTGACAGCCCTCATTCTGGCCCTATGCTCTAGCTTTTGAGAAGCACTCATGCCTCTCTGTGATTCTCTGGAGGCACTAGAAACATGAGAGTCCCCTGAGGGAGATCTCACTCTTCTGTTGCCTGGGAGAATAACATGTTGGGTTCTGGGGAGGTGCTGGCCCTCTCCATTCCCCAGTAGGTCCAAGTTGGCCTGGCTAAGCCTGGCAACTGGAACCTGGCTACCCTGATCCTGAACTCCTAAGTCCTCAATGTCTGAGTCCTCATCTAAGTCATCATCATCCTCCTCCTCCTGAGGGGGATCGGTTTCAGGGGGGTTCCCTCCATTTCCTGTGTCTAGGGAAGCTTCCTTTGCCTTCTCTAAGTCATCCTGTTCTAGGATTTCTACCAGGATTTGGCAGGTGGGGCTTCTGCCCCTTTTTAACCCTCTTGCTTTGCACAAGGCAATCAAGTCTCTACGGGTTAACTTGTCATATCCAAAAGTTGCCTGGGTAGGGTCAACTGTCACAAGATTAGACCCTGAGGCTTTTCCTGTGTCAGACATGGTTACTAGTGAGGTGTAAGTGGTGCACTTACCTACACTAAGTGTTTTCCTACTGTACCTTGCTAGTGAGTTGTAGTCAGGGTGTGCTAATCCCTTTTATCTACAACTACTAAGTTCAGTAGAACTTAATATGCTAAGCTTTTGATTTATATGTACCTAGAGGTACTTGATGTGATCTTTCAATTTGATATAAAGATTGCAATGGTAAAACAACAGCAAGCTCAAATCCGCACCGCTGCTCACCAATGTGAGAAGTTGGCCTGGTAGGGGATGTTTCCAATTCTGGAACCACCTACTACCTGACCAAACAATCCCTTATGGTGTCTGGTTGTAAGTCAACCTTATTAGACAAGCTAGCCTAGGGGTAGCATGGACTAAGCAGCCTAAAGGCTTAACTTAAGAGGTCGTGTTAAGCGAGCTGTTTTACCACATACAATCCTGTAATACCAAATGAAAGGACACCACACAAGTATATATTATAAAAATATATGTGTTTATTACTAAAAACAATCCCCAGTATTCTTTATGAATAAAGGGGCACAAGCGTTAAATCAAAAGCACTGTTTAAACATACAAATTGCACAATTATGGATGAGGGCGGGTGGCCACTCAAACCATATACTAAACAAGTGGTATAAGAGAGACCACTCAAACAGTGGTTAGGCCTAGGGCCTAGGGAATCGCTGGGAGCAGTCAGGACAAGCAATGCTGAAGTCGGGAATGGCCCTCGGGATTCAGGAGATGTGCGGAAAGCGCACGCATGCACCAATGTTAACCAATGGTGCGTAAAAGTCATAGAGTTAAAGTTTAAGGACACTTCCGCTGAACCTAGAGGAACAAAACTTAACACACAGACCCTAGAGGTGTGCACCAGTGTGGGAACACCGGCGGAGCAAAGTTACCTCACCCACAGGAAGTGGGTGCACAGGGTCGAAGTGGCGTCGGGTTTTGACACGCAGGCTCTTGGTGCTTGAAGCTGAAAGGGCTGCAGGCGGGTTAAAGATGAAGTGTCCGGTGGAATCCAAGGGTGGACTCAAGTTGTAGAGTACCTTAAAGCAGAGGGGACAGAGTCTGGGTCACTCAGCTGTGACCAGGGTGGAACCAGGACGGAACCAGGCAATGTCGGGCGCAATCAGGTGGTCGTCGAGGAGCTTCTCTCCGCTGTCACGTGGGCTCTGGGGCATCTGCGACGTCCAGGAGCAGGTCACGATCTGTCCCACGCAGGCTCTCACCGTCGGTGCAGTCGGCTTCAAGTTTGGAGCAAACAAGCCTTGGCAAGAGCAATCCACGCGGGAAAGGAAGATTGCTTCTCACTCGGACCAGGAAGGTCAGAGTCGGGGCTCCTTTTCAGGGGAGCTGGTGTGGATCTAGAGCAACCAGATTCACGAGTCTTCTTAGGTAGTTCGTCGGCACAGGGACCACTAGCCAGCTGGCAATTGACCGGGCCAACGCGTTGAGCCAAATAGAGCCAAAGGGCCCCACGCAGCACTCGTCGAGTGTGGAGGGCTGAACTTCGGCTCAGGAGCAGCTCAGGGTGGGGGCTTCTCAAACCCCGGTGCACAGCTTCGAGGGTCACTCGTGGGCTGCACGGTCAGCGTCTCGTGGTCAATTCAAGATGGCATGCCCCACGCTTCCGGTCGCCTCCACGAGTCTCAGCTCTGCAGGAACTGTGGATCGGGCTGTTGGAAGGCAGGCAAGCTTGATCTCGTCGATCTCAGTCGCTCGAGTTCCGGCGGGAACTGCAACTAAGTAGACGTCGAGGGCTGGATGGTGCCTGCTGCTGCAGGGTGGTCACTCCTTGACCACAAGGGAGATTCTTCGGGCTTCCACGATGAGATGGAGGGCGAAGGGTCCAGAATTGCATTTCAAATGTTTCTTCCAGGAAATCTGATGTGCATTGGCACTGCTCCCACTCTTATTCCAATTTGGGGGGCGTGATTACCTGCTAGGTCCCCTCCTATGGGTGGGACCCAGGAAGTGGGTGGATACACCCCCTTCCTTTGATCCAGGCCGCCCTGGCACGAGGGCTGGAGTGCCCCAGAACCGGTTTGGCCGGATTATGCAAGGGGCAGCCTTGTGCGCCCCAGGCAGTGTCTGGTTTCTTTCAAACCTCCCTGCTACAATCCACTATCTCCTGTCTGGAGGGTGGTGACACCCTCCTGTGACAGGAAACCCTTTGTCCAGGCCCCATCTGCTGAGTTTCGGTCAACTGCAGGGGTCCAGACATTTGTCTGTGGCAGAGGCATCCATTTTGTGGATCTTAAGGTCTTTGGAGAAATTAACCGCATTTAAGCAAGTAACATGTCTTACCCCTCTAGAGGGGTGGAATGCTATCCCCGTCGCCAGAACTGGCGAGGGGATAGTATTCCAAATCGTATGACACCTTACACGACATGTTTTGATAAAGCCAAACCAAAGTTGCTATATAACCGCGAGGATTATAAGGCACTTAAGAGTATATGGTATGGCATTATCCTGAAACAGCTTAGGGAGTTGTTCCCGACAGCTGCAGACAGGCTCAGCTCATGCTAGAGCTCCATCTCACATGAAACCACGCACTCTGCCTCCAGGATTGATGAGGCCTTCCATAGGAGTGGCTCACAGGTTAATATGTGTCCAGATATAGGTTTAGATATAGGTATACTATACCTAAGCAAGGGGTGATTACACCACCTTACCCCAGCTGAGTGATCAGCCAGTTGTGTCAATTTAAGAACCAGCCAGGGGTGGCAAAAGATATGCTGCAGCCCCTGGTAAGCCTTGGTGGCCCCTATGCCCTGGGCACCTATAGTGCATTATACAGGGGCTGACAAGGGGTCCATTTCCAATTGGGGTATGTACCAAGGGTACATGGAATCCATTTTACAGAGAGAGCAGATGGCCTGGGGCCCTGATTAGCAGGGAACCAGGTCAACTAAGTCAAAAAACCAGCTAAACACAGGCAAAAAATCCGGGGTAACCATAGTCAGGTAGCCACCTTCCTACACCCCCTACAAGGAAGGGGATGACATCCACAAGTGGATAACTGCTCTTGAGAGAGCCTGCATGGTACAGCAGGTTCCTGAGGAACAGTGGGCAGCAATCTTATGGTACTCCTTTTCAGAGAAAGGGAGAGATAAGCTCCTCACTGTCAGACATGAGGATGCAAACAATTACAAAGTCCTGAAGAGTGTCCTAATAGATGGGTTTGGCTTAACCACTGAACAGTACAGGTTGAAGTTCAGAGACACCCAGAAGACACAGACACAGGACTGGACTGATTTTGTAGATTGTGCTACTAAGGCTCTGGAGGGTTGGCTACATGGCAGCAAAGTACATGACTTTACAGGATTGTATAATTTGATTATGAGGGAGCAGATCCTAAGTAATTGTCAGAACCAGCTCTTACACCAGCACCTGGTAGACTCTGATCTGACCTCTCCCCAAGAATTGGGAAAGAAGGCAGACAAATGGGTCAGAACCAGGATTAGGCCTAAGAATCAGGACAGTAACCAGAAGAAGGAGTCTACCAAGCCTCAAGATAAGGGTGGGGATACAAGTAAAGAAAAGACTTCCCCAGGGCCCCAAAACTCCAAGGATGGGGGTGGGTCCCAAGACACTTCTTCAACTGAGAAAAAGCCTTATTGTTATCCCTGTAAACAGGTGGGGCATTACAAAACAGACAACTGTTGTCCCAAGAATAACAATAAAGAAAATGTACCTCCAAAGCCAGCTTCAACACCTCCTGTTACTGTCAGCAGTAATCCCCCAGGAAGTGGAAGCACACCCAGGAATCTGGGTGGGTTTACTGTTGGAGCTCAGGTGGACCCTGGCCTAATCAGGTCCCCATCACCCAATGATCTTGTTTATGAGACTGGCATGGGGTTTGCCAACTTCTCTGCTTGCCCAAATACTTTGAGCAAGTATAGACAAGAACCCATCATCAATGGTTTGAAAGTTGAAGCTTTTAGAGACACAGGGGCTAGCATCACCATGGTGGCTGATGGCATAGTCCCCTCTAAGCAACTTTTACCTGGTGCCACATACCAGGTTACAAACATTGATGGAATCCAAACAAATCATCCCATGGCAGTAGTAAGTCTCAGCTGGGGAGGTGTCATTGGCCCAAAGAGAGTGGCAGTGTCACCAAACTTGCCTGTAGACTGCCTACTTGGTAATGATTTGGAGATCTCAGCCTGGGCTGAGGTTGAACAGGAAACCCATTCTAGAATGGTGAATTCCAATGGAAAGGTTAGTAGGGCTGAGAAACTCTCTGCCCCATCTTTAGCAAAAGCTCTTCCTGAACAGAATAGCAAAGCTGTTATGATAACAGCAGAAACCCAAACTGAGTCTCCTCCTGAAAAGGTTGGTGGGGCTGTGATGGCCACAGCCCAAACTCAAACTGATATGTGTGTTGTGAAGCCTGAAATGATGGATAACTCCACACAAACTGAGAGCATGGAGGAGGAAGAGAAATCTCCCCCTCACCAGACTTTAGGACAGGATCAGCCTCCTCAGGGAACTGATCTTACCCCTGATGAAGGAGCTGCCCCAGAGGTGGTTGGGCCTAGCCTGACAGAACCTCTGATGTCAGTGGACCCTTCTCAGGTGGGACCCAGTCTGGAGCAGGTAACCTGCCCCCTCTCTACCTTGCCTTAGCCAGCCCAGGGCTGCAGAGGACAAGAAGGACAGTGAGACCCAGAGGGCCCCCTGTCAAATAAAGCACCCCCATCAAAAGATTAGGTGCACCAAAACTAGTAGCCCTAGTAAGGTGAAAACTTTAAAAACTCCTGAGGGAGCCCCCTTAAAAACAGTTAGGGACCTCCCACAGATGGATTCTGTTGGGCACAGCCAAACCTGGGACCCAAGGGGCCCAAACCTGAACTGTCCCTCCAGCCAGCCAAACAGAGGGACCCAGCCTCCAGCTTTAGGTAGCCAGAGGTTGACCCTGAGAGCACAGTGCAACTCAGTTAAAGAGAGAAAGGCACACATGGTGGAAGATAATTGGAGGAAGCTAATCACTAAATTAGTAGAGCCTCGCTTCAATACTCCATATCCAAACCAGCCTTTAACTTTGCATAAACACACCCAAGGTAGTGATTCCCTATGGTGGAGACCCTCTGATACCCCAAGGGTGAGGGACTGCTTAGTGGACTGTAGGAAGGTGGCTACCTGACTATGGTTACCCCAGATTTTTTGCCTGTGTTTAGCTGGTTTTTTGACTTAGTTGACCTGGTTCCCTGCTAATCAGGGCCCCAGGCCATCTGCTCTCTCTGTAAAATGGATTCCATGTACCCTAGGTACATACCACAATTGGAAATGGACTCCTTGTCAGCCCCTGTATAATGCACTATAGGTGCCCAGGGCATAGGAGCCACCAAGGCCTACCAGGGGCTGCAGCATATCTTTTGCCACCCCTGGCTGGTTCTTAAATTGACACAACTGGCTGATCACTCAGCTGGGGTAAGGTGGTGTAAGCACCCCTTGCTTAGATATAGTATACCTATATCTAAACCTATATCTGGACACATATTAACCTGTGAGCCACTCCTATGGAAGGCCTCATCAATCCTGGAGGCAGAGTGCGTGGTTTAATGTGAGATGGAGCTCTAGCATGAGCTGAGCCTGTCTGCAGCTGTCGGGAACAACTCCCTAAGCTGTTTCAGGATAAGGCCATACCATATACTCTTAAGTGCCTTATAATCCTCACGGTTATTTAGCAACTTTGGTTTGGCTTTATCAAAACATGTCGTGTAAGGTGTCATACGCTTTGGAATACCATCCCCTCGCCAGTTCTGGCGACGGGGATGGCATTCCACCCCTCTAGAGGGGTAAGACATGTTACTTCACTTTAATGCGGTTGATTTCTCCAAAGGCCTTAAGATCCACAAAATGGATGCCTCTACCACAGACAAATGTCTGGACCCCTGGAGCTGACCGAAACTCAGTCAAGGGGGTCCTGGACAAAGGGTTTCCTGTCACAGGAGGGTGTCACCGCCCTCCAGACAGGAGATAGTGTATTGTAGCAGGGAGGTTTGAAAGAAACCAGACACTGGCTGGGGCGCACAAGGCTGCCCCTTGCATAATCCGGCCAAACCGGTTCTGGGGCACTCCAGCCCTCGTGCCAGGGCGGCCTGGATCAAAGGAAGGGGGTGTATCCACCCACTTCCTGGGTCCCACCCATAGGAGGGGACCTAGCAGGTAATCACGCCCACCAGATTCGAATAAGAGTGGGAGCAGTGCCAATGCACATCAGATTTCCTGGAAGAAACATTTGAAACGATATTCTGGACCCTTCGCCCTCCATCTCAACGTGGAAGCCCGAAGAATCTCCCTTGTGGTCAAGGAGTGACCACCCTGCAGCAGCAGGCACCATCCAGCCCTCGACGTCTACTTAGTTGCAGTTCCCGCCGGAACTCGAGCGACTGAGATCGACGAGATCAAGCCTGCCCAGCTTCTAACAGCCCGATCCACAGTCCCTGCAAAGCTGAGACCCGTGGAGGCGACCGGAAGCGTGGGGCACGCCATCTTGAAGTGACCACGAGACGCTGACCGTGCAGCCCACGAGTGACCCTCGAAGCTGTACACCGGGGTTTGAGAAGCCCCCACCCTGAGCTACTACTGAGCCGAAGTTCAGCCCTCCACACTCGACGAGTGCTGCGTGGGGCCCTTTGGCTCTATTTGGCTCAACGCGTTGGCCCGGTCACTTGCCAGCTGGCTTGTGGTCCCTGTGCCGACGAACTACCTAAAAAGACTTGTGATTCTGGTTGCTCCAGATCCACACCAGCTCCCCTGAAAAGGAGCCCCGACTCTGACCTTCCTGGTCCGAGTGAGAAGCAATCTTCCGATCCTGCGTGGATTGCTCTTGCCAAGGCTTGTTTGCTCCAAACTTGAAGCCGACTGCACCGACGGTGAGAGCCTGCGTGGGACAGATCGTGACCTGCTCCTGGACATCGCAGATGCCCCAGAGCCCACGTGACAGCGGAGAGAAGCTCCTCGACGACCACCTGATTGCGCCCGACATTGCCTGGTTCCGTCCTGGTTCCACCCTGGTCACTGCTGAGTGACCCAGACTCTGTCCCCTCTGCTTTCAGGTACTCTACAACTTGAGTCCACCCTTGGACTCCACCGGACACTTCGTCTTCACCCTGCCTGCAGCCCTTTCAGCTTCAAGCACCAAGAGCCTGCGTGTCAAAACCCGACGCCACTTCGACCCTGTGCACCCACTTCCTGTGGGTGAGGTAACTTTGCTCCGCCGGTGTTCCCACACTGGTGCACACCTCTAGGGTCTGTGTGTTAAGTTTTGTTCCTCTAGGTTCAGCGGAAGTGTCCTTAAACTTTAACTCTTTGACTTTTACGCACCATTGGTTAACATTGGTGCATGCGTGCGCTTTCCGCACATCTCCCGAATCCCGAGGGCCATTCCCGACTTCAGCATTGCTTGTCCTGACTGCTCCCAGCGATTCCCTAGGCCCTAGGCCTAACCACTGCTCGAGTGGCCTTTCTTATACCACTTGTTTAGTATATGGTTTGAGTGGCCACCCGCCCTCATCCATAATTGTGCAACTTGTATGTTTAAACAGTGCTTTTGATTTAACGCTTGTGCCCCTTTATTCATAAAGAATACTGGGGATTGTTTTTAGTAATAAACACATATATTTTTATAATATATACTTGTGTGGTGTCCTTTCATTTGGTATTACAGGATTGTATGTGGTAAAACAGCTCGCTTAACACGACCTCTTAAGTTAAGCCTTTAGGCTGCTTAGTCCATGCTACCCCTAGGATAGCTTGTCTAATAAGGTTGACTTACAACCAGACACCATAAGGGATTGTTTGGTCAGGTAGTAGGTGGTTCCAGAATTGGAAACATCCCCTACCAGGCCAACTTCTCACATGGACCATGAGACAGGGGGTACCCATGCTAGTGCAGGTACTTCCTTATATGGCCACTCAGGCAATATAGGCTTACCTGGCCAAGGATAGCCTTATCTCCTTTCGTTTGGGGGGGGGGTTATGTAGGAAGGTGGCTACCTGACTATGGTTACCCCGGATTTTTTGCCTGTGTTTAGCTGGTTTTTTGACTTAGTTGACCTGGTTCCCTGCTAATCAGGGCCCCAGGCCATCTGCTCTCTCTGTAAAATGGATTCCATGTACCCTAGGTACATACCACAATTGGAAATGGACTCCTTGTCAGCCCCTGTATAATGCACTATAGGTGCCCAGGGCATAGGGGCCACCAAGGCCTACCAGGGGCTGCAGCATATCTTTTGCCACCCCTGGCTGGTTCTTAAATTGACACAACTGGCTGATCACTCAGCTGGGGTAAGGTGGTGTAAACACCCCTTGCTTAGATATAGTATACCTATATCTAAACCTATATCTGGACACATGTAAACCTGTGAGCCACTCCTATGGAAGGCCTCATCAATCCTGGAGGCAGAGTGCGTGGTTTTATGTGAGATGGAGCTCTAGCATGAGCTGAGCCTGTCTGCAGCTGTCGGGAACAACTCCCTAAGCTGTTTCAGGATAATGCCATACCATATACTCTTAAGTGCCTTATAATCCTCCCGGTTAAATAGCAACTTTGGTTTGGCTTTATCAAAACATGTCGTGTAAGGTGTCATACGATTTGGAATACCATCCCCTCGCCAGTTCTGGCGACGGGGATGGCATTCCACCCCTCTAGAGGGGTAAGACATGTTGCTTTACTTAAATGCGGTTGATTTCTCCAAAGACCTTAGATCCACAAAATGGATGCCTCTGCCACAGACAAATGTCTGGACCCCTGCATGTGAGAAGTTGGCCTGGTAGGGGATGTTTCCAATTCTGGAACCACCTACTACCTGACCAAACAATCCCTTATGGTGTCTGGTTGTAAGTCAACCTTATTAGACAAGCTATCCTAGGGGTAGCATGGACTAAGCAGCCTAAAGGCTTAACTTAAGAGGTCGTGTTAAGCGAGCTGTTTTACCACATACAATCCTGTAATACCAAATGAAAGGACACCACACAAGTATATATTATAAAAATATATGTGTTTATTACTAAAAACAATCCCCAGTATTCTTTATAAATAAAGGGGCACAAGCGTTAAATCAAAAAGCACTGTTTAAACATATAAGTTGCACAATTATGGATGAGGGCGGGTGGCCACTCAAACCATATACTAAACAAGTGGTATAAGAGATGCCACTCGAGCAGTGGTTAGGCCTAGGGCCTAGGGAATCGCTGTGAGCAGTCAGGACAAGCAATGCTGAAGTCGGGAATGGCCCTCGGGATTCGGGAGATGTGCGGAAAGCGCACGCATGCACCAATGTTAACCAATGGTGCGTAAAAGTCAAAGAGTTAAAGTTTAAGGACACTTCCGCTGAACCTAGAGGAACAAAACTTAACACACAGACCCTAGAGGTGTGCACCAGTGTGGGAACACCGGCGGAGCAAAGTTACCTCACCCACAGGAAGTGGGTGCACAGGGTCGAAGTGGCGTCGGGTTTTGACACGCAGGCTCTTGGTGCTTGGAGCTGAAAGGGCTGCAGGCGGGTTGAAGATGAAGTGTCCGGTGGAGTCCAAGGGTGGACTCAAGTTGTAGAGTACCTGAAAGCAGAGGGGACAGAGTCTGGGTCACTCAGCAGTGACCAGGGTGGAACCAGGACGGAACCAGGCAATGTCGGGCGCAATCAGGTGGTCGTCGAGGAGCTTCTCTCCGCTGTCACGTGGGCTCTGGGGCATCTGCGACGTCCAGGAGCAGGTCACGATCTGTCCCACGCAGGCTCTCACCGTCGGTGCAGTCGGCTTCAAGTTTGGAGCAAACAAGCCTTGGTAAGAGCAATCCACGCAGGATCGGAAGATTGCTTCTCACTCGGACCAGGAAGGTCAGAGTCGGGGCTCCTTTTCAGGGGAGCTGGAGAGGATCTGGAGCAACCAGAATCACAAGTCTTCTTAGGTAGTTCATCGGCACAGGGACCACAAGCCAGCTGGCAAGTGACCGGGCCAACGCGTTGAGCCAAATCGTGCCAAAGGGCCCCACGCAGCACTCGTCGAGTGTGGAGGGCTGAACTTCGGCTCAGGAGTAGCTCAGGGTGGGGGCTTCTCAAACCCCGGTGCACAGCTTCGAGGGTCACTCGTGGGCTGCACGGTCAGCGTCTCGTGGTCACTTCAAGATGGCGTGCCCCACGCTTCCGGTCGCCTCCACGGGTCTCAGCTTTGCAGGGACTGTGGATCGGGCTGTTAGAAGCTGGGCAGGCTTGATCTCGTTGATCTCAGTCGCTCGAGTTCCGGCGGGAACTGCAACTAAGTAGACGTCGAGGGCTGGATGGTGCCTGCTGCTGCAGGGTTGTCACTCCTTGACCACAAGGGAGATTCTTCGGGCTTCCACGTTGAGATGGAGGGCAAAGGGTCCAGAATATCGTTTCAAATGTTTCTTCCAGGAAATCTTATGTGCATTGGCACTGCTCCCACTCTTATTCGAATCTGGTGGGCGTGATTACCTGCTAGGTCCCCTCCTATGGGTGGGACCCAGGAAGTGGGTGGATACACCCCCTTCCTTTGGTCCAGGCCGCCCTGGCACGAGGGCTGGAGTGCCCCAGAACCGGTTTGGCCGGATTATGCAAGGGGCAGCCTTGTGCGCCCCAGGCAGTGTCTGGTTTCTTTCAAACCTCCCTGCTACAATACACTATCTCCTGTCTGGAGGGCGGTGACACCCTCCTGTGACAGGAAACCCTTTGTCCAGGACCCCCTTGACTGAGTTTCGGTCAGCTCCAGGGGTCCAGACATTTGTCTGTGGCAGAGGCATCCATTTTGTGGATCTTAAGGCCTTTGGAGAAATCAACCGCATTAAAGTGAAGTAACATGTCTTACCCCTCTAGAGGGGTGGAATGCCATCCCCGTCGCCAGAACTGGCGAGGGGATGGTATTCCAAAGCGTATGACACCTTACACGACATGTTTTGATAAAGCCAAACCAAAGTTGCTAAATAACCGCGAGGATTATAAGGCACTTAATAGTATATGGTATGGCATTATCCTGAAACAGCTTAGGGATTTGTTCCCGACGGCTGCAGACAGGCTCAGCTCATGCTAGAGCTCCATCTCACATAAAACCATGCACCCAGCCTCCAGGATTGGTGAGGCCTGACTATAGGAGTGGCTCACAGGTTTACATGTGTCCAGATATAGGTTTTAGACATAGGCATACTATATCTAAGCAAGGGGTGTGTACACCACCTTACCCCAGCTGAGTGATCAGCCAGTTGTGTCAATTTAAGAACCAGCCAGGGGTGGCAAAAGATATGCTGCAGCCCCTGGTAGGCCTTAGTGGCTCCTGTGCCCTGTGCACCTATAGTGCATTCTACAGGGGCTGACAAGGAGTCCATTTCCAATTGGTATGTGCCTATAGCACATGTGTCATTAATTTAGTGAGAGAACAGCAGGCTGGGGGTCTGATCAGCAGGCCCACAGCCTCAGTAGTCGAAAACCAGTGAAGCAAAAAGCAAAAATTTGGGGTGACCATAGGATAGCAGACCCTACTCTCCTACACAACCCCCCCCCAAACGCAGGGACATTAAACTAACCTTGACCAGATAAGTCTTCATGTTCTAAGTGGAAGTACCTGGAGAGACCATCTGCATTACCATGGTCAGTCCCTGGGCGGTGCTCCACTGTAAAGTCCATCCCCTGTAGGGAAATGGACCACCTGAGCAGTTTGGGATTTTCACCCTTCATCTGATTAAGCCATAAGAGGGGCTTATGGTCTGTTTGCACCAGGAAGTGAGTTCCAAACAAGTAGGACCTCAACTTCTTTAATGCCCAAACCACAGCAAAGGCCTCCCTCTCAATGGCTGACCAACGTTTTTCTCTTGGGGTTAGCCTCCTGCTAATGAAAGCAATTGGCTGGTCTTGACCATCTTGATTAAGTTGTGAGAGTACAGCTCCCACCCCCAACTCAGAAGCATCTGTCTGAACAATGAACTGTTTGGAGTAGTCAGGACTCTTTAGGATAGGTGCAGAGCACATGGCCTTCTTCAGGTCTTCAAATGCCTTCTGACAGCTAACTGTCCACTGAACCTTTTTTGGCATCTTCTTGGATGTCAAGTCATTTAATGGTGTCACTATAGACCCATAGTTTTTCACAAACTTTCTGTAATACCCAGTCAGGCCCAAGAAGGCTCTGACTTGTGTCTGGGTAACTGGAGGAGCCCAGTCCTGTATGGCCTGGATTTTGCTTTCCAGTGGCTGAACCTGGCCTCCACCTACTAGGTGGCCCAGGTATACAACCTTACTCTGCCCTATCTGGCACTTTGTGGCCTTGATAGTTAGGCCTGCCTTTTGCAGGGCCTCCAAAACTTTCTTCAGGTGGATCAGGTGATCCTCCCAGGTGGGGCTAAAGACAGCAATATCATCCAGATAAGCTGCACAAAAGTCATCCAACCCAGTAAGGACTTGGTTCACCAACCTTTGGAAAGTGGCAGGTGCATTCTTCAAACCAAAGGGCATTACCACAAACTGATAATGTCCACTAGGGGTAGAGAATGCTGTCTTGGCCTTTGACTCCTCAGCTAGTCTGATTTGCCAGTAGCCAGCTGTCAGATCAAATGTGCTCAGAAACTTGGCAGAAGCCAATCTGTCAATGAGCTCATCTGCTCTTGGAATGGGGTGAGCATCTGTCCTAGTGACAGCATTGAGACCCCTGTAATCCACGCAAAACCTCATTTCTCTCTTACCATCTTGGGTATGAGGTTTTGGCACCAGGACTACTGGGCTGGCCCATGGGCTCTCTGATGGCTCAATCACTCCAAGCTCCAACATCTTTTGCACCTCAGCCTTGATGCAATCCCTGACATGATCAGGTTGCCTGTAGATCTTATTCTTGACAGGCAGACTGTCACCAGTGTCCACAACATGGGTACACCAGTCAGTTTGGCTGGGTGTGAGTGAAAACATTTGCCTGTGAGCCTGCAAAACTTGTCTGCAGTCCCTCTGTTGCTGGTCAGTGAGGCTGCCTGCCAAGGCTACTCCATCAACTGAACCATCATCAGGGTTCTGGGAAAGCAGGTCTGGGAGAGGGTCACTCTCTTCCTCCTGTTCCCCATCTGTGGCCATGAGCAAGCTCATGTCCTCCCTGTCTACAAATGCTTTCAAGCGATTCACATGGATTACCCTGTGAGGGCTCCTGGGTGTTCCAAAGTCTACCAAGTAGGTGACTTCCCCTTTCTTCTCAATAATAGGATAGGGTCCACTCCATTTGTCTTGGAGTGCTGCTGGAGCCACTGGCTCCAGTACCCATACCTTCTGTCCTGGTTGGAACTCTACCAGTACAGCCTTTTGGTCATGCCAAGCTTTCTGCAATTCTTGGCTGGCCTCCAGGTTTTTGGATGCTCTTTCCATGTACTCAGCCATCCTGGAGCGGAGACCAAGTACATAGTCCACTATGTCCAGTTTGGGCTTTTTGAGAGGTAACTCCCATCCTTCCTTCACCAAACACAATGGACCTCTCACAGGGTGGCCAAACAAAAGTTCAAAAGGGCTGTAGCCAACCCCCTTCTGTGGGACCTCTCTGTAAGCAAAGAGCAGGCAGGGTAAAAGAATGTCCCATTTCCGCCTGAGCTTCTCTGGTAATCCTTTTATCATGCCTTTAAGGGTCTTGTTAAATCTCTCCACAAGCCCATTGCATTGTGGATGATATGGGGTGGTAAACTTATAGTTTACTCCACATTCCTTCCACATTGCTTTTAGATAGCTGGACATAAAATTTGTCCCTCTATCTGATAGTACCTCCTTAGGAAAGCCCACTCTTGAGAAAACTGCAATGAGGGCTTTTGCCACCACAGGTGCTGTGGTGGTCCTTAGGGGAATAGCCTCTGGGTACCTGGTGGCATGATCCACTACCACCAGTATGAATCTGTTCCCAGATGCTGTTTGGGGGTCCATTGGACCCACAATATCAATTCCAACTCTCTCAAAGGGGACCCCCACCACAGGTAGTGGTATTAGGGGGGCCTTTGTTGTGCCACCTGACTTACCACTGGCTTGGCAAGTGACACAGGAGCGACAAAACTCCTTGACATCCTCTGACATGTGAGGCCAGTGAAAGTGTGGAACAAGCCTGTCCCACGTCTTGTTCTGGCCTAAGTGTCCTGCAAGGGGAATATCATGGGCCAAGGTAAGGAGGAATCCCCTAAACTGCAGAGGTATCACCAACCTCCTGGTCATGCCAGGCTTGGGGGCTCTAGCCTCTGAGTAAAGGAGTCCCTCATCCCAATACACAGTATGGGTACCTTGGGCATCCCCAGCAGCCTCAGCAGCAGCCTGCTGTCTGAGGGGTTCAAGGGAAGGGCAATCTAATTGAGCCTGCCTCAGGTCTGCCCTTGAGGGTCCCCCTGTCCCCAGAAACTCAACCTGGTCAGGTTCAAGCTCCTCAGAGACAGTCTCCTCTTGGGCTGCAGAATCAGTTTCCTCTGAAAGCTGATCCTCAACCTGGGGCAAGGTGGAAGGCGAGGCCTTTCCCCTCTTGCTCCTTCTCTTGGGTTGTGGCTGGTCTATTGTCTCAAGATCCACCACTGGTTCAGGAAGGCACTTCTTAGCCTGAGCCCTTGTCATGGCAAGGACATGCTCTGAAATCCCTAGCATTTCTGCATGAGTCCTGTACTCCACTTCTGACCATGCTGAGCTTTCAAGGTCATTGCCTAACAGACAGTCTACTGGTAGGTCTGCACTCACCACAACTTTCTTTAGGCCATCAACCCCTCCCCAGGAGAAGTTCACAACTGCCACACTATGGGAGGTAGTGGAGTTGCTTGCATTGGTTACTAGGTAGCTCTCTCCTAGTACAATCTGTCCAGGGTCCACAAAGCCAGGGGTCACCATGGTGACACTAGCACATGTGTCCCTGTAAGCTTGAGCCAGTTTCTCATTTATTAAGGGAGTCTGCCTGTATTTGCCCAGGTTAGTGGGGCTTACTGCAGTGGGCAACTCAATGTCCACATCATACAGGAGAACTGCCTGTGTAGGGACTCTGACTAGGCCAGATCCTACTTCAATACCCAGGGTCAACCCAGCTACACCCTTGGACTGTGTTCCACCACTGCTTACTGTACTTGGGGTTGCAGTTGCTTTAGGAGCTGTAGTGGTGGGAACTGGATTTGCCTTGGTGCACTCACTGCCCCAGTGTGAAACTGATTTGCAGGTATTACACCAAGGTGTCTTTGGACCTTTGTTCTTCTTCTTCTTGTTACCATTTTGGGAACCACCCTCCTTACTATTAGTTTGGGGGCCTGAAGACTTCTGGTCTTTTTCTTTATCTTTCTGATTCTGATTACCACCCTTCTGGTCTGTTTTCTTCTGGTCACCACCTTGGTTCTGGGGTTTCTGCTTAATCCTTGTTCTGACCCATTTGTCTGCCTTCTTTCCCAATTCTTGGGGAGAGGTCAGATCAGAGTCAATAAGGTATTGATGCAACAGCTGGTTTGTACAGTTATTAAGGATCTGTTCTCTCATCATAAGATTGTACAATCCTGTATAGTCTGAAACTTTACTTCCCTGTAACCAACCCTCCAAAGCCTTAGTGGCACACTCCACAAAATCAGTCCAGTCTTGAGTCTGTGCTTTCTGGGTGTCTCTGAACAACAACCTGTATTGCTCAGTGGTTAGGCCATACCCTTCAATGAGAGCACTCTTCAAAACAGAGTAGTTTTTGGCATCCTCAGGTCTAACTGTGAGGAGCCTGTCTCTCCCTTTCTCAGAAAAGGAGTACCACAAAATTGCAGCCCACTGATTCTCAGGAACCTGCTGTACCATGCAGGCTCTCTCAAGAGCAGTCATCCATTTGTGGATGTCATCCCCTTCTTTAAAGGGGGGCACAATCTTGGTCAGGTTTCTATTGTCATAGGCCCTGTCTTTTTCTCTTGGAAAATTGCTGCCACCAGTGACATCTAAGCCACTTAATTTCTGCTCTCTTGCCAAGGCAAGTTTAGCTTGAGCTAAGGTAAGCTTAGCTTGACTCAGGGCTACCTCCTCTCTCTCTATCTGGAGTCTGACAGCCCTCATCCTAGCCCTATGCTCAGCTTTCTGAGAAGCACTCATGCCTCTCTCTGATTCTCTGGAGGCACTAGAAAGATGAGAGTCCCCTGAGGGAGATCTCACTCTTCTGTTGCCTGGGAGAATCACATGTTGGGTTCTGGGGAGGTGCTGGCCCTCTCCATTCCCCAGTAGGTCCAAGTTGGCCTGGCTAAGCCTACCAACTGGAACCTGGCTACCCTGATCCTGTACTTGTGAGTCCCCACCATCTGAGTCCTCATCCAAGTCATCATCATCCTCCTCTTCAAGGGGATCAACTGCAGGGGGGTTCCCTCCAGTTCCTGTATCTAGGGAAGCTGCTTTTGCCTTCTCTAAGTCATCCTGTTCTAGGATTTCTACCAGGATTAGGCAGGTGGGGCTTCTGCCCCTTTTTAACCCTCTTGCTTTGCACAAGGCAATCAAGTCTCTGCGGGTTAGTTTGTCATATCCAAAAGTTGCCTGGGTAGGGTCAACTGTCACAGGACTAGACCCTGAGGCCTTTCCTGTGTCAGACATGGTTACTAGTGAGGTGTAAGTGGTGCACTTACCTACACTAAGTGTTTTCCTACTGTACCTTGCTAGTTAGTTGTAGTCAGGGTGTGCTAATCCCTTCAACCTACAACTACTAAGTTCAGTAGAACTTAATATGCTAAGCTTTTGATTTTATATGTACCTAGAGGTACTTGATGTGATCTTTCAATTTGATATAAAGATTGCAATGGTAAAACAACAGCAAGCTCAAATCCGCACCGCTGCTCACCAATGTGAGAAGTTGGCCTGGTAGGGGATGTTTCCAATTCTGGAACCACCTACTACCTGACCAAACAATCCCCTTATGGTGTCTGGTTGTAAGTCAACCTTATTAGACAAGCTATCCTAGGGGTAGCATGGACTAAGCAGCCTAAAGGCTTAACTTAAGAGGTCGTGTTAAGCGAGCTGTTTTACCACATACAATCCTGTAATACCAAATGAAAGGACACCACACAAGTATATATTATAAAAATATATGTGTTTATTACTAAAAACAATCCCCAGTATTCTTTATGAATAAAGGGGCACAAGCGTTAAATCAAAAGCACTGTTTAAACATACAAGTTGCACAATTATGGATGAGGGCGGGGGGCCACTCAAACCATATACTAAACAAGTGGTATAAGAGAGGCCACTCGAACAGTGGTTAGGCCTAGGGCCTAGGGAATCGCTGGGAGCAGTCAGGACAAACAATGCTGAAGTCGGGAATGGCCCTCGGGATTCGGGAGATGTGCGGAAAGCGCACGCATGCACCAATGTTAACCAATGGTGCGTAAAAGTCAAATAGTTAAAGTTTAAGGACACTTCCGCTGAACCTAGAGGAACAAAACTTAACACACAGACCCTAGAGGTGTGCACCAGTGTGGGAACACCGGCGGAGCAAAGTTACCTCACCCACAGGAAGTGGGTGCACAGGGTCGAAGTGGCGTCGGGTTTTGACACGCAGGCTCTTGGTGCTTGAAGCTGAAAGGGCTGCAGGCAGGGTGAAGACGAAGTGTCCGGTGGAGTCCAAGGGTGGACTCAAGTTGTAGAGTACCTGAAAGCAGAGGGGACAGAGTCTGGGTCACTCAGCAGTGACCAGGGTGGAACCAGGACGGAACCAGGCAATGTCGGGCGCAATCAGGTGGTCGTCGAGGCGCTTCTCTTCGCTGTCACGTGGGCTCTGGGGCATCTGCGACGTCCAGGAGCAGGTCACGATCTGTCCCACGCAGGCTCTCACCGTCGGTGCAGTCGGCTTCCGGTTTGGAGCAAACAAGCCTTGGTAAGAGCAATCCACGCGGGATTGGAAGATGGCGTCTCACTCGGACCAGGAAGGTCAGAGTCGGGGCTCCCTTTCAGGGGAGCTGGTGTGGATCTGGAGCAACCAGAATCACGAGTCTTCTTTTGTAGTTCGTCGGCACAGGGACCACAAGCCAGCTGGCAAGTGACCGGGCCAACGCGTTGAGCCAAATCGTGCCAAAGGGCCCCACGCAGCACTCGTCGAGTGTGGAGGGCTGAACTTCGGCTCAGGAGTAGCTCAGGGTGGGGGCTTCTCAAACCCCGGTGTACAGCTTCGAGGGTCACTCGTGGGCTGCACGGTCAGCGTCTCGTGGTCACTTCAAGATGGCGTGCCCCACGCTTCCGGTCGCCTCCACGGGTCTCAGCTTTGCAGGGACTGTGGATCGGGCTGTTAGAAGCTGGGCAGGCTTGATCTCGTCGATCTCAGTCGCTCGAGTTCCGGCGGGAACTGCAACTAAGTAGACGTCGAGGGCTGGATGGTGCCTGCTGCTGCAGGGTGGTCACTCCTTGACCACAAGGGAGATTCTTCGGGCTTCCACGTTGAGATGGAGGGCGAAGGGTCCAGAATATCGTTTCAAATGTTTCTTCCAGGAAATCTGATGTGCATTGGCACTGCTCCCACTCTTATTCGAATCTGGTGGGCGTGATTACCTGCTAGGTCCCCTCCTATGGGTGGGACCCAGGAAGTGGGTGGATACACCCCCTTCCTTTGATCCAGGCCGCCCTGGCACGAGGGCTGGAGTGCCCCAGAACCGGTTTGGCCGGATTATGCAAGGGGCAGCCTTGTGCGCCCCAGGCAGTGTCTGGTTTCTTTCAAACCTCCCTGCTACAATACACTATCTCCTGTCTGGAGGGCGGTGACACCCTCCTGTGACAGGAAACCCTTTGTCCAGGACCCCCTTGACTGGGTTTCGGTCAGCTCCAGGGGTCCAGACATTTGTCTGTGGCAGAGGCATCCATTTTGTGGATCTTAAGGCCTTTGGAGAAATCAACCGCATTAAAGTGAAGTAACATGTCTTACCCCTCTAGAGGGGTGGAATGCCATCCCCGTCGCCAGAACTGGCGAGGGGATGGTATTCCAAAGCGTATGACACCTTACACGACATGTTTTGATAAAGCCAAACCAGAGTTGCTAAATAACCGCGAGGATTATAAGGCACTTAATAGTATATGGTATGGCATTATCCTGAAACAGCTTAGGGATTTGTTCCCGACGGCTGCAGACAGGCTCAGCTCATGCTAGAGCTCCATCTCACATAAAAACCATGCACCCAGCCTCCAGGATTGGTGAGGCCTGTCTATAGGAGTGGCTCACAGGTTTACATGTGTCCAGATATAGGTTTAGACATAGGTATACTATGTCTAAGCAAGGGGTGTGTACACCACCTTACCCCAGCTGAGTGATCAGCCAGTTGTGTCAATTTAAGAACCAGCCAGGGGTGGCAAAAGATATGCTGCAGCCCCTGGTAGGCCTTAGTGGCTCCTGTGCCCTGTGCACCTACAGTGCATTCTACAGGGGCTGACAAGGAGTCCATTTCCAATTGGTATGTGCCTATAGCACATGTGTCATTAATTTAGTGAGAGAACAGCAGGCTGGGGGTCTGATCAGCAGGCCCACAGCCTCAGTAGTCGAAAACCAGTGAAGCAAAAAGCAAAAATTTGGGGTGACCATAGGATAGCAGACCCTACTCTCCTACACTGTGCTTGGTCCCCCAGGCTGTGCTTGGTCCCCCAGGCTGTGCTTGGCCCCCCTGGTTGCTCTTGGTCCCCCAGGCTGTGCTTGGTCCCCCAGGCTGTGCTTGGTCCCCCAGGCTGTGCTTGGTCCCCCTGGTTGCTCTTGGTCCCCCTGGCTGTGCTTGGTACCCCTGGCTGTGCTTGGTCCCACTGGTTGCTCTTGGTCCCCCAGGCTGTGCTTGGTCCCCCAGGCTGTGCTTGGTCCCCCTGGTTGCTCTTGGTCCCCCAGGCTGTGCTTGGTACCCCAGGCTGTGCTTCGTCCCCCAGGCTCTGCTTGGTCCCCCAGGCTCTGCTTGGTCCCCCTGGTTGCTCTTGGTCCCTCAGGCTGTGCTTGGTCCCCCAGGCTGTGCTTGGTCCCCCGGGCTGTGCTTGGTCCCCCAGGCTGTGCTTAGTCCCCCTGGTTGCTCTTGGTCCCCCTGGCTGTGCATGGTACCCCTGGCTGTGCTTGGTCCCCCTGGTTGCTATTGGTCCACCAGGCTGTGCTTGGTCCCCCAGGCTGTGCTTGGTCCCCCTGGTTGCTCTTGGTCCCCCAGGCTGTGCTTGGTCCCCCAGGCTGTGCTTGGTCCCCCTGGTTGCTTTTGGTCCCCCAGGCTGTGCTTGGTACCCCTGGCTGTGCTTGGTCCCCCTGGTTGCTCTTGGTCCCCCAGGCTGTGCTTGGTCCCCCAGGCTGTGCTTGGGTCCCCATGGTTGCTCTTGGTCCCCCAGGCTGTGCTTTGTCCCCCAGGCTGTTCTTGGTCCCCCAGCTGTGCTTGGTCCCCCTGGTTGCTCATGGTCCCCCAGGCTGTGCTTGGTCCCCCAGGCTGTGCTTGGTCCCCCAGGCTGTGCTTGGTCCCCCTGGTTGCTCTTGGTACCCCAGGCTTGTGCTTGGTCCCCCAGGCTGTGCTTGGTCCCCCTGGTTGCTCTTGGTCCCCCAGGCTTGTGCTTGGTCCCCCAGGCTGTGCTTGGTCCCCAGGCTGTGCTTGGTCCCCCTGGTTGCTCTTGGTCCCCCAGGCTTGTGCTTGGTCCCCCAGGCTGTGCTGCTTGGTCCCCCTGGTTGCTCTTGGTCCCCCAGTGTAGGAGAGTAGGGTCTGCTATCCTAGGGTCACCCCAAATTTTTGCTTTTTGCTTCACTGGTTTTCGACTACTGAGGCTGTGGGCCTGCTGATCAGACCCCCAGCCTGCTGTTCTCTCACTAAATTACTGACACATGTGCTATAGGCACATACCAATTGGAAATGGACTCCTTGTCAGCCCCTGTATAATGCACTATAGATGCCCAGGGCATAGGGGCCACCAAGGCCTACCAGGGGCTGCAGCATATCTTTTGCCACCCCTGGCTGGTTCTTAAATTGACACAACTGGCTGATCACTCAGCTGGGGTAAGGTGGTGTAATCACCCCTTGCTTAGATATAGTATACCTATATCTAAACCTATATCTGGACACATGTAAACCTGTGAGCCACTCCTATGGAAGGCCTCATCAATCCTGGAGGCAGGGTGCGTGGTTTTATGTGAGATGGAGCTCTAGCATGAGCTGAGCCTGTCTGCAGCTGTCGGGAACAACTCCCTCAGCTGTTTCAGGATAATGCCATACCATATACTCTTAAGTGCCTTATAATCCTCGCGGTTAAATAGCAACTTTGGTTTGGCTTTATCAAAACATGTCGTGTAAGGTGTCATACGATTTGGAATACTATCCCCTCGCCAGGTCTGGCGACGGGGATAGCATTCCACCCCTCTAGAGGGGTAAGACATGTTCCTTTACTGTAATGCGGTTAATTTCTCCAAAGACCTTAGATCCACAAAATGGATGCCTCTGCCACAGACAAATGTCTGGACCCCTGCAGCTGACCGAAACTCAGCCAAAGGGGTCCTGGACAAAGGGTTTCCTGTCACAGGAGGGTGTCACCACCCTCCAGACAGGAGATAGTGGATTGTAGCAGGGAGGTCTGAAAGAAACCAGACACTGCCTGGGGCGCACAAGGCTGCCCCTTGCATAATCCGGCCAAACCGGTTCTGGGGCACTCCAGCCCTCGTGCCAGGGCGGCCTGGATCAAAGGAAAGGGGTGTATCCACCCCCTTCCTGGGTCCCACCCAGGGGGGGGGACCTAGCAGGTAATCACGCCCCCCAGATTCGAATAAGAGTGGGAGCAGTGCCAATGCACATCAGATTTCCTGGAAGAAACATTAGAAACGAATCTCTGGACCCTTGGACCTCCATCTCAACGTGGAAGCCCGAAGAATCTCCCTTGTGGTCAAGGAGTGACCACCCTGCAGCAGCAGGCACCATCCAGCCCTCGACGTCTACTTAGTTGCAGTTCCCGCCGGAACTCGAGCAACTGAGATCGACGAGATCAAGCTTGCCTGCCTTCCAACAGCCCGATCCACAGTCCCTGCAGAGCTGAGACCCGTGGAGGCGACCGGAAGCGTGGGGCACGCCATCTTGAATTGACCACGAGACGCTGACCGTGCAGCCCACGAGTGACCCTCGAAGCTGTGCACCGGGGTTTGAGAAGCCCCCACTCTGAGCTACTCCTGAGCCGAAGTTCAGCCCTCCACACTCGACGAGTGCTGCGTGGGGCCCTTCTGCTCCATTTGGCTCAACGCGTTGGCCCGGTCACTTGCCCGCTGGCTAGTGGTCCCTGTGCCGACTAAACTACAAAGAAGACTCGTGAATCTGGTTGCTCCAGATCCACACCAGCTCCCCTGAAAAGGAGCCCCGACTCTGACCTTCCTGGTCCGAGTGAGAAGCAATCTTCCGATCCCGTGTGGATTGCTCTTGCCAAGTGTTATTTGCTCCAAACTTGAAGCCGACTGCACCGACGGTGAGAGCCTGCGTGGGACAGATCGTGACCTGCTCCTGGACATCGCAGATGCCCCGGAGC
The DNA here is from genome assembly GCF_964261635.1 of Lissotriton helveticus. NCBI lineage: Eukaryota > Metazoa > Chordata > Amphibia > Caudata > Salamandridae > Lissotriton > Lissotriton helveticus. Next base: position 733,692 of record NW_027611717.1, read on the forward strand.
CCATGTGACAGCGGAGAGAAGCTCCTCGACGACCACCTGATTGCGCCCGACATTGCCTGGTTCCGTCCTGGTTCCACCCTGGTCACTGCTGAGTGACCCAGACTCTGTCCCCTCTGCTTTCAGGTACCCTTCGACTTGAGACCACCCTTGGACTCCACCGGACACTTCATCTTCAACCCGCCTGCAGCCCTTTCAGCTTCAAGCACCAAGAGCCTGCGTGTCAAAACCCGACGCCACTTCGACCCTGTGCACCCACTTCCTGTGGGTGAGGTAACTTTGCTCCGCCGGTGTTCCCACACTGGTGCACATCTCTAGGGTCTGTGTGTTAAGTTTTGTTCCTCTAGGTCCAGCGGAAGTGTCCTTAAACTTTAACTTTATGACTTTTACGCACCATTGGTTAACATTGGTGCGTGCGTGCGCTTTCTGCACATCTCCCGAATCCCGAGGGCCATTCCCGACTTCAGCATTGCTTGTCCTGACTGCTCCCAGCGATTCCCTAGGCCCTAGGCCTAACCACTGCTCGAGTGGCATCTCTTATACCACTTGTTTAGTATATGGTTTGAGTGGCCACCCGCCCTCATCCATAATTGTGCAACTTGTATGTTTAAACAGTGCTTTTGATTTAACGCTTGTGCCCCTTTATTCATAAAGAATACTGGGGATTGTTTTTAGTAATAAACACATATATTTTTATAATATATACTTGTGTGGTGTCCTTTCATTTGATATTACAGGATTGTATGTGGTAAAACAGCTCGCTTAACACGACCTCTTAAGTTAAGCCTTTAGGCTGCTTAGTCCATGCTACCCCTAGGATAGCTTGTCTAATAAGGTTGACTTAGAACCAGACACCATAAGGGATTGTTTGGTCTGATAATAGGTGGTTCCAGAATTGGAAACATCACCTATCAGGCCAACTTCTCACATTGGTGAGCAGCGGTGCGGATTTGAGCTTGCTGTTGTTTTACCATTGCAATCTTTGTATCAAATTGAAAGATCACATCAAGTACCTCTAGGTACATATAAATCAAAAGCTTAGCATATTAAGTTCTACTGAACTTAGTAGTTGTAGATTAAAGGGATTAGCACACCCTGACTACAACTCACTAGTAAGGTACAGTAGGAAAACACTTAGTGTAGGTAAGTGCACCACTTACACCTCACTAGCAGCCATGTCTGACACAGGAAAAGCCTCAGGGTCTACTCCTGTGACAGTTGACCTTACCCAGGCAACTTTTGGATATGACAAACTAACCCGAAGAGACTTGATTGCCTTGTGCAAAGCAAGAGGGTGAGGTTCCGTGACAATTTTAAGTGATGTTTTCGACTCACACGAATATGGTCGAGTCTGGTATCTATGAACCGTAAATGACGAGTTTAGTAAGTGTGCGCAGTTTCGCTGTGCTAACTTAAACCGTTCGTTTGTTATGTGGGATTTTCATCTGTACCCACGGGTTCCATTTTAGATACGGCATCCATTTTGTCTCTTGCCCTCAAGTAGCCAGCGAACGGACGATGTCCGCTTCGCGACCCTGGGGCTCTCAGGATATTCTTAGAAGACACATGTTCTTTGTGAATGTCTTTACGATGAGGGGGATGATACTGTAAGGCAGATGGCCCCGCTCGAGGCTCATCTTGCCGTCCGGTGTATTGTCTCAGCCGTGCATCTCATTAGGCACGTCCCTTTGATGCCTGTAGCTCGTGTTTCCCGATACCTCCCCTTTTACACCCTTTCCGATTCTCCCACTGTCTCCATTTCCCTCTGCACCTGTCTTAGTTCCTATTTCGATCTGTTTTACTGCCGATTGGAATTCACTAATGTTGGGAAGATGGGTTTTTACAGTTGGGAACCGCCAAATGTTTCCGTACTCATGTTCCGGACCTTATATGCATCAAAGTAACCAAAGCGACCCCTCTGAGGGATAATTATGGGAACCGGGTTGTAAACTTTGTGTACCATGATGTCCTATGAGTAAAATCTGTATAAAAGGAGCGAGCCACAGAACCAATTTGAAGCAGTCTCCCCAAGTTGCACGTGTTGTACTTGTCGTGACTTCTGTGTTCCCTGCAGTAATAAACCTTGAATCTTTGACGCCGGAGGAAGTGTCCCGTGTCTCTGTAGTTTGTGCGCCGAGACAGGTATCCCATGAAGGTTATAGGTGTTGTTCCCTGGCACCGCTGGTACTGTTAAAAGTCCAGTCCTTCAGTTGGCGCCCAACGTGGGGCGACTTCAGCGGTACCGGTTCGGTCCAAAGCCTGATGATCGTGAGGAACTTCGTGTGAAATCTCCGAGGGAAGGTGCACCCCGCTTCATCGATCCTGTTGTCGAAATAAGTGGCCCGAAGTTTTTTCCTGCGAAGATTCCTGCCTCCTGACGGCTGCGACGGACCGATGCCCTGACTGTCGACCTGTCTTCGACGCCCGGCGTAGACCTTCAGTACAAGCGAGACGATAGACGGGCCTTCCTGGTGACGCCATTGAAGTCTTGAGTTAAGTATTTTGTGGGTCGCTCCCAGTCCTTAGTGATTGTTCTAGCTTTTTGAAAGCTTTGGTGTTAGCCTTTAAGGCTTTGTTGTAATAGCTCACTGAGCTTGGTAATAGCCTCCTCAGGCTTTGTGGTACTTTGTAATAGCCTTACGGCTTTGTGGTAATAGCTCTCCGAGCTTTGTAATAGCCTTACGGCTTTGTTGTATTGCATGGTTCCATTGCATTTGTGGTTCTTAGTATTGGTTCCTAGTATTATTTGACAGTTGCAATTGCCAAAAACCGAGGGTTTTGACTTACACGAAGTTTTATTGCTTCGGTAATCCTTGAAGTTTGATACTAGGTTAGTGTGCACGATGCCTAGCCATAGTGGTTTGTTTCGTATTTTCAAATGTTGCGCAATGGATTCCCGGTTGGAGGACTCATGTCCGATACCTCCAGTTGGAACTCCGCTACATGATCTTTATAGTCGACATGGTGTGGGTCCTATAATCTATAATGATTATTGGATCCGCTACACAAAGAAAGACGGTGACCTTAGATGGCCACCACACGGACCTTTTGAACTTTCGATTTTAGATAATCTTGAGGCTAAATTATTTTTAAAGAAAGCTAGGCCAGCTATGTTTGATTCCTTTCGGATATGGCGTAAAGAGGCCAAACAAAAAGAATTCAAACAACTTAAAAAGGATAAAAAGCAGGAATTTATTCCAATAATACAAGCTGTTGAAGAGTGTAGAAAAGACAAAGAAGAAAAAGACCTGGAAATAGCTACTAGATTACATCATATGAGAATAGATAAATGTTACCCAGCTTTACCGAATGAATCAGAAGAGAAAAAAGAAGAAGAGATGAGGGAGGATTCCTTGTTATCATATTTGATGAAATCGCCACCTCCTTATGTACAGGGTGCTACTGCTCCTGTAGCTCCTCCTGTAGCTCCTCCTGTTGTTCCTCTTGTTGCTCCAGCGGCTGCGGGCCAGCCCGCTGTTAACCCTACGTTTGTTCCACCACCTGTCCTCGTTCCTACTGCTCCTGTACCTGTACCTTCTCAGACTGTTGTTTCTGCTACTCCGACTACCTTGTCTGTTCCTGCTATGCCTTCTTTTACCTCTAATGTTGTTGCTCCTGTTTTTCTTTCCCCATCTGTTCGTAAGCGTGTTCCTAATTCTGTTGCTACCCTTTATTCACCTCTTTCTGGTCCGTTATTTCCGTCAGATTCATCTGATACTCCTCAGAGACGGAGTCAGATCCCTAGTGGTAGGGAGAAAGAGACGTTAGTAACCATGGCACGTAGGTGGATAAGACATCCTGCCAGTTACACTCCACGTATAGTCTTTCAAACGTTTTCTCAGTTTAATGAGCCTACGCAGAGATTAGTATTTGAGGAGATGTGTAACTTTTTGAGAGAAGAATGGTACAATGATGAAGTAGAGAATGTACCGTCCGACATAATTGAACTTCAGAGTCTCTTTTCGAACGGTATGATTGTAGGAGATGATGTACGACGTGCCGTGGAACGCTTATTAGCATTCAGACCCACAGCACATTCTCGAGTGTCATTAGATGATACCACTGAGAACTGGAAAGCGGTTCCTGGTCAGTATCCTATGAGAGAGGTTCCGCCGCTTTGGGTACCTGGTGACCCTGCAGCTAACCCTCCGGTTTTACCGCATTTTCGAAGAGTGTGGATACATCTTCCATGGAAACGATCGGAAGTTTTACAAGTAAAGCAATCCTTGCCCGATCCGCGTAAAAATCCGGCTGGTTATTATAAAGAGTTATCACAACTGGTGGAAGCTTCTATTATGAATATTGCCGACATCGATATGTTGTTTGGCAATGTTGTACCACAACCAGTTTGGGCCAAAATTCGTCAAGCCGACCACGCGGCTGAATTAGGGGGTGATTGGGCTGCACTATTAGCGGCTGATGCATTACAAGATGGTGGGGTTAAGCCTGACCAATTAATTTTGGACTTGCCTCAGAGAATCATTACGCTCATGAAAACTCTCATGCCAGCGATGAAGGTGAACTGGGATAAGTTATCAGCTTGTAAGCAAAAGAAAGACGAAAGTGTCTCAGATTTCTTTACGAGGTTTGAGGAAGCGTTTATCGATCACAGCGGCCAGGACATGGGCGCTGAGGGAGGTCAGCGGTTGTTCGTTGACAAATTTGTGTCGAATTTGTTGCCTGAGCTATGCAACAAATTAAAGAATTCAGAAAGTGCGTGGGCAGTTTCAACCCCTGCGCAAATCTTAGCAACGGCCCAGTATTATGAGAATAGGGAAAAGGAAGAAAGTGATCGTGTAGAAAAGAAAACTAAGGAGCTCAAAACGAAGGTTTTGTTGCAGCAAGCATATCCTCCACGATCGAATCAAAATGATTCACAACAACAGTATCGACCCCGAGTACAGACTGATAGGATGCAGCAGCGTTCTGACAACTTTGATAATAGATCTACACTAGGATATAATCAGTGCGCATATTGTAGGAAAGAAGGACACCTAAAATTCGAGTGTCTTGCTTTAAAAGACCGTATGAATGGTGTGTCAGCTCGAGGAAATCGTGGCGGTGGTCCGCAACAGGCACCACGTGGTAGAGGTCGTGGTTCATCGCACAATCAGAATGACCGCTATCAAAATCAATCAGATACAAATAATTATTTCGACCAGCGAAATGCGGGATCAGTTCGATCTGCACAGTATAATGTTGATGATTATTATGTGGACCACGAGACTGTTGCAAATGACCATTACTAGGACAGCCTACGACAAAGAGAGGGAGTAGTGTCAGTTCCGGTCGATCAGAGTGGGCCTTACGTTGCAGTGGCTACATCGGGTGTAGTTGAGCCTTTTCTGTTAGACACTGGTGCGACGAAAAGTTCCATCATGCATTCAAAACTCCCTGGCGCACCTTTGTCTGGCTTAACGAATGTTTCCGTTGGATTCTCTGGCGCCCCTGTTAGTAACCCGGTCTCTAACCCTTTGCCTCTTATGATTGGACCACGTAAGGTAACGGCTCCACTGATTCTATCTACAGGTTGTGGTGAAAATCTTTTGGGCCTGGATTTGTTGAAACGATTATATGCAACATTGTATTGTTCCCCCGAAGGAGTGGAGCTTACATTGGGAAGGAGAGTGATCTCTCCCATGTATTTATCGGTTGATAAATTCCCACCGGAATTGAATTCCCTCCCTGCGTCCTTATGGGCCACAGGTCCCAATGATGTGGGCCTGCTAGACATTCCACCCTATGTGATTCAATTGAAACACAATGTGCGATTACCACGTTTACCTCAATATCGTATTTCTATCGAAGGCGAGCGGGCACTGTTAGAAATCATTCATGATCTCATTGGAAAAGGTGTTGTTGAAGAAACTCGTGGAAACGTGTGTAATAGTCCTGTTTTGCCAATTTTGAAACGAACCGATCCAACTAAACCTCCTGTGTATCGTTTTGTTATAGATTTGAGAGAGGTAAACAAAATAGTGGTTCCGCAATTTCCTGTGGTTCCCGACATTACAGCTTTGTTAACAATGATTCCAGCATCTGCCTCCTGGTTCACAGTGATCGATCTAAAGAATGCTTTCTTTAGCATTCCGATTGCAGAGGAAAGCAGAGACCTGTTCGGATTCTCATTAGGAGGTCGCAGTTTTAGGCTAAAACGCGCTCCACAGGGCTACTGTGAGAGTCCATCAATCTACAGCCAAGCACTTAAAGGTCAGCTTGATGCCTTTGTATTGCCTAAAGGTGCAGCTTTGATTCAATATGTTGACGATCTTTTAGTGGCAGCTGATACAGAAGCTATTTGCAAAACGGCTACAGTGTCATTATTACACTATCTACATGATTTGCACCACAAGGTATCACCTTCAAAACTACAGTATTGTTGCCAAGAAGTTACCTATTTAGGTCACTTATTGTCAAGAGAAGGAAGAAGGTTGACCCCAGAGAGAATTGCAGCGATTTCCCAAATGACTGTGCCAAAAACCCAAAGAGATGCAAAAACCCAAAGAGATGTTCGCGCCTTTTTAGGTATTACGTCCTACTGCAGACAATGGATTCCAAATTTTTCATTGTTGGCGAAACCATTGATAGCCCTCACGTGCAAGGATGTTTCATCCCCAGTACCTTGGTCTGAGGAATGTCAGAAAAGTTTTTCTGAATTGCGTGATGCGTTGTGTTCGGCTCCTGTGTTGGGTACCCCTGACTACAGTAAGCCGTTTACACTATACGTTCACGAGCGGGACGGTTGCGCGTTGAGTGTTTTGACACAATCTTTTGGTGATAAGCAACGCCCATGTGCCTACTTTTCTTCGACTTTAGACCCAGTAGCAAGAGCTTTGCCAAGTTGTTTAAGGGCAACAGCGGCAGCTGCGGCGTCCATTCGACAGTCCGCAGGTCTAGTCATGGATAATATGCTCACGGTAATGGTTCCGCATGCAGTCGACACTCTATTGAACCGAACGAAAACTCAACATCTGACGAGTGCAAGATTGTCTGGGTATGAGTTGACGTTGCTGGCTAGTCATATACGGATAAAACGATGTAATGCGTTGAATCCAGCAACATTGCTGCCGATCGACACAGAATCAAGCAGTGAAGCAGTACATGACTGCTATCTCAGAACTGAAAAGGAAACCAAGGGTCGCATTGACCTAAAAGATACTCCATTGACAAATCCCGATGGTACTTTGTATGTGGATGGTTCTTGTTTCAAGTTGCCGAATGGTGATGTGACGACCGCGTATGCTGTAGTTACGTTGAGAACGATTGTGGAAAGTGCAAGATTAAATCAAAATTCGGCTCAGGCTGCTGAGCTTATTGCCTTAACGAGAGCATGTGTGTTGTCTAAAGATAAACGGGTGAATGTGTTTACAGATAGCCAATATGCGTTTGGTGTGGCACATAGTTTTGGACGACTGTGGAGAGAGAGAGGTTTTCTTACATCGCATGGTACGAAGATTCAGCATGGCCAGCTTGTGAATGATCTTTTGGATGCACTTACGTTGCCTAAGCAAGTGGCAATTGTTAAATGTAGTGCGCATCGTAAGGTGACAGATGATGTTGGTCGTGGTAATGCGTTTGCGGATGAGACTGCTAAAGAGACTGCTTGGAACCTTAGCACTCGAATGTATGTGACGAGTTCGGTTAGGTGGCCTGCAGAATCAAGTATGTGTGAAAACACTATCGAGAGTGTGAAAGCAATTCAGAATGAGGCCACCGAAACTGAAAAGACGAAGTGGAAAGAAAGTACGGGAAAGTTGGATGCAAATGGTTGTTGGATTGACTTGTCGGAACAGAAAAGATGGATGTTGCCTGATGCGTATGTGCTGGCTATTGTGACTATGGCACACGGGTTAGCACATATTAGCGCGAAAGGTATCTGTAAATTACTGTTTCCTGTGTGGAAGAATGATGGTATTACGAAATGTGCTGAACGCCTGGTTAAGAATTGTATGGTGTGTTTGATGCACAATCCTGGTAAGGGCACTCCCACTCCACCTGGCCATTTTGCCCCTCCTGCGTACCCTTTCGAAGTTATTCAGTTAGACTTCATCCATATGGAGCGATGCAATAACCTGAAATATGTTTTAGTTGTTGTTTGCGCATTCTCCCGATGGATTGAGGCCTACCCCCTTAAGGACAATACGGCCTTATCCACGGCAAAAATTCTACTCAAGGAATATTTTTCCCGTTACGGAATGCCTAGAATTGTGTGGTCAGACAATGGAAGTGAGTTTGTTGGGAGCGTGATGAAGAACGTGTGTCGCGGATTAGGGATTGTACAGAAATTCCATAGTGCCAACCATCCTCAGTCAGCTGGTTTGGTTGAAGGGTACAATGGCACCCTTAAACTAAAGCTAGCAAAGATTCAGGCTACGACAGGTCTTTCGTGGCCTGACGCTTTACCCTTAGCATTACTGTCAACAAGGGCAACTGTACACTCCCGAGTAGGGCTCAGTCCCTATGAAATAGTGTTCGGTCGTCCTGCCAATGTTTGGGGGGTCCCTAGACCAGGTGTTTTTCGTGATCTTGAATATCCAATGTTGATTGATTATCTTCATGACTTGACTGCTAAACTGAGGTTAATTCACCAACAGGTTCACGAAGCATTGCCAACACAGACGGAGGGTCGAGGCCACCAACTCCAGCCCGGAGATTGGGTGGTGACACGCAACTTCTCACGCAAGAACAATTTGGACCCTAGATTCACTGGACCCTACCAAGTCCTCCTTGCCACGAGAACTGCAGTTCGTCTTGAAGGAAAGAAAAATTGGGTGCATGCCACCCATACCAAGAAAGTCCCCATTCCGTTGCCAGCAGACTCGTGGGTGAGGAAAGGCATTGCATCATCTGAAACCGAAGGCTTGCCGGCATTTGTACCTTTCAGTGACGCACAACCTGTTGGAGAATCCTCAGTGCAGCAAAAAGGCATTGTTGAACACTTGTCATCAGAAAACTCAAGACCGGAACATTCAACTGATCAACAGGGCGTTGTCCCTTCAACGGATCTTTTGTTTAATGAACAGACACGTCCTGGGAAAACCCGATACTTCTTAAGATCCAGCACTAAAGACTAATAAAAAACCCCGTTCTGTCCCTTGACAAGTGCATTATCCCGTTTTCCATGATCAGTTTGAACATTCATACCATTGTAATTATTTTGTATATATTCATTGAGCTTCGTTCCTTACACTTTTTGTTTCCACAGCTAAGAGACATTTGTTTTTTATACATATATATATTTGTGAAATAAAGGCCGTAGGGCCGCGCGTGTACTTCCTCCTGGTTAGTAGGTCTTGACGCTAGGTTAAAGACCGTCGATTCTTGGGAACTCCTAGGAATTGACTATTGCTACACAGAACGAAGTGCATCAAGAAACGTTGCGGACGGTCATAGGGAATGGCATTCTCGAAGCTGATGGACTTGGAAAGAGCTCAAGCAAGAAGATTCAAGCTGCAGCAACTCAGTCGTACCAAATGTTTCATATTCCAAATATTCGTACTGTTTATGACTATTTCTGCATTTTTGGTTGGTGGAGTGTATTACACAATAACTTACTTCTTGCCTTCTACTATACCTACTCCTACCCCTAATCTTAAACTCAACTCCACTGTTTCTCCTCATTCTTTTCACATCCTACCCGAACACGAGCAGGCTAGACGTGCAGAATTCCGCAATAATTCCTTTATTCAGCTCCTTCATCAGCATCAGTTAGTGGTTAACACTACTAATTGTTGGGTGTGTGGGTTGATGCCACATACTACGGATAAGGGAATTCCATATCTGGTGTTACCGTATAGCTCCCAAGGGTCTGCTCGAGCATTTCAAACAATGTTTCGAAGCGCACTAGGTTTCCACCCCATTCGAGAACCACGTTCCCCCTACTCTGGTCCTACTTCGTACCAAAAATCTTTATCGATAGCAATAGAGGATTTAGATAGCGATATCTATGATCCTTCGCTTATCCCTGAAGAAGAAGTACAAGCCTATAGGATTTTAAGTAGAGGCGAATATAGTGTGTTCACTAATGAAAAACAGCTTAAAGATTCACCTCCGATATGGGTTGTGCCCCACATTGGTAATTTTTGTCTAATAGGTCGTGGCCGTAGATCGAAAGCCCGACTTGGAGAGAGTGCTTGCACTGAAAATTACATTCTGCCAATGGTCTCTTCCCCTGTGTTCTTGGCTGCCAAGGGTACCTACTTTATTTGTCATGATCGTGCATATGCATGGTTGCCCTCTGACTTTATAGGCGCATGCTTTATTGCCAACTTGTTGCCTCCGACATTCACTGCAGATGCAGATTATCACAAGACTAGAGTTGTGAGAGGCGTAATTAGCGAAGAGGATACTGCCGGTCAAGAGGCAGGAGATTTTTTCAAGGGTTTCCTCCCGTTTTGGGGACCTATGGTTAATAGTAGAAACCTGCGACATTTGACTCGAGTGGTAGAATCGACAGCTAATATTACTGCCAGTGCCCTTGGTAATATCACCACAGAACTTCAGGCGGATAGACTTATGACGTTACAAAACCGTATGGTTTTAGATGTGATCTTGGCAGATCGAGGTGGGGTCTGTAAGGTGATCCATTCGGCCTGCTGTATTTTCATTCCTGATAACGCTCCGACTGTCTATCAAGCCATCTCGAAGTTGCATAAAATTTCCGAATCCATACACGTGGAAGTAGGGGATTGGACGCTACTTGGATGGTTTTGGGGCCTGATGTCGACTTGGGGTTGGAAAATTCTGATGATCATTGGAGTCATTGTGGTGTTCCTGTTCACGTGTTGCCTTTGTGTACAGTGTGGTCCTGCCTTATGTGGCCTCTGTGCTACAACGTGTATAAGACAGCCACCTGTTACCAAGGGGACTCGTTTGGACAGAGCTATGCCACAACAACATCTCGAGGATCTGATGAATATCGAATATGATTCTGACTAGTGCTTGCCTACATGAGGGCAAAAGGAGCGTCTGAGGTTCCGTGACAATTTTAAGTGATGTTTTCGACTCACACGAATATGGTCGAGTCTGGTATCTATGAACCGTAAATGACGAGTTTAGTAAGTGTGCGCAGTTTCGCTGTGCTAACTTAAACCGTTCGTTTGTTATGTGGGATTTTCATCTGTACCCACGGGTTCCATTTTAGATACGGCATCCATTTTGTCTCTTGCCCTCAAGTAGCCAGCGAACGGACGATGTCCGCTTCGCGACCCTGGGGCTCTCAGGATATTCTTAGAAGACACATGTTCTTTGTGAATGTCTTTACGATGAGGGGGATGATACTGTAAGGCAGATGGCCCCGCTCGAGGCTCATCTTGCCGTCCGGTGTATTGTCTCAGCCGTGCATCTCATTAGGCACGTCCCTTTGATGCCTATAGCTCGTGTTTCCCGATACCTCCCCTTTTACACCCTTTCCGATTCTCCCACTGTCTCCATTTCCCTCTGCACCTGTCTTAGTTCCTATTTCGATCTGTTTTACTGCCGATTGGAATTCACTAATGTTGGGAAGATGGGTTTTTACAGTTGGGAACCGCCAAATGTTTCCGTACTCATGTTCCGGACCTTATATGCATCAAAGTAACCAAAGCGACCCCTCTGAGGGATAATTATGGGAACCGGGTTGTAAACTTTGTGTACCATGATGTCCTATGAGTAAAATCTGTATAAAAGGAGCGATCCACAGAACCAATTTGAAGCAGTCTCCCCAAGTTGCACGTGTTGTACTTGTCGTGACTTCTGTGTTCCCTGCAGTAATAAACCTTGAATCTTTGACGCCGGAGGAAGTGTCCCGTGTCTCTGTAGTTTGTGCGCCGAGACAGGTATCCCATGAAGGTTATAGGTGTTGTTCCCTGGCACCGCTGGTACTGTTAAAAGTCCAGTCCTTCAAGGGTTAAAAAGGGGCAGAAGCCCCACCTGCCAAATCCTGGTAGAAATCCTAGAGCAGGATGACTTAGAAAGGGCAAAGGTAGCTTCCCTAGAAACAGGAAATGGAGGGAACCCCCCTGTAACTGACCCCCCTCAGGAGGAAGATGATGAAGAAGAGGAGGAGGAGGAGGACTCAGAAGTTGAGGATTCAGAAGATCAGGATCAGAGGGGTAGCCAGGTCCCAGTTGCCAGGCTTAGCCAGGCCAACTTAGACCTACTGGGGAATGGAGAGGGCCAGCACCTCCCCAGATCCCACAATGTTATTCTCCCAGGCAACAGAAGAGTGAGATCTCCCTCAGGGGATTCTCATATTTTTAGTGCCTCCAGAGAATCACAGAGAGGCATGACTGCTTCTCAAAAGCTAGAGCATAGGGCCAGAATGAGGGCTGTCAAACTCCAGATAGAGAGGGAGGAGGTAGCCTTGGCTCAAGCTAGACTTGCCTTGGCAAGAGAGCAGAAATTAAGTGGCTTAGATGCCACTGGTGGCAGCAAATTTCCAAGAGAAAAAGACAGGGGCTATGACAATAGAAACCTGACAAAAATTGTGCCCCCCTTTAAAGAAGGGGATGACATCCACAAATGGATGACTGCTCTTGAGAGAGCCTGCATGGTACAGCAGGTTCCTGAGGATCAGTGGGCTGCAATTTTATGGTACTCCTTTTCTGAGAAAGGGAGGGACAGGCTCCTCACAGTTAGACCAGAGGATGCCAAAAATTACACTGTCTTGAAGAGTGCTCTTATTGAAGGGTTTGGCCTAACCACTGAGCAATACAGGTTGTTGTTCAGAGACACCCAAAAAGCACAGACTCAAGACTGGACTGATTTCGTTGAGTGTGCCACTAAGGCTTTGGAGGGTTGGTTGCAGGGAAGTAAAGTTTCAGACTATACAGGATTGTACAATCTTATGTTGAGAGAACAGATCCTTAATAACTGTACAAACCAGCTGTTGCATCAATACCTTATTGACTCGGATCTGACCTCTCCCCAAGAATTGGGAAAGAAGGCAGACAAATGGGTCAGAACAAGGATTAAGCAGAAACCCCAGAACCAAGGTGGTGACCAGAAGAAAACAGACCAGAAGGGTGGTAATCAGAATCAGAAAGATAAAGAAAAAGACCAGAAATCTTCAGGCCCCCAAACTAATAGTAAGGAGGGTGGTTCCCAAAATGGAAACAAGAAGAAGAAGAACAAAGGTCCAAAGACACCTTGGTGTAATACCTGCAAATCAGTTTCACACTGGGGCAGTGAGTGCACCAAGGCAAATCCAGTTCCCACCACTACAGCTCCTAAAGCAACTGCAACCCCAAGTACAGTAAGCAGTGGTGGAACACAGTCCAAGGGTGTAGCTGGGTTAACCCTGGGTATTGAAGTAGGATCTGGCCTAGTCAGAATCCCTACACAGGCAGTTCTCCTGTATGATGTGGACATTGAGTTGCCCACTGCAGTAAGCCCCAGTAACCTGGGCAAATACAGGCAGACTCACTTAATTAATGAGAAACTGGCTCAAGCCTACAGGGACACATGTGCCAGTGTCACAATGGTGACACCTGACTTTGTGGACCCTGGACAGATTGTACTAGGTGAGAGCTACCTAGTGACCAATGCAAGCAACTCCACTACTTCCCATAGTGTGGCAGTTGTGAACCTCTCCTGGGGAGGGGTTGATGGCCTAAAGAAGGTTGTGGTGAGTGCAGACCTACCAGTAGACTGTCTGTTAGGCAATGACCTTGAAAGCTCAGCATGGTCAGAAGTGGAGTACAGGACTCATGCAGAAATGCTAGGGATTTCAGAGCATGTCCTTGCCATGACAAGGGCTCAGGCTAAGAAGTGCCTTCCTGAACCAGTGGTGGATCTTGGAACAATAGACCAGCCACAACCCAAGAGAAGGAGCAAGAGAGGAAAGGCTGAGTGTGAGAAGTTGGCCTGGTAGGGGATGTTTCCAATTCGGGAACCACCTACTACCTGACCAAACAATCCCTTATGGTGTCTGGTTGTAAGTCAACCTTATTAGACAAGCTATCCTAGGGGTAGCATGGACTAAGCAGCCTAAAGGCTTAACTTAAGAGGTCGTGTTAAGCGAGCTGTTTTACCACATACAATCCTGTAATACCAAATGAAAGGACACCACACAAGTATATATTATAAAAATATATGTGTTTATTACTAAAAACAATCCCCAGTATTCTTTATGAATAAAGGGGCACAAGCGTTAAATCAAAAGCACTGTTTAAACATACAAGTTGCACAATTATGGATGAGGGCGGGTGGCCACTCAAACCATATACTAAACAAGTGGTATAAGAAAGGCCACTCGAGCAGTGGTTAGGCCTAGGGCCTAGGGAATCGCTGGGAGCAGTCAGGACAAGCAATGCTGAAGTCGGGAATGGCCCTCGGGATTCGGGAGATGTGCGGAAAGCGCACGCATGCACCAATGTTAACCAATGGTGCGTAAAAGTCAAAGAGTTAAAGTTTAAGGACACTTCCGCTGAACCTAGAGGAACAAAACTTAACACACAGACCCTAGAGGTGTGCACCAGTGTGGGAACACCGGCGGAGCAAAGTTACCTCACCCACAGGAAGTGGGTGCACAGGGTCGAAGTGGCGTCGGGTTTTGACACGCAGGCTCTTGGTGCTTGAAGCTGAAAGGGCTGCAGGCAGGGTGAAGACGAAGTGTCCGGTGGAGTCCAAGGGTGGACTCAAGTTGTAGAGTACCTGAAAGCAGAGGGGACAGAGTCTGGGTCACTCAGCAGTGACCAGGGTGGAACCAGGACGGAACCAGGCAATGTCGGGCGCAATCAGGTGGTCATCGAGGAGCTTCTCTCCGCTGTCACGTGGGCTCTGGGGCATCTGCGACGTCCAGGAGCAGGTCACGATCTGTCCCATGCAGGCTCTCACCGTCGGTGCAGTCGGCTTCAAGTTTGGAGCAAACAAGCCTTGGTAAGAGCAATCCACGCAGGATCGGAAGATTGCTTCTCACTCGGACCAGGAAGGTCAGAGTCGGGGCTCCTTTTCAGGGGAGCTGGTGTGGATCTGGAGCAACCAGAATCACAAGTCTTTTTAGGTAGTTCGTCGGCACAGGGACCACAAGCCAGCTGGCAAGTGACCGGGCCAACGCGTTGAGCCAAATCGTGCCAAAGGGCCCCACGCAGCACTCGTCAAGTGTGGAGGGCTGAACTTCGGCTCAGGAGTAGCTCAGGGTGGGGGCTTCTCAAACCCCGGTGTACAGCTTCGAGGGTCACTCGTGGGCTGCACGGTCAGCGTCTCGTGGTCACTTCAAGATGGCGTGCCCCACGCTTCCGGTCGCCTCCACGGGTCTCAGCTTTGCAGGGACTGTGGATCGGGCTGTTAGAAGCTGGGCAGGCATGATCTCGTCGATCTCAGTCGCTCGAGTTCCGGCGGGAACTGCAACTAAGTAGATGTCGAGGGCTGGATGGTGCCTGCTGCTGCAGGGTGGTCACTCCTTGACCACAAGGGAGATTCTTCGGGCTTCCACGTTGAGATGGAGGGCGAAGGGTCCAGAATATCGTTTCAAATGTTTCTTCCAGGAAATCTGATGTGCATTGGCACTGCTCCCACTCTTATTCGAATCTGGTGGGCGTGATTACCTGCTAGGTCCCCTCCTATGGGTGGGACCCAGGAAGTAGGTGGATACACCCCCTTCCTTTGATCCAGGCCGCCCTGGCACGAGGGCTGGAGTGCCCCAGAACCGGTTTGGCCGGATTATGCAAGGGGCAGCCTTGTGCGCCCCAGGCAGTGTCTGGTTTCTTTCAAACCTCCCTGCTACAATACACTATCTCCTGTCTGGAGGGCGGTGACACCCTCCTGTGACAGGAAACCCTTTGTCCAGGACCCCCTTGACTGAGTTTCGGTCAGCTCCAGGGGTCCAGACATTTGTCTGTGGCAGAGGCATCCATTTTGTGGATCTTAAGGCCTTTGGAGAAATCAACCGCATTAAAGTGAAGTAACATGTCTTACCCCTCTAGAGGGGTGGAATGCCATCCCCGTCGCCAGAACTGGCGAGGGGATGGTATTCCAAAGCGTATGACACCTTACACGACATGTTTTGATAAAGCCAAACCAAAGTTGCTAAATAACCGCGAGGATTATAAGGCACTTAATAGTATATGGTATGGCATTATCCCGAAACAGCTTAGGGATTTGTTCCCGACGGCTGCAGACAGGCTCAGCTCATGCTAGAGCTCCATCTCACATAAAAACCATGCACCCAGCCTCCAGGATTGGGGAGGCCTGCCTATAGGAGTGGCTCACAGGTTTACATGTGTCCAGATATAGGTTTAGACATAGGTATACTATATCTAAGCAAGGGGTGTGTACACCACCTTACCCCAGCTGAGTGATCAGCCAGTTGTGTCAATTTAAGAACCAGCCAGGGGTGGCAAAAGATATGCTGCAGCCCCTGGTAGGCCTTAGTGGCTCCTGTGCCCTGTGCACCTATAGTGCATTCTACAGGGGCTGACAAGGAGTCCATTTCCAATTGGTATGTGCCTATAGCACATGTGTCATTAATTTAGTGAGAGAACAGCAGGCTGGGGGTCTGATCAGCAGGCCCACAGCCTCAGTAGTCGAAAACCAGTGAAGCAAAAAGCAAAAATTTGGGGTGACCATAGGATAGCAGACCCTACTCTCCTACACAACCCCCCCCAAACGCAGGGACATTAAACTAACCTTGACCAGATAAGTCTTCATGTTCTAAGTGGA
The DNA here is from genome assembly GCF_964261635.1 of Lissotriton helveticus. NCBI lineage: Eukaryota > Metazoa > Chordata > Amphibia > Caudata > Salamandridae > Lissotriton > Lissotriton helveticus. Next base: position 750,330 of record NW_027611717.1, read on the forward strand.
AGTACCTGGAGAGACCATCTGCATTACCATGGTCAGTCCCTGGGCGGTGCTCCACTGTAAAGTCCATCCCCTGTAGGGAAATGGACCACCTGAGCAGTTTGGGATTTTCACCCTTCATCTGATTAAGCCATAAGAGGGGCTTATGGTCTGTTTGCACCAGGAAGTGAGTTCCAAACAAGTAGGACCTCAACTTCTTTAATGCCCAAACCACAGCAAAGGCCTCCCTCTCAATGGCTGACCAACGTTTTTCTCTTGGGGTTAGCCTCCTGCTAATGAAAGCAATTGGCTGGTCTTGACCATCTTGATTAAGTTGTGAGAGTACAGCTCCCACCCCCAACTCAGAAGCATCTGTCTGAACAATGAACTGTTTGGAGTAGTCAGGACTCTTTAGGATAGGTGCAGAGCACATGGCCTTCTTCAGGTCTTCAAATGCCTTCTGACAGCTAACTGTCCACTGAACCTTTTTTGGCATCTTCTTGGATGTCAAGTCATTTAATGGTGTCACTATAGACCCATAGTTTTTCACAAACTTTCTGTAATACCCAGTCAGGCCCAAGAAGGCTCTGACTTGTGTCTGGGTAACTGGAGGAGCCCAGTCCTGTATGGCCTGGATTTTGCTTTCCAGTGGCTGAACCTGGCCTCCACCTACTAGGTGGCCCAGGTATACAACCTTACTCTGCCCTATCTGGCACTTGGTGGCCTTGATAGTTAGGCCTGCCTTTTGCAGGGCCTCCAAAACTTTCTTCAGGTGGATCAGGTGATCCTCCCAGGTGGAGCTAAAGACAGCAATATCATCTAGATAAGCTGCACAAAAGTCATCCAACCCAGTAAGGACTTGGTTCACCAACCTTTGGAAAGTGGCAGGTGCATTCTTCAAACCAAAGGGCATTACCACAAACTGATAATGTCCACTAGGGGTAGAGAATGCTGTTTTGGCTTTTGACTCCTCAGCTAGTCTGATTTGCCAGTAGCCAGCTGTCAGATCAAATGTGCTCAGAAACTTGGCAGAAGCCAATCTGTCAATGAGCTCATCTGCTCTTGGAATGGGGTGAGCATCTGTCCTAGTGACAGCATTGAGACCCCTGTAATCCACGCAAAACCTCATTTCTCTCTTACCATCTTGGGTATGAGGTTTTGGCACCAGGACTACTGGGCTGGCCCATGGGCTCTCTGATGGCTCAATCACTCCAAGCTCCAACATCTTTTGCACCTCAGCCTTGATGCAATCCCTGACATGATCAGGTTGCCTGTAGATCTTATTCTTGACAGGCAGACTGTCACCAGTGTCCACAACATGGGTACACCAGTCAGTTTGGCTGGGTGTGAGTGAAAACATTTGCCTGTGAGCCTGCAAAACTTGTCTGCAGTCCCTCTGTTGCTGGTCAGTGAGGCTGCCTGCCAAGGCTACTCCATCAACTGAACCATCATCAGGGTTCTGAGAAAGCAGGTCTGGGAGAGGGTCACTCTCTTCCTCCTGTTCCCCATCTGTGGCCATGAGCAAGCTCATGTCCTCCCTGTCTACAAATGCTTTCAAGCGATTCACATGGATTACCCTGTGAGGGCTCCTGGGTGTTCCAAAGTCTACCAAGTAGGTGACTTCCCCTTTCTTCTCAATAATAGGATAGGGTCCACTCCATTTGTCTTGGAGTGCTGCTGGAGCCACTGGCTCCAGTACCCATACCTTCTGTCCTGGTTGGAACTCTACCAGCACAGCCTTTTGGTCATGCCAAGCTTTCTGCAATTCTTGGCTGGCCTCCAGGTTTTTGGATGCTCTTTCCATGTACTCAGCCATCCTGGAGCGGAGACCAAGTACATAGTCCACTATGTCTAGTTTGGGCTTTTTGAGAGGTAACTCCCATCCTTCCTTCACCAAACACAATGGACCTCTCACAGGGTGGCCAAACAAAAGTTCAAAAGGGCTGTAGCCAACCTCCTTCTGTGGGACCTCTCTGTAAGCAAAGAGCAGGCAGGGTAAAAGAATGTCCCATTTCCGCCTGAGCTTCTCTGGTAATCCTTTTATCATGCCTTTAAGGGTCTTGTTAAATCTCTCCACAAGCCCATTGCATTGTGGATGATATGGGGTGGTAAACTTATAGTTTACTCCACATTCCTTCCACATTGCTTTTAGATAGCTGGACATAAAATTTGTCCCTCTATCTGATAGTACCTCCTTAGGAAAGCCCACTCTTGAGAAAACTGCAATGAGGGCTTTTGCCACCACAGGTGCTGTGGTGGTCCTTAGGGGAATAGCCTCTGGGTACCTGGTGGCATGATCCACTACCACCAGTATGAATCTGTTCCCAGATGCTGTTTGGGGGTCCATTGGACCCACAATATCAATTCCAACTCTCTCAAAGGGGACCCCCACCACAGGTAGTGGTATTAGGGGGGCCTTTGTTGTGCCACCTGACTTACCACTGGCTTGGCAAGTGACACAGGAGCGACAAAACTCCTTGACATCCTCTGACATGTGAGGCCAGTGAAAGTGTGGAACAAGCCTGTCCCACGTCTTGTTCTGGCCTAAGTGTCCTGCAAGGGGAATATCATGGGCCAAGGTAAGAAGGAACCCCCTAAACTGCAGAGGTATGACCAACCTCCTGGTCATGATACATTAAACATAATGCTGCAGCACTCCCTTGTATTTCTTTAGTCTGTTTTTTTACCGGTTTGTCTGGTTTAGCGTGCATACACTCACGTGTGCTCCGCTCCAGTTTGCACACTGATACTATCCATACGTACAAAAGTTTGTCCTGCTCCGTGCAGGCCAATGAGTTGCACTGCCGTATTCACATAGTGTTCCAAATAATCCACTTTAGCCATAGTATTTCCATGTTTATCCATTTTATTTCCAATATTTTATCCATATTTCATCGTCACGCCACGGATATGAAATTCATTTAAGTTTCTGCATTTGATTACTTCATGATTGCCAATCCAGGCTTATACATGAGCATGTGCTGAATCTCAAATTCTCCAAATTATACAAACAGTTACATCGCACCCAATGCATTTCGGTAATTTCCTTCGTCAGGGGTATCTACGATATAAAAATCCACATGTTTTCATCACATTATAAATTACACTTGTAACATCTCTCTGCATTTTGTCATTGAATGCCAACCCCACCCACTACAAATAAATTCTTAGATAACCCAGCATACTTTGTGCTCATATATGTTTCAACATAACCCCCCGTGTGCCACGTGTTTTCAAATCAAATCATCTTGCAACTTAAACTTATATTTAACCGCCAAGGTAAGAAGAAACCCCCTAAACTGCAGAGGTATAACCAACCTCCTGGTCATGCCAGGCTTGGGGTCTCTAGCCTCTGAGTAAAGGAGTCCCTCATCCCAATACACAGTATGGGTACCTTTAGCATCCCCAGCAGCCTCAGCAGCAGCCTGCTGTCTGAGGGGTTCAAGGGAAGGGCAATCTAATTGAGCCTGCCTCAGGTCTGCCCTTGAGGGTCCCCCTGTCCCCAGGAACTCAACCTGGTCAGGTTCAAGCTCCTCAGAGACAGTCTCCTCTTGGACTGCAGAATCAGTTTCCTCTGAAACCTGATCCTCAACCTGGGGCAAGGTGGAAGGCGAGGCCTTTCCTCTCTTGCTCCTTCTCTTGGGTTGTGGCTGGTCTATTGTCTCAAGATCCACCACTGGTTCAGGAAGGCACTTCTTAGCCTGAGCCCTTGTCATGGCAAGGACATGCTCTGAAATCCCTAGCATTTCTGCATGAGTCCTGTACTCCACTTCTGACCATGCTGAGCTTTCAAGGTCATTGCCTAACAGACAGTCTACTGGTAGGTCTGCACTCACCACAACTTTCTTTAGGCCATCAACCCCTCCCCAGGAGAAGTTCACAACTGCCACACTATGGGAGGTAGTGGAGTTGCTTGCATTGGTTACTAGGTAGCTCTCTCCTAGTACAATCTGTCCAGGGTCCACAAAGCCAGGGGTCACCATGGTGACACTAGCACATGTGTCCCTGTAAGCTTGAGCCAGTTTCTCATTTATTAAGGGAGTCTGCCTGTATTTGCCCAGGTTAGTGGGGCTTACTGCAGTGGGCAACTCAATGTCCACATCATACAGGAGAACTGCCTGTGTAGGGACTCTGACTAGGCCAGATCCTACTTCAATACCCAGGGTCAACCCAGCTACACCCTTGGACTGTGTTCCACCACTGCTTACTGTACTTGTTGTTGCAGTTGCTTTAGGAGCTGTAGTGGTGGGAACTGGATTTGCCTTGGTGCACTCACTGCCCCAGTGTGAAACTGATTTGCAGGTATTACACCAAGGTGTCTTTGGACCTTTGTTCTTCTTCTTCTTGTTACCAGTTTGGGAACCACCCTCCTTACTATTAGTTTGGGGGCCTGAAGACTTCTGGTCTTTTTCTTTATCTTTCTGATTCTGATTACCACCCTTCTGGTCTGTTTTCTTCTGGTCACCACCTTGGTTCTGGGGTTTCTGCTTAATCCTTGTTCTGACCCATTTGTCTGCCTTCTTTCCCAATTCTTGGGGAGAGGTCAGATCAGAGTCAATAAGGTATTGATGCAACAGCTGGTTTGTACAGTTATTAAGGATCTGTTCTCTCATCATAAGATTGTACAATCCTGTATAGTCTGAAACTTTACTTCCCTGCAACCAACCCTCCAAAGCCTTAGTGGCACACTCCACAAAATCAGTCCAGTCTTGAGTCTGTGCTTTCTGGGTGTCTCTGAACAACAACCTGTATTGCTCAGTGGTTAGGCCATACCCTTCAATGAGAGCACTCTTCAAAACAGAGTAGTTTTTGGCATCCTCAGGTCTAACTGTGAGGAGCCTGTCCCTCCCTTTCTCAGAAAAGGAGTACCACAAAATTGCAGCCCACTGATTCTCAGGAACCTGCTGTACCATGCAGGCTCTCTCAAGAGCAGTCATCCATTTGTGGATGTCATCCCCTTCTTTAAAGGGGGGCACAATTTTGGTCAGGTTTCTATTATCATAGGCCCTGTCTTTTTCTCTTGGAAAATTGCTGCCACCAGTGACATCTAAGCCACTTAATTTCTGCTCTCTTGCCAAGGCAAGTCTAGCTTGAGCCAAGGCTACCTCCTCCCTCTCTATCTGGAGTTTGACAGCCCTCATTCTGGCCCTATGCTCTAGCTTTTGAGAAGCATTCATGCCTCTCTGTGATTCTCTGGAGGCACTAGAAATATGAGAGTCCCCTGAGGGGGATCTCACTCTTCTGTTGCCTGGGAGAATAACATGTTGGGTTCTGGGGAGGTGCTGGCCCTCTCCATTCCCCAGTAGGTCCAAGTTGGCCTGGCTAAGCCTACCAACTGGAACCTGGCTACCCTGATCCTGTACTTCTAAGTCCTCAACATCTGAGTCCTCATCCAAGTCATCATCATCCTCCTCTTCAGGGGGATCAACTGCAGGGGGGTTCCCTTCAGTTCCTGTATCTAGGGAAGCTGCTTTTGCCTTCTCTAAGTCATCCTGTTCTAGGAATTCTACCAGGATTAGGCAGGTGGGGCTTCTGCCCCTTTTTAACCCTCTTGCTTTGCACAAGGCAATCAAGTCTCTGCGGGTTAATTTGTCATATCCAAAAGTTGCCTGGGTAGGGTCAACTGTCACAGGACTAGACCCTGAGGCCTTTCCTGTGTCAGACATGGTTACTAGTGAGGTGTAAGTGGTGCACTTACCTACACTAAGTGTTTTCCTACTGGACCTTGCTAGTGAGTTGTAGTCAGGGGTGTGCTACTCCCTTCAACCTACAACTACTAAGTTCAGTAGAACTTAATATGCTAAGCTTTTGATTTTATATGTACCTAGAGGTACTTGATGTGATCTTTCAATTTGATATAAAGATTGCAATGGTAAAACAACAGCAAGCTCAAATCCCACCGCTGCCACCAATGTGAGAAGTTGGCCTGGTAGGGGATGTTTCCAATTCTGGAACCACCTACTACCTGACCAAACAATCCCTTATGGTGTCTGGTTGTAAGTCAACCTTATTAGACAAGCTATCCTAGGGGTAGCATGGACTAAGCAGCCTAAAGGCTTAACTTAAGAGGTCGTGTTAAGCGAGCTGTTTTACCACATACAATCCTGTAATATCAAATGAAAGGACACCACACAAGTATATATTATAAAAATATATGTGTTTATTACTAAAAACAATCCCCAGTATTCTTTATGAATAAAGGGGCACAAGCGTTAAATCAAAAGCACTGTTTAAACATACAAGTTGCACAATTATGGATGAGGGCGGTGGCCACTCAAACCATATACTAAACAAGTGGTATAAGAAAGGCCACTCGAGCAGTGGTTAGGCCTAGGGCCTAGGGAATCGCTGGGAGCAGTCAGGACAAGCAATGCTGAAGTCGGGAATGGCCCTCGGGATTCGGGAGATGTGCGGAAAGCGCACGCATGCACCAATGTTAACCAATGGTGCGTAAAAAGTCAAAGAGTTAAAGTTTAAGGACACTTCCGCTGAACCTAGAGGAACAAAACTTAACACACAGACCCTAGAGGTGTGCACCAGTGTGGGAACACCGGCGGAGCAAAGTTACCTCACCCACAGGAAGTGGGTGCACAGGGTCGAAGTGGCGTCGGGTTTTGACACGCAGGCTCTTGGTGCTTGAAGCTGAAAGGGCTGCAGGCAGGGTGAAGACGAAGTGTCCGGTGGAGTCCAAGGGTGGACTCAAGTTGTAGAGTACCTGAAAGCAGAGGGGACAGAGTCTGGGTCACTCAGCAGTGACCAGGGTGGAACCAGGACGGAACCAGGCAATGTCGGGCGCAATCAGGTGGTCGTCGAGGAGCTTCTCTCCGCTGTCACGTGGGCTCTGGGGCATCTGCGACGTCCAGGAGCAGGTCACGATCTGTCCCACGCAGGCTCTCACCGTCGGTGCAGTCGGCTTCAAGTTTGGAGCAAACAAGCCTTGGTAAGAGCAATCCACGCAGGATCGGAAGATTGCTTCTCACTCGGACCAGGAAGGTCAGAGTCGGGGCTCCTTTTCAGGGGAGCTGGTGTGGATCTGGAGCAACCAGAATCACAAGTCTTTTTAGGTAGTTCGTCGGCACAGGGACCACAAGCCAGCTGGCAAGTGACCGGGCCAACGCGTTGAGCCAAATCGTGCCAAAGGGCCCCACGCAGCACTCGTCGAGTGTGGAGGGCTGAACTTCGGCTCAGGAGTAGCTCAGGGTGGGGGCTTCTCAAACCCCGGTGTACAGCTTCGAGGGTCACTCGTGGGCTGCACGGTCAGCGTCTCATGGTCACTTCAAGATGGCGTGCCCCACGCTTCCGGTCGCCTCCACGGGTCTCAGCTTTGCAGGGACTGTGGATCGGGCTGTTAGAAGTTGGGCAGGCTTGATCTCGTCGATCTCAGTCGCTCGAGTTCCGGCGGGAACTGCAACTAAGTAGACGTTGAGGGCTGGATGGTGCCTGCTGCTGCAGGGTGGTCACTCCTTGACCACAAGGGAGATTCTTCGGGCTTCCACGTTGAGATGGAGGGCGAAGGGTCCAGAATATCATTTCAAATGTTTCTTCCAGGAAATCTGATGTGCATTGGCACTGCTCCCACTCTTATTCGAATCTGGTGGGCGTGATTACCTGCTAGGTCCCCTCCTATGGGTGGGACCCAGGAAGTGGGTGGATACACCCCCTTCCTTTGATCCAGGCCGCCCTGGCACGAGGGCTGGAGTGCCCCAGAACCGGTTTGGCCGGATTATGCAAGGGGCAGCCTTGTGCGCCCCAGGCAGTGTCTGGTTTCTTTCAAACCTCCCTGCTACAATACACTATCTCCTGTCTGGAGGGCGGTGACACCCTCCTGTGACAGGAAACCCTTTGTCCAGGACCCCCTTGACTGAGTTTCGGTCAGCTCCAGGGGTCCAGACATTTGTCTGTGGCAGAGGCATCCATTTTGTGGATCTTAAGGCCTTTGGAGAAATCAACCGCATTAAAGTGAAGTAACATGTCTTACCCCTCTAGAGGGGTGGAATGCCATCCCCGTCGCCAGAACTGGCGAGGGGATGGTATTCCAAAGCGTATGACACCTTACACGACATGTTTTGATAAAGCCAAACCAAAGTTGCTAAATAACCGCGAGGATTATAAGGCACTTAATAGTATATGGTATGGCATTATCCCGAAACAGCTTAGGGATTTGTTCCCGACGGCTGCAGACAGGCTCAGCTCATGCTAGAGCTCCATCTCACATAAAAACCATGCACCCAGCCTCCAGGATTGGGGAGGCCTGCCTATAGGAGTGGCTCACAGGTTTACATGTGTCCAGATATAGGTTTAGACATAGGTATACTATATCTAAGCAAGGGGTGTGTACACCACCTTACCCCAGCTGAGTGATCAGCCAGTTGTGTCAATTTAAGAACCAGCCAGGGGTGGCAAAAGATATGCTGCAGCCCCTGGTAGGCCTTAGAGGCTCCTGTGCCCTGTGCACCTATAGTGCATTCTACAGGGGCTGACAAGGAGTCCATTTCCAATTGGTATGTGCCTATAGCACATGTGTCATTAATTTAGTGAGAGAACAGCAGGCTGGGGGTCTGATCAGCAGGCCCACAGCCTCAGTAGTCGAAAACCAGTGAAGCAAAAAGCAAAAATTTGGGGTGACCATAGGATAGCAGACCCTACTCTCCTACACCCAGACACAAGTCAGAGCCTTCTTGGGCCTGACTGGGTATTACAGGAAGTTTGTGAAGAACTATGGGTCTATAGTGACACCATTAAATGACTTGACATCCAAGAAGATGCCAAAAAAGGTTCAGTGGACAGTTAGCTGTCAGAAGGCATTTGATGACCTGAAGAAGGCCATGTGCTCTGCACCTATCCTAAAGAGTCCTGACTACTCCAAACAGTTCATTGTACAGACAGATGCTTCTGAGTTGGGGGTGGGAGCTGTGCTCTCACAACTTAATCAAGATGGTCAAGACCAGCCTATTGCTTTCATTAGCAGGAGGCTGACTCCCAGAGAGAAACGTTGGTCAGCCATTGAGAGGGAGGCCTTTGCTGTGGTTTGGGCATTAAAAAAGTTGAGGTCCTACTTGTTTGGAACTCACTTCCTGGTGCAGACAGACCATAAGCCCCTCTTATGGCTTAATCAGATGAAGGGTGAAAATCCCAAACTGCTCAGGTGGTCCATTTCCCTACAGGGGATGGACTTTACAGTGGAGCACCGCCCAGGGACTGACCATGGTAATGCAGATGGTCTCTCCAGGTACTTCCACTTAGAACATGAAGACTTATCTGGTCAAGGTTAGTTTAATGTCCCTGCGTTTGGGGGGGGGTTGTGTAGGAGAGTAGGGTCTGCTATCCTATGGTCACCCCAAATTTTTGCTTTTTGCTTCACTGGTTTTCGACTACTGAGGCTGTGGGCCTGCTGATCAGACCCCCAGCCTGCTGTTCTCTCACTAAATTACTGACACATGTGCTATAGGCACATACCAATTGGAAATGGACTCCTTGTCAGCCCCTGTATAATGCACTATAGGTGCCCAGGGCATAGGGGCCACCAAGGCCTACCAGGGGCTGCAGCATATCTTTTGCCACCCCTGGCTGGTTCTTAAATTGACACAACTGGCTGATCACTCAGCTGGGGTAAGGTGGTGTAATCACCCCTTGCTTAGATATAGTATACCTATATCTAAACCTATATATGGACACATGTAAACCTGTGAGCCACTCCTATGGAAGGCCTCATCAATCCTGGAGGCAGGGTGCGTGGTTTTATGTGAGATGGAGCTCTAGCATGAGCCGAGCCTGTCTGCAGCTGTCGGGAACAACTCCCTCAGCTGTTTCAGGATAATGCCATACCATATACTCTTAAGTGCCTTATAATCCTCGCGGTTAAATAGCAACTTTGGTTTGGCTTTATCAAAACATGTCGTGTAAGGTGTCATACGATTTGGAATACTATCCCCTCGCCAGTTCTGGCGACGGGGATAGCATTCCACCCCTCTAGAGGGGTAAGACATGTTCCTTTACTGTAATGCGGTTAATTTCTCCAAAGACCTTAGATCCACAAAATGGATGCCTCTGCCACAGACAAATGTCTGGACCCCTGCAGCTGACCGAAACTCAGCCAAAGGGGTCCTGGACAAAGGGTTTCCTGTCACAGGAGGGTGTCACCACCCTCCAGACAGGAGATAGTGGATTGTAGCAGGGAGGTCTGAAAGAAACCAGACACTGCCTGGGGCGCACAAGGCTGCCTGTAGGAAGGTGGCTACCTGACTATGGTTACCCCAGATTTTTTGCCTGTGTTTAGCTGGTTTTTTGACTTAGTTGACCTGGTTCCCTGCTAATCAGGGCCCCAGGCCATCTGCTCTCTCTGTAAAATGGATTCCATGTACCCTAGGTACATACCAATTGGAAATGGACTCCTTGTCAGCCCCTGTAGAATGCACTATAGGTGCACAGGGCATAGGGGCCACTAAGGCCTACCAGGGGCTGCAGCATATCTTTTGCCACCCCTGGCTGGTTCTTAAATTGACACAACTGGCTGATCACTCAGCTGGGGTAAGGTGGTGTACACACCCCTTGCTTAGATATAGTATACCTATGTCTAAACCTATATCTGGACACATGTAAACCTGTGAGCCACTCCTATAGACAGGCCTCACCAATCCTGGAGGCTGGGTGCATGGTTTTTATGTGAGATGGAGCTCTAGCATGAGCTGAGCCTGTCTGCAGCCGTCGGGAACAAATCCCTAAGCTGTTTCAGGATAATGCCATACCATATACTATTAAGTGCCTTATAATCCTCGCGGTTATTTAGCAACTCTGGTTTGGCTTTATCAAAACATGTCGTGTAAGGTGTCATACGCTTTGGAATACCATCCCCTCGCCAGTTCTGGCGACGGGGATGGCATTCCACCCCTCTAGAGGGGTAAGACATGTTACTTTACTTTAATGCGGTTGATTTCTCCAAAGGCCTTAAGATCCACAAAATGGATGCCTCTGCCACAGACAAATGTCTGGACCCCTGGAGCTGACCGAAACCCAGTCAAGGGGGTCCTGGACAAAGGGTTTCCTGTCACAGGAGGGTGTCACCGCCCTCCAGACAGGAGATAGTGTATTGTAGCAGGGAGGTTTGAAAGAAACCAGACACTGCCTGGGGCGCACAAGGCTGCCCCTTGCATAATCCGGCCAAACCGGTTCTGGGGCACTCCAGCCCTCGTGCCAGGGCGGCCTGGATCAAAGGAAGGGGGTGTATCCACCCACTTCCTGGGTCCCACCCATAGGAGGGGACCTAGCAGGGAATCACGCCCACCAGATTCGAATAAGAGTGGGAGCAGTGCCAATGCACATCAGATTTCCTGGAAGAAACATTTGAAACGATATTCTGGACCCTTCGCCCTCCATCTCAACGTGGAAGCCCGAAGAATCTCCCTTGTGGTCAAGGAGTGACCACCCTGCAGCAGCAGGCACCATCCAGCCCTCGACGTCTACTTGGTTGCAGTTCCCGCCGGAACTCGAGCGACTGAGATCGACGAGATCAAGCCTGCCCAGCTTCTAACAGCCCGATCCACAGTCCCTGCAAAGCTGAGACCCGTGGAGGCGACCGGAAGCGTGGGGCACGCCATCTTGAAGTGACCACGAGACGCTGACCGTGCAGCCCACGAGTGACCCTCGAAGCTGTACACCGGGGTTTGAGAAGCCCCCACCCTGAGCTACTCCTGAGCCGAAGTTCAGCCCTCCACACTCGACGAGTGCTGCGTGGGGCCCTTTGGCACGATTTGGCTCAACGCGTTGGCCCGGTCACTTGCCAGCTGGCTTGTGGTCCCTGTGCCGACGAACTACAAAAGAAGACTCGTGATTCTGGTTGCTCCAGATCCACACCAGCTCCCCTGAAAGGGAGCCCCGACTCTGACCTTCCTGGTCCGAGTGAGACGCCATCTTCCAATCCCGCGTGGATTGCTCTTACCAAGGCTTGTTTGCTCCAAACCGGAAGCCGACTGCACCGACGGTGAGAGCCTGCGTGGGACAGATCGTGACCTGCTCCTGGACGTCGCAGATGCCCCAGAGCCCACGTGACAGCGAAGAGAAGCGCCTCGACGACCACCTGATTGCGCCCGACATTGCCTGGTTCCGTCCTGGTTCCACCCTGGTCACTGCTGAGTGACCCAGACTCTGTCCCCTCTGCTTTCAGGTACTCTACAACTTGAGTCCACCCTTGGACTCCACCGGACACTTCGTCTTCACCCTGCCTGCAGCCCTTTCAGCTTCAAGCACCAAGAGCCTGCGTGTCAAAACCCGACGCCACTTCGACCCTGTGCACCCACTTCCTGTGGGTGAGGTAACTTTGCTCCGCCGGTGTTCCCACACTGGTGCACACCTCTAGGGTCTGTGTGTTAAGTTTTGTTCCTCTAGGTTCAGCGGAAGTGTCCTTAAACTTTAACTATTTGACTTTTACGCACCATTGGTTAACATTGGTGCATGCGTGCGCTTTCCGCACACCTCCCGAATCCCGAGGGCCATTCCCGACTTCAGCATTGCTTGTCCTGACTGCTCCCAGCGATTCCCTAGGCCCTAGGCCTAACCACTGTTCGAGTGGCCTCTCTTATACCACTTGTTTAGTATATGGTTTGAGTGGCCCCCTGCCCTCATCCATAATTGTGCAACTTTGTATGTTTAAACAGTGCTTTTGATTTAACGCTTGTGCCCCTTTATTCATAAAGAATACTGGGGATTGTTTTTAGTAATAAACACATATATTTTTATAATATATACTTGTGTGGTGTCCTTTCATTTGGTATTACAGGATTGTATGTGGTAAAACAGCTCGCTTAACACGACCTCTTAAGTTAAGCCTTTAGGCTGCTTAGTCCATGCTACCACTAGGATAGCTTGTCTAATAAGGTTGACTTACAACCAGACACCATAAGGGGATTGTTTGGTCAGGTAGTAGGTGGTTCCAGAATTGGAAACATCCCCTACCAGGCCAACTTCTCACATTGGTGAGCAGCGGTGCGGATTTGAGCTTGCTGTTGTTTTACCATTGCAATCTTTATATCAAATTGAAAGATCACATCAAGTACCTCTAGGTACATATAAAATCAAAAGCTTAGCATATTAAGTTCTACTGAACTTAGTAGTTGTAGGTTGAAGGGAGTAGCACACCCCTGACTACAACTCACTAGCAAGGTCCAGTAGGAAAACACTTAGTGTAGGTAAGTGCACCACTTACACCTCACTAGTAACCATGTCTGACACAGGAAAGGCCTCAGGGTCTAGTCCTGTGACAGTTGACCCTACCCAGGCAACTTTTGGATATGACAAACTAACCCGCAGAGACTTGATTGCCTTGTGCAAAGCAAGAGGGTTAAAAAGGGGCAGAAGCCCCACCTGCCTAACCCTGGTAGAAATCCTAGAACAGGATGACTTAGAGAAGGCTAAAGCAGCTTCCCTAGACACAGGAAATGGAGAGAACCCCCCTGTAGTTGATCCCCCTGAAGAGGAGGATGATGATGACTTGGATGAGGACTCAGAGGTTGAGGACTTAGAAGTACAGGATCAGGGTAGCCAGGTTCCAGTTGGTAGGCTTAGCCAGGCCAACTTGGACCTACTGGGGAATGGGGAGGGCCAGCACCTCCCCAGAACCCAACATGTGATTCTCCCAGGCAACAGAAGAGTGAGATCTCCCTCAGGGGACTCTCATCTTTCTAGTGCCTCCAGAGAATCAGAGAGAGGCATGAGTGCTTCTCAGAAAGCTGAGCATAGGGCTAGAATGAGGGCTGTCAGACTCCAGATAGAGAGAGAGGAGGTAGCCCTGAGTCAAGCTAAGCTTACCTTAGCTCAAGCTAAACTTGCCTTGGCAAGAGAGCAAAAATTGTGTGGCTTAGATGCCACTGGTGGCAGCAATATTCCTAAAGAGAAACCCAGGTCCTATGATAGTAGAAACCTGACAAAGATTGTGCCCCCCTTCAAAGAAGGGGATGACATCCACAAATGGATGACTGCTCTTGAGAGAGCCTGCATGGTACAGCAGGTTCCTGAGGAACAGTGGGCAGCAATCTTATGGTACTCCTTTTCAGAGAAAGGGAGGGACAAGCTCCTCACTGTCAGACATGAGGATGCAAACAATTACAAAGTCCTGAAGAGTGTTCTGATAGATGGGTTTGGCTTAACCACTGAACAGTACAGGTTGAAGTTCAGAGATGCCCAGAAGACACAGACTCAGGACTGGACTGATTTTGTAGATTGTGCTACTAAGGCTCTGGAGGGTTGGCTACATGGCAGCAAAGTACATGACTTTACAGGATTGTATAATTTGATTATGAGGGAGCAGATCCTAAGTAATTGTCAGAACCAGCTCTTACACCAGCACCTGGTAGACTCTGATCTGACCTCTCCCCAAGAATTGGGAAAGAAGGCAGACAAATGGGTCAGAACCAGGATTAGGCCTAAGAATCAGGACAGTAACCAGAAGAAGGAGTCTACCAAGCCTCAAGATAAGGGTGGGGATAAAAGTAAAGAAAAGACTTCCCCAGGGCCCCAAAACTCCAAGGATGGGGGTGGGTCCCAAGACACTTCTTCAACTGAGAAAAAACCCTATTGTTATCCCTGTAAACAGGTGGGGCATTACAAAACAGACAGCTGTTGTCCCAAGAATAACAATAAAGAAAATATACCTCCAAAGCCAGCTTCAACACCTCCTGTTACTGTCAACAGTAATCCCCCAGGAAGTGGGAGCACCCCCAGGAATCTGGGTGGGTTTACTTTTGGAAATCAGGTGGACCCTGGCCTATCCAGGTCCCCATCACCCAATGATCTTGTTTATGAGGCTGGCATGGGGTTTGCCAACTTCTCTGCTTGCCCAAATACTTTGAGCAAGTATAGACAAGAACCCATCATCAATGGTTTAAGAGTTGAAGCTTTTAGAGACACAGGGGCTAGCATCACCATGGTGGCTGATGGCATAGTCCCCTCTAAGCAACTTTTACCTGGTGCCACATACCAGGTAATAAACATTGATGGCATCCAAACAAATCATCCCATGGCAGTAGTAAGTCTCAGCTGGGGAGGTGTCACTGGCCCAAAGAGAGTGGCAGTGTCACCAAACTTGCCTGTGGACTGTCTACTGGGTAATGATTTAGAAATCTCAGCCTGGGCTGAGGTTGAACAGGAAACCCATTCTAGAATGGTGAATTCCCATGGAAAGGTTAGTGAGGCTGTACTGGCTACAGCCCCAATCCAAGATGTCCTTCCTGAAAAGGGTGGTAGGGCTGAGAAACTCTCTGCCCCATCTTTAGTAAAAGCTCTTCCTGAACAGAATAGCAAAGCTGTTATGATAACAGCAGAAACCCAAACTGAGTCTCCTCCTGAAAAGGTTGGTGGGGCTGTGATGGCCACAGCCCAAACTCAAACTGACACGTGTGTTGTGAAACCTGAAATGATGGATAACTCCACACAAACTGAGAGCATGGAGGAGGAAGAGAAATCTCCCCCTCACCAGACTTTAGGACAGGATCAGCCTCCTCAGGGAACTGATCTTACCCCTGATGAAGGAACTGCCCCAGAGGTGGTTGGGCCTAGCCTGACAGAACCTCTGATGTCAGTGGACCCTTCTCAGGTGGGACCCAGTCTGGAGCAGGTAACCTGCCCCTCTCTCCCTTGCCTTAGCCAGCCCAGGGCTGCAGAGGACAAGAAGGACAGTGAGACCCAGAGGGCCCCCTGTCAAATAAAGCACCCCCATCAAAAGATTAGGTGCACCAAAACTAGTAGCCCTAGTAAGGTGAAAACTTTAAAAACTCCTGAGGGAGCCCCCTTAAAAACAGTTAGGGACCTCCCCCAGATGGATTCTGTTGGGCACAGCCAAACCTGGGACCCAAAGGGCCCAAACCTGAACTGTCCCTCCAGCAAGCCAAACAGAGGGACCCAGCCTCCAGCTTTAGGTAGCCAGAGGTTGACCCTGAGAGCACAGTGCAACTCAGTTAAAGATAGAAAGGCACACATGGTGGAAGATAATTGGAGGAAGCTAAGCCCTAAATTAGTAGAGCCTCACTTCAATACTCCATATCCAAACCAGCCTTTAACTTTGCATAAACACACCCAAGGTAGTGATTCCCTATGGTGGAGACCCTCTAATACCCAAAGGGTGAGGGACTGCTTAGTGGACCATGAGACAGGGGGTACCCATGCTAGTGCAGGTACTTCCTTATATGGCCACTCAGGCAATATAGGCTTACCTGGCCAAGGATAGCCTTATCTCCTTTCGTTTGGGGGGGGGGTTATGTAGGAAGGTGGCTACCTGACTATGGTTACCCCAGATTTTTTGCCTGTGTTTAGCTGGTTTTTTGACTTAGTTGACCTGGTTCCCTGCTAATCAGGGCCCCAGGCCATCTGCTCTCTCTGTAAAATGGATTCCATGTACCCTAGGTACATACCAATTGGAAATGGACTCCTTGTCAGCCCCTGTAGAATGCACTATAGGTGCACAGGGCATAGGGGCCACTAAGGCCTACCAGGGGCTGCAGCATATCTTTTGCCACCCCTGGCTGGTTCTTAAATTGACACAACTGGCTGATCATTCAGCTGGGGTAAGGTGGTGTACACACCCCTTGCTTAGATATAGTATACCTATGTCTAAACCTATATCTGGACACATGTAAACCTGTGAGCCACTCCTATAGACAGGCCTCACCAATCCTGGAGGCTGGGTGCATGGTTTTTATGTGAGATGGAGCTCTAGCATGAGCTGAGCCTGTCTGCAGCCGTCGGGAACAAATCCCTAAGCTGTTTCAGGATAATGCCATACCATATACTATTAAGTGCCTTATAATCCTCGCGGTTATTTAGCAACTCTGGTTTGGCTTTATCAAAACATGTCGTGTAAGGTGTCATACGCTTTGGAATACCATCCCCTCGCCAGTTCTGGCGACGGGGATGGCATTCCACCCCTCTAGAGGGGTAAGACATGTTACTTTACTTTAATGCGGTTGATTTCTCCAAAGGCCTTAAGATCCACAAAATGGATGCCTCTGCCACAGACAAATGTCTGGACCCCTGGAGCTGACCGAAACCCAGTCAAGGGGGTCCTGGACAAAGGGTTTCCTGTCACAGGAGGGTGTCACCGCCCTCCAGACAGGAGATAGTGTATTGTAGCAGGGAGGTTTGAAAGAAACCAGACACTGCCTGGGGCGCACAAGGCTGCCCCTTGCATAATCCGGCCAAACCGGTTCTGGGGCACTCCAGCCCTCGTGCCAGGGCGGCCTGGATCAAAGGAAGGGGGTGTATCCACCCACTTCCTGGGTCCCACCCATAGGAGGGGACCTAGCAGGGAATCACGCCCACCAGATTCGAATAAGAGTGGGAGCAGTGCCAATGCACATCAGATTTCCTGGAAGAAACATTTGAAACGATATTCTGGACCCTTCGCCCTCCATCTCAACGTGGAAGCCCGAAGAATCTCCCTTGTGGTCAAGGAGTGACCACCCTGCAGCAGCAGGCACCATCCAGCCCTCGACGTCTACTTGGTTGCAGTTCCCGCCGGAACTCGAGCGACTGAGATCGACGAGATCAAGCCTGCCCAGCTTCTAACAGCCCGATCCACAGTCCCTGCAAAGCTGAGACCCGTGGAGGCGACCGGAAGCGTGGGGCACGCCATCTTGAAGTGACCACGAGACGCTGACCGTGCAGCCCACGAGTGACCCTCGAAGCTGTACACCGGGGTTTGAGAAGCCCCCACCCTGAGCTACTCCTGAGCCGAAGTTCAGCCCTCCACACTCGACGAGTGCTGCGTGGGGCCCTTTGGCACGATTTGGCTCAACGCGTTGGCCCGGTCACTTGCCAGCTGGCTTGTGGTCCCTGTGCCGACGAACTACAAAAGAAGACTCGTGATTCTGGTTGCTCCAGATCCACACCAGCTCCCCTGAAAGGGAGCCCCGACTCTGACCTTCCTGGTCCGAGTGAGACGCCATCTTCCAATCCCGCGTGGATTGCTCTTACCAAGGCTTGTTTGCTCCAAACCGGAAGCCGACTGCACCGACGGTGAGAGCCTGCGTGGGACAGATCGTGACCTGCTCCTGGACGTCGCAGATGCCCCAGAGCCCACGTGACAGCGAAGAGAAGCGCCTCGACGACCACCTGATTGCGCCCGACATTGCCTGGTTCCGTCCTGGTTCCACCCTGGTCACTGCTGAGTGACCCAGACTCTGTCCCCTCTGCTTTCAGGTACTCTACAACTTGAGTCCACCCTTGGACTCCACCGGACACTTCGTCTTCACCCTGCCTGCAGCCCTTTCAGCTTCAAGCACCAAGAGCCTGCGTGTCAAAACCCGACGCCACTTCGACCCTGTGCACCCACTTCCTGTGGGTGAGGTAACTTTGCTCCGCCGGTGTTCCCACACTGGTGCACACCTCTAGGGTCTGTGTGTTAAGTTTTGTTCCTCTAGGTTCAGCGGAAGTGTCCTTAAACTTTAACTATTTGACTTTTACGCACCATTGGTTAACATTGGTGCATGCGTGCGCTTTCCGCACACCTCCCGAATCCCGAGGGCCATTCCCGACTTCAGCATTGCTTGTCCTGACTGCTCCCAGCGATTCCCTAGGCCCTAGGCCTAACCACTGTTCGAGTGGCCTCTCTTATACCACTTGTTTAGTATATGGTTTGAGTGGCCCCCTGCCCTCATCCATAATTGTGCAACTTTGTATGTTTAAACAGTGCTTTTGATTTAACGCTTGTGCCCCTTTATTCATAAAGAATACTGGGGATTGTTTTTAGTAATAAACACATATATTTTTATAATATATACTTGTGTGGTGTCCTTTCATTTGGTATTACAGGATTGTATGTGGTAAAACAGCTCGCTTAACACGACCTCTTAAGTTAAGCCTTTAGGCTGCTTAGTCCATGCTACCACTAGGATAGCTTGTCTAATAAGGTTGACTTACAACCAGACACCATAAGGGGATTGTTTGGTCAGGTAGTAGGTGGTTCCAGAATTGGAAACATCCCCTACCAGGCCAACTTCTCACACTGCCCCTTGCATAATCCGGCCAAACCGGTTCTGGGGCACTCCAGCCCTCGTGCCAGGGCGGCCTGGATCAAAGGAAAGGGGTGTATCCACCCCCTTCCTGGGTCCCACCCAGGGGGGGGGACCTAGCAGGTAATCACGCCCCCCAGATTCGAATAAGAGTGGGAGCAGTGCCAATGCACATCAGATTTCCTGGAAGAAACATTAGAAACGAAACTCTGGACCCTTGGACCTCCATCTCAACGTGGAAGCCCGAAGAATCTCCCTTGTGGTCAAGGAGTGACCACCCTGCAGCAGCAGGCACCATCCAGCCCTCGACGTCTACTTAGTTGCAGTTCCCGCCGGAACTCGAGCGACTGAGATTGACGAGATCAAGCTTGCCTGCCTTCCAACAGCCCGATCCACA
This sequence comes from Lissotriton helveticus, assembly GCF_964261635.1. Lineage (NCBI taxonomy): Eukaryota > Metazoa > Chordata > Amphibia > Caudata > Salamandridae > Lissotriton > Lissotriton helveticus. The sequence goes on from NW_027611717.1 coordinate 769,698, forward strand.
GTCCCTGCAGAGCTGAGACCCGTGGAGGCGACCGGAAGCATGGGGCATGCCATCTTGAATTGACCACGAGACGCTGACCGTGCAGCCCACGAGTGACCCTCGAAGCTGTGCACCGGGGTTTGAGAAGCCCCCACTCTGAGCTACTCCTGAGCCGAAGTTCAGCCCTCCACACTCGACAAGTGCTGCGTGGGGCCCTTCTGCTCCATTTGGCTCAACGCGTTGGCCCGGTCACTTGCCCGCTGGCTAGTGGTCCCTGTGCCGACGAAACTACAAAGAAGACTCGTGAATCTGGTTGTTCCAGATCCACACCAGCTCCCCTGAAAAGGAGCCCCAACTCTGACCTTCCTGGTCCGAGTGAGAAGCAATCTTCCGATCCCGCGTGGATTGCTCTTGCCAAGTGTTGTTTGCTCCAAACTTGAAGCCGACTGCACCGACGCTGAGAGCCTGCGTGGGACAGATCGTGACCTGCTCCTGGACGTCGCAGATGCCCCAGAGCCCACGTGACAGCGGAGAGAAGCTCCTCGACGACCACCTGATTGCGCCCGACATTGCCTGGTTCCGTTCTGGTTCCACCCTGGTCACTGCTGAGTGACCCAGACTCTGTCCCCTCTGCTTTCAGGTACCCTTCGACTTGAGTCCACCCTTGGACTCCACCGGACACTTCATCTTCAACCCGCCTGCAGCCCTTTCAGCTTCAAGCACCAAGAGCCTGCGTGTCAAAACCCGACGCCACTTCGACCCTGTGCACCCACTTCCTGTGGGTGAGGTAACTTTGCTCCGCCGGTGTTCCCACACTGGTGCACATCTCTAGGGTCTGTGTGTTAAGTTTTGTTCCTCTAGGTCCAGCGGAAGTGTCCTTAAACTTTAACTTTATGACTTTTACGCACCATTGGTTAACATTGGTGCGTGCGTGCGCTTTCTGCACATCTCCCGAATCCCGAGGGCCATTCCCGACTTCAGCATTGCTTGTCCTGACTGCTCCCAGCGATTCCCTAGGCCCTAGGCCTAACCACTGCTCGAGTGGCATCTCTTATACCACTTGTTTAGTATATGGTTTGAGTGGCCACCCGCCCTCATCCATAATTGTGCAACTTGTATGTTTAAACAGTGCTTTTGATTTAACGCTTGTGCCCCTTTATTCATAAAGAATACTGGGGATTGTTTTTAGTAATAAACACATATATTTTTATAATATATACTTGTGTGGTGTCCTTTCATTTGATATTACAGGATTGTATGTGGTAAAACAGCTCGCTTAACACGACCTCTTAAGTTAAGCCTTTAGGCTGCTTAGTCTATGCTACCCCTAGGATAGCTTGTCTAATAAGGTTGAGTTACAACCAGACACCATAAGGGATTGTTTGGTCTGATAATAGGTGGTTCCAGAATTGGAAACATCACCTATCAGGCCAACTTCTCACACCCAGGCTGTGCTTTGTCCCCCAGGCTGTGCTTGGTCCCCCAGGCTGTGCTTGGTCCCCCAGGCTGTGCTTGGTCCCCCTGGCTGTGCTTTGTCCCCCTGGTTGCTCTTGGTCCCCCAGGCTGTGCTTGGTCCCCCAGGCTGTGCTTGGTCCCCCTGGTTGCTCTTGATCCCCCAGGCTGTGCTTGGTCCCCCAGGCTGTGCTTGGTCCCCCTGGTTGCTCTTGGTCCCCCAGGCTGTGCTTGGTCCCCCAAGCTGTGCTTGGTCCCCAGGCTGTGCTTGGTCCCCCTGGTTGCTCTTGGTCCCCCTTGCTGTGCTTGGTACCCCTGGCTGTGCTTGGTCCCCCTGGTTGCTCTTGGTCCCCCAGGCTGTGCTTGGTCCCCCAGGCTGTGCTTGGTCCCCCTGGTTGCTCTTGGTCCCCCAGGCTGTGCTTGGTACCCCAGGCTGTGCTTGGTCCCCCAGGCTGTGCTTGGTCCCCCAGGCTCTGCTTGGTCCCCCTGGTTGCTCTTGGTCCCCCAGGCTGTGCTTAGTCCCCCAGGCTGTGCTTGGTCCCCCTGGTTGCTCTTGGTCCCCCAGGCTGTGCTTGGTCCCCCTGGTTGCTCTTGGTCCCCCAGGCTGTGCTTGGTCCTCCAGGCTGTGCTTGGTCCCCCAGGCTGTGCTTGGTCCCCCTGGTTGCTCTTGGTCCCCCAGGATGTGCTTGGTCCCCCAGGCTGTGCTTGGTCCCCCAGGCTGTGCGTGGTGCCCCTGGCTGTGCTTGGTCCCCCTGGTTGCTCTTGGTCCCCCAGGCTGTGCTTGGTCCCCCAGGCTGTGCTTGGTCCCCCTGGTTGCTCTTGGTCCCCCAGGCTGTGCTTGGTCCCCCAGGCTGTGCTTGGTCCCCCTGGTTGCTCTTGGTCCCCCAGGCTGTGCTTGGTCCCCCAGGCTGTGCTTGGTCCCCCAGGCTGTGCTTGGTCCCCCAGGCTGTGCTTGGTCCCCCTGGTTGCTCTTGGTCCCCCAGGCTGTGCTTGGTCCCCCAGGCTGTGCTTGGTCCCCCAGGTTGTGCTTGGTCCCCCTGGTTGCTCTTGGTCCCCCAGGCTGTGCTTGGTCCCCCAGGCTGTGCTTGGTCCCCCAGGCTGTGCTTGGTCCCCCTGGTTGCTCTTGGTCCCCCAGGCTGTGCTTGGTCCCCCAGGCTGTGCTTGGTACCCCTGGCTGTGCTTGGTACCCCTGGCTGTGCTTGGTCCCCCTGGTTGCTCTTGGTCCCCCAGGCTGTGCTTGGTCCCCCAGGCTGTGCTTGGTCCCCCAGGCTGTGCTTGGTCCCCCTGGTTGCTCTTGGTCCCTGTGAGAAGTTGGCCTGATAGGTGATGTTTCCAATTCTGGAACCACCTGTTATCAGACCAAACAATCCCTTATGGTGTCTGGTTGTAAGTCAACCTTATTAGACAAGCTATCCTAGGGGTAGCATGGACTAAGCAGCCTAAAGGCTTAACTTAAGAGGTCGTGTTAAGCGAGCTGTTTTACCACATACAGTCCTGTAGTACCAAATGAAAGGACACCACACAAGTATATATTATAAAAATATATGTATTTATTACTAAAAACAATCCCCAGTATTCTTTATGAATAAAGGGGCACAAGCGTTAAATCAAAAGCACTGTTTAAACATACAAAGTTGCACAATTATGGATGAGGGCAGGGGGCCACTCAAACCATATACTAAACAAGTGGTATAAGAGATGCCACTCGAGCAGTGGTTAGGCCTAGGGCCTAGAGAATCGCTGGGAGCAGTCTGGACAAGCAATGCTGAAGTCGGGAATGGCCCTCGGGATTCGGGAGATGTGCGGAAAGCGCACGCATGCACCAATGTTAACCAATGGTGCGTAAAAGTTGTAAAGTTAAAGTTAAAGGACACTTCCGCTGAACCTAGAGGAACAAAACTTAACACACAGACCCTAGAGGTGTGCACCAGTGTGGGAACACCGGCGGAGCAAAGTTACCTGTGAGAAGTTGGCCTGGTAGGGGATGTTTCCAATTCTGGAACCACCTACTACCTGACCAAACAATCCCTTATGGTGTCTGGTTGTAAGTCAACCTTATTAGACAAGCTATCCTAGGGGTAGCATGGACTAAGCAGCCTAAAGGCTTAACTTAAGAGGTCGTGTTAAGCGAGCTGTTTTACCACATACAATCCTGTAATACCAAATGAAAGGACACCACACAAGTATATATTATACAAATATATGTGTTTATTACTAAAAACAATCCCCAGTATTCTTTATGAATAAAGGGGCACAAGCGTTAAATCAAAAGCACTGTTTAAACATACAAGTTGCACAATTATGGATGAGGGCGGGTGGCCACTCAAACCATATACTAAACAAGTGGTATAAGAGAGGCCACTCGAACAGTGGTTAGGCCTAGGGCCTAGGGAATCGCTGGGAGCAGTCAGGACAAGCAATGCTGAAGTCGGGAATGGCCCTCGGGATTCGGGAGATGTGCGGAAAGCGCACGCATGCACCAATGTTAACCAATGGTGCGTGAAAGTCATAGAGTTAAAGTTTAAGGACACTTCCGCTGAACCTAGAGGAACAAAACTTAACACACAGACCCTAGAGGTGTGCACCAGTGTGGGAACACCGGCGGAGCAAAGTTACCTCACCCACAGGAAGTGGGTGCACAGGGTCGAAGTGGCGTCGGGTTTTGACACGCAGGCTCTTGGTGCTTGAAGCTGAAAGGGCTGCAGGCGGGTTAAAGATGAAGTGTCCGGTGGAGTCCAAGGGTGGACTCAAGTTGTAGAGTACCTGAAAGCAGAGGGGACAGAGTCTGGGTCACTCAGCAGTGACCAGGGTGGAACCAGGACGGAACCAGGCAATGTCGGGCGCAATCAGGTGGTCGTCGAGGAGCTTCTCTCCGCTGTCACGTGGGCTCTGGGGCATCTGTGACGTCCAGGAGCAGGTCACGATCTGTCCCACGCAGGCTCTCACCGTCGGTGCAGTCGGCTTCAAGTTTGGAGCAAACAAGCCTTGGCAAGAGCAATCCACGCGGGATCGGAAGATTGCTTCTCACTCGGACCAGGAAGGTCAGAGTCGGGGCTCCTTTTCAGGGGAGCTGGTGTGGATCTGGAGCAACCAGATTCACGAGTCTTCTTTGTAGTTTCGTCGGCACAGGGACCACTAGCCAGCTGGCAAGTGACCGGGCCAACGCGTTGAGCCAAATAGAGCCAAAGGGCCCCACGCAGCACTCGTCGAGTGTGGAGGGCTGAACTTCGGCTCAGGAGCAGCTCAGGGTGGGGGCTTCTCAAACCCCGGTGCACAGCTTCGAGGGTCACTCGTGGGCTGCACGGTCAGCGTCTCGTGGTCAATTCAAGATGGCGTGCCACACGCTTCCGGTCACCTCCACGGGTCTCAGCTCTGCAGGGACTGTGGATCGGGCTGTTGGAAGGCAGGCAAGCTTGATCTCGTCGATCTCAGTTGCTCGAGTTCCGGCGGGAACTGCAACTAAGTAGACGTCGAGGGCTGGATGGTGCCTGCTGCTGCAGGGTGGTCACTCCTTGACCACAAGGGAGATTCTTCGGGCTTCCACGTTGAGATGGAGGTCCAAGGGTCCAGAGTTTCGTTTCAAATGTTTCTTCCAGGAAATCTGATGTGCATTGGCACTGCTCCCACTCTTATTCCAATCTGGGGGGCGTGATTACCTGCTAGGTCCCCTCCTATGGGTGGGACCCAGGAAGGGGGTGGATACACCCCTTTCCTTTGATCCAGGCCGCCCTGGCACGAGGGCTGGAGTGCCCCAGAACCGGTTTGGCCGGATTATGCAAGGGGCAGCCTTGTGCGCCCCAGGCAGTGTCTGGTTTCTTTCAAACCTCCCTGCTACAATCCACTATCTCCTGTCTGGAGGGTGGTGACACCCTCCTGTGACAGGAAACCCTTTGTCCAGGCCCCATCTGCTGAGTTTCGGTCAACTGCAGGGGTCCAGACATTTGTCTGTGGCAGAGGCATCCATTTTGTGGATCTTAAGGTCTATGGAGAAATTAACCGCATTTAGTAAAGGAACATGTCTTACCCCTCTAGAGGGGTGGAATGCTATCCCCGTCGCCAGAACTGGCGAGGGGATAGTATTCCAAATCGTATGACACCTTACACGACATGTTTTGATAAAGCCAAACCAAAGTTGCTATATAACCGCGAGGATTATAAGGCACTTAAGAGTATATGGTATGGCATTATCCTGAAACAGCTTAGGGAGTTGTTCCAGACAGCTGCAGACAGGCTCAGCTCATGCTAGAGCTCCATCTCACATGAAACCACGCACTCTGCCTCCAGGATTGATGAGGCCTTCCATAGGAGTGGCTCACAGGTTAATATGTGTCCAGATATAGGTTTAGATATAGGTATACTATATCTAAGCAAGGGGTGATTACACCACCTTACCCCAGCTGAGTGATCAGCCAGTTGTGTCAATTTAAGAACCAGCCAGGGGTGGCAAAAGATATGCTGCAGCCCCTGGTAGGCCTTGGTGGCCCCTATGCCCTGGGCACCTATAGTGCATTATACAGGGGCTGACAAGGAGTCCATTTCCAATTGTGGTATGTACCTAGGGTACATGGAATCCATTTTACAGAGAGAGCAGATGGCCTGGGACCCTGATTAGCAGGGAACCAGGTCAACTAAGTCAAAAAACCAGCTAAACACAGGCAAAAAATCTGGGGTAACCATAGTCAGGTAGCCACCTTCCTACATAACCCCCCCCCCAAACGAAAGGAGATAAGGCTATCCTTGGCCAGGTAAGCCTATATTGCCTGAGTGGCCATATAAGGAAGTACCTGCACTAGCATGGGTACCCCCTGTCTCATGGTCCACTAAGCAGTCCCTCACCCTTTGGGTATTAGAGGGTCTCCACCATAGGGAATCACTACCTTGGGTGTGTTTATGCAAAGTTAAAGGCTGGTTTGGATATGGAGTTTTGAAGTGAGGCTCTACTAAGTTAGGGCTTGGCTTCCTCCAATTATCTTCCACCATGTGTGCCTTTCTCTCTTTAACTGAGTTGCACTGTGCTCTCAGGGTCAACCTCTGGCTACCTAAAGCTGGAGGCTGGGTCCCTCTGTTTGGCTTGCTGGAGGGACAGTTCAGGTTTGGGCCCTTTGGGTCCCAGGTTTGGCTGTGCCCAACAGAATCCATCTGTGGGAGGTCCCTAACTGTTTTTAAGGGGGCTCCCTCAGGAGTTTTTAAAGTTTTCACCTTACTAGGGCTACTAGTTTTGGTGCACCTAATCTTTTGATGGGGGTGCTTTATTTGACAGGGGGCCCTCTGGGTCTCACTGTCCTTCTTGTCCTCTGCAGCCCTGGGCTGGCTAAGGCAAGGGAGAGAGGGGCAGGTTACCTGCTCCAGACTGGGTTCCACCTGAGAAGGGTCCCCCGCCATCAGAGGCTCTGTCAGGCCAGGCCTAACAACCTCTGGGGCAGTTCCTTCATCAGGGGTAAGATCAGTTCCCTGAGGAGGCTGATCCTGTCCTAAAGTCTGGTGAGGGGGAGATTTCTCTTCCTCCTCCATGCTCTCAGTTTGTGTGGAGTTATCCATCATTTCAGGTTTCACAACACACATATCAGTTTGAGTTTGGGCTGTGGCCATCACAGCCCCACCAACCTTTTCAGGAGGAGACTCAGTTTGGGTTTCTGCTGTTACCATAACAGCTTTGCTATTCTGTTCAGGAAGAGCTTTTGCTAAAGATGGGGCAGGGAGTTTCTCAGCCCTACCAACCTTTTCAGGAAGGACATCTTGCATTGGGGCTGTAGCCATTACAGCCCCACTAACCTTTCCATTGGAATTTATCATTCTAGAATGGGTTTCCTGTTCAACCTCAGCCCAGGCTGAGATCTCCAAATCATTACCAAGTAGGCAGTCTACAGGCAAGTTTGGTGACACTGCCACTCTCTTTGGGCCAATGACACCTCCCCAGCTGAGACTTACTACTGCCATGGGATGATTTGTTTGGATTCCATCAATGTTTGTAACCCGGTATGTGGCACCAGGTAAAAGTTGCTTAGAGGGGACTATGCCATCAGCCACCATGGTGATGCTAGCCCCTGTGTCTCTAAAAGCTTCAACTTTCAAACCATTGATGATGGGTTCTTGTCTATACTTGCTCAAAGTATTTGGGCAAGCAGAGAAGTTGGCAAACCCCATGCCAGTCTCATAAACAAGATCATTGGGTGATGGGGACCTGGATAGGCCAGGGTCCACCTGAGCTCCAACAGTAAACCCACCCAGATTCCTGGGTGTGCTTCCACTTCCTGGGGGATTACTGCTGACAGTAACAGGAGGTGTTGAAGCTGGCTTTGGAGGTATATTTTCTTTATTGTTATTCTTGGGACAACAGTTGTCTGTTTTGTAATGCCCCACCTGTTTACAGGCATAACAATAAGGCTTTTTCTCAGTTGAAGAAGTGTCTTGGGACCCACCCCCATCCTTGGAGTTTTGGGGCCCTGGGGAAGTCTTTTCTTTATTTTTATCCCCACCCTTATCTTGAGGCTTGGTAGACTCCTTCTTCTGGTTACTGTCCTGATTCTTAGGCCTAATCCTGGTTCTGACCCATTTGTCTGCCTTCTTTCCCAATTCTTGGGGAGAGGTCAGATCAGAGTCCACCAGGTGCTGGTGTAAGAGCTGGTTCTGACAATTACTTAGGATCTGCTCCCTCATAATCAAATTATACAATCCTGTAAAGTCATGTACTTTGCTGCCATGTAGCCAACCCTCCAGAGCCTTAGTTGCACAATCAACAAAATCAGTCCAGTCCTGAGTCTGTGTCTTCTGGGTGTCTCTGAACTTCAACCTGTACTGTTCAGTGGTTAAGCCAAACCCATCTATCAGAACACTCTTCAGGACTTTGTAATTGTTTGCATCCTCATGTCTGACAGTGAGGAGCTTATCTCTCCCTTTCTCTGAAAAGGAGTACCATAAGATTGCTGCCCACTGTTCCTCAGGAACCTGCTGTACCATGCAGGCTCTCTCAAGAGCAGTCATCCACTTGTGGATGTCATCCCCTTCCTTGTAGGGGGGCACAATCTTTGTCAGGTTTCTACTATCATAGGACCTGGGTTTCTCTTTAGGAATATTGCTGCCACCAGTGGCATCTAAGCCACACAATTTTTGCTCTCTTGCCAAGGCAAGTCTAGCTTGAGCCAAGGCTACCTCCTCCCTCTCTATCTGGAGTTTGACAGCCCTCATTCTGGCCCTATGCTCTAGCTTTTGAGAAGCACTCATGCCTCTCTGTGATTCTCTGGAGGCACTAGAAACATGAGAGTCCCCTGAGGGAGATCTCACTCTTCTGTTGCCTGGGAGAATAACATGTTGGGTTCTGGGGAGGTGCTGGCCCTCTCCATTCCCCAGTAGGTCCAAGTTGGCCTGGCTAAGCCTGGCAACTGGAACCTGGCTACCCTGATCCTGAACTTCTAAGTCCTCAACAGCTGAGTCCTCATCTAAGTCATCATCATCCTCCTCCTCCTGAGGGGGATCAGTTTCAGGGGGGTTCCCTCCATTTCCTGTGTCTAGGGAAGCTGCCTTTGCCTTCTCTAAGTCATCCTGTTCTAGGATTTCTACCAGGATTTGGCAGGTGGGGCTTCTGCCCCTTTTTAACCCTCTTGCTTTGCACAAGGCAATCAAGTCTCTTCGGGTTAGTTTGTCATATCCAAAAGTTGCCTGGGTAGGGTCAACTGTCACAGGATTAGACCCTGAGGCTTTTCCTGTGTCAGACATGGTTACTAGTGAGGTGTAAGTGGTGCACTTACCTACACTAAGTGTTTTCCTACTGTACCTTGCTAGTGAGTTGTAGTCAGGGTGTGCTAATCCCTTTTATCTACAACTACTAAGTTCAGTAGAACTTAATATGCTAAGCTTTTGATTTATATGTACCTAGAGGTACTTGATGTGATCTTTCAATTTCATATAAAGATTGCAATGGTAAAACAACAGCAAGCTCAAATCCGCACCGCTGCTCACCAATGTGAGAAGTTGGCCTGGTAGGGGATGTTTCCAATTCTGGAACCACCTACTACCTGACCAAACAATCCCTTATGGTGTCTGGTTGTAAGTCAACCTTATTAGACAAGCTATCCTAGGGGTAGCATGGACTAAGCAGCCTAAAGGCTTAACTTAAGAGGTCGTGTTAAGCGAGCTGTTTTACCACATACAATCCTGTAATACCAAATGAAAGGACACCACACAAGTATATATTATAAAAATATATGTGTTTATTACTAAAAACAATCCCCAGTATTATTTATGAATAAAGGGGCACAAGCGTTAAATCAAAAGCACTGTTTAAACATACAAGTTGCACAATTATGGATGAGGGCGGGTGGCCACTCAAACCATATACTAAACAAGTGGTATAAGAGAGGCCACTCGAACAGTGGTTAGGCCTAGGGCCTAGGGAATCGCTGGGAGCAGTCAGGACAAGCAATGCTGAAGTCGGGAATGGCCCTCGGGATTCGGGAGATGTGCGGAAAGCGCACGCATGCACCAATGTTAACCAATGGTGCGTAAAAGTCATAGAGTTAAAGTTTAAGGACACTTCCGCTGAACCTAGAGGAACAAAACTTAACACACAGACCCTAGAGGTGTGCACCAGTGTGGGAACACCGGCGGAGCAAAGTTACCTCACCCACAGGAAGTGGGTGCACAGGGTCGAAGTGGCGTCGGGTTTTGACACGCAGGCTCTTTGCGCTTGAAGCTGAAAGGGCTGCAGGCGGGTTAAAGATGAAGTGTCCGGTGGAGTCCAAGGGTGGACTCAAGTTGTAGAGTACCTGAAAGCAGAGGGGACAGAGTCTGGGTCACTCAGCAGTGACCAGGGTGGAACCAGGACGGAACCAGGCAATGTCGGGCGCAATCAGGTGGTCGTCGAGGAGCTTCTCTCCGCTGTCACGTGGGCTCTGGGGCATCTGCGACGTCCAGGAGCAGGTCACGATCTGTCCCACGCAGGCTCTCACCGTCGGTGCAGTCGGCTTCAAGTTTGGAGCAAACAAGCCTTGGCAAGAGCAATCCACGCGGGATCGGAAGATTGCTTCTCACTCGGACCAGGAAGGTCAGAGTCGGGGCTCCTTTTCTGGGGAGCTGGTGTGGATCTGGAGCAACCAGATTCACGAGTCTTCTTAGTAGTTTCGTCGGCACAGGGACCACTAGCCAGCTGGCAAGTGACCGGGCCAACGCGTTGAGCCAAATAGAGCAGAAGGGCCTCACGCAGCACTCGTCGAGTGTGGAGGGCTGAACTTCGGCTCAGGAGTAGCTCAGGGTGGGCGCTTCTCAAACCCCGGTGCACAGCTTCGAGGATCACTCGTGGGCTGCACGGTCAGCGGCTCGTGGTCAATTCAAGATGGCGTGCCCCACGCTTCCGGTCACCTCCACGGGTCTCAGCTTTGCAGGGACTGTGGATCGGGCTGTTAGAAGGCAGGCAGGCTTGATCTCGTCGATCTCAGTCGCTCGAGTTCCGGCGGGAACTGCAACTAAGTAGACGTCGAGGGCTGGATGGTGCCTGCTGCTGCAGGGTGGTCACTCCTTGACCACAAGGGAGATTCTTCGGGCTTCCACGTTGAGATGGAGGGCGAAGGGTCCAGAATTTTGTTTCAAATGTTTCTTCCAGGAAATCTGATGTGCATTGGCACTGCTCCCACTCTTATTCGAATCTGGGGGGCGTGATTACCTGCTAGGTCCCCCCCTATGGGTGGGACCCAGGAAGTGGGTGGATACACCCCCTTCCTTTGATCCAGGCCGCCCTGGCACGAGGGCTGGAGTGCCCCAGAACCGGTTTGGCCGGATTATGCTAGGGGCAGCCTTGTGCGCCCCCAGCAGTGTCTGGTTTCTTTCAAACCTCCCTGCTACAATCCACTATCTCCTGTCTGGAGGGCGGTGACACCCTCCTGTGACAGGAAACCCTTTGTCCAGGACCCATTTGGTTGAGTTTCGGTCAACTGCAGGGGTCCAGACATTTGTCTGTGGCAGAGGCATCCATTTTGTGGATCTAAGGTCTTTGGAGAAATTAACCGCATTTAGTTAAAGCAACATGTCTTACCCCTCTAGAGGGGTGGAATGCCATCCCCGTCGCCAGAACTGGCGAGGGGATGGTATTCCAAATCGTATGACACCTTACACGACATGTTTTGATAAAGCCAAACCAAAGTTGCTATTTAACCGCGAGGATTATAAGGCACTTAAGAGTATATGGTATGGCATTATCCTGAAACAGCTTAGGGAGTTGTTCCCGACAGCTGCAGACAGGCTCAGCTCATGCTAGAGCTCCATCTCACATAAAACCACGCACTCTGCCTCCAGGATTGATGAGGCCTTCCATAGGAGTGACTCACAGGTTTACATGTGTCCAGATATAGGTTTAGATATAGGTATACTATATCTAAGCAAGGGGTGTTTACACCACCTTACCCCAGCTGAGTGATCAGCCAGTTGTGTCAATTTAAGAACCAGCCAGGGGTGGCAAAAGATATGCTGCAGCCCCTGGTAGGCCTTGGTGGCCCCTATGCCCTGGGCACCTATGGTGCATTATACAGGGGCTGACAAGGAGTCCATTTCCAATTGTGGTATGTACCTAGGTGTGAGAAGTTGGCCTGGTAGGGGATGTTTCCAATTCTGGAACCACCTACTACCTGACCAAACAATCCCTTATGGTGTCTGGTTGTAAGTCAACCTTATTAGACAAGCTATCCTAGGGGTAGCATGGACTAAGCAGCCTAAAGGCTTAACTTAAGAGGTCGTGTTAAGCGAGCTGTTTTACCACATACAATCCTGTAATACCAAATGAAAGGACACCACACAAGTATATATTATAAAAATATATGTGTTTATTACTAAAAACAATCCCCAGTATTCTTTATGAATAAAGGGGCACAAGCGTTAAATCAAAAGCACTGTTTAAACATACAAGTTGCACAATTATGGATGAGGGCGGGTGGCCACTCAAACCATATACTAAACAAGTGGTATAAGAGAGGCCACTCGAACAGTGGTTAGGCCTAGGGCCTAGGGAATCGCTGGGAGCAGTCAGGACAAGCAATGCTGAAGTCGGGAATGGCCCTCGGGATTCGGGAGATGTGCGGAAAGCGCACGCATGCACCAATGTTAACCAATGGTGCGTAAAAGTCATAGAGTTAAAGTTTAAGGACACTTCCGCTGAACCTAGAGGAACAAAACTTAACACACAGACCCTAGAGGTGTGCACCAGTGTGGGAACACCGGCGGAGCAAAGTTACCTCACCCACAGGAAGTGGGTGCACAGGGTCGAAGTGGCGTCGGGTTTTGACACGCAGGCTCTTGGTGCTTGAAGCTGAAAGGGCTGCAGGCGGGTTAAAGATGAAGTGTCCGGTGGAGTCCAAGGGTGGACTCAAGTTGTAGAGTACCTGAAAGCAGAGGGGACAGAGTCTGGGTCACTCAGCAGTGACCAGGGTGGAACCAGGACGGAACCAGGCAATGTCGGGCGCAATCAGGTGGTCGTTGAGGAGCTTCTCTCCGCTGTCACGTGGGCTCTGGGGCATCTGCGACGTCCAGGAGCAGGTCACGATCTGTCCCACGCAGGTTCTCACCGTCGGTGCAGTCGGCTTCAAGTTTGGAGCAAACAAGCCTTGGCAAGAGCAATCCACGCGGGATCGGAAGATTGCTTCTCACTCGGACCAGGAAGGTCAGAGTCGGGGCTCCTTTTCAGGGGAGCTGGTGTGGATCTGGAGCAACCAGATTCACGAGTCTTCTTAGGTAGTTCGTCGGCACAGGGACCACTAGCCAGCTGGCAAGTGACCGGGCCAACGCGTTGAGCCAAATAGAGCCAAAGGGCCCCACGCAGCACTCGTCGAGTGTGGAGGGCTGAACTTCGGCTCAAGAGCAGCTCAGTGTGGGGGCTTCTCAAACCCCGGTGCACAGCTTCGAGGGTCACTCGTGGGCTGCACGGTCAGCGTCTCGTGGTCAATTCAAGATGGCGTGCCCCACGCTTCCGGTCGCCTCCACGGGTCTCAGCTCTGCAGGGACTGTGGATCGGGCTGTTGGAAGGCAGGCAAGCTTGATCTCGTCGATCTCAGTCGCTCGAGTTCCGGCGGGAACTGCAACTAAGTAGACGTCGAGGGCTGGATGGTGCCTGCTGCTGCAGGGTGGTCACTCCTTGACCACAAGGGAGATTCTTCGGGCTTCCACGTTGAGATGGAGGTCCAAGGGTCCAGAGTTTCGTTTCTAATGTTTCTTCCAGGAAATCTGATGTGCATTGGCACTGCTCCCACTCTTATTCCAATCTGGGGGGCGTGATTACCTGCTAGGTCCCCTCCTATGGGTGGGACCCAGGAAGTGGGTGGATACACCCCCTTCCTTTGATCCAGGCCGCCCTGGCACGAGGGCTGGAGTGCCCCAGAACCGGTTTGGCCGGATTATGCAAGGGGCAGCCTTGTGCGCCCCAGGCAGTGTCTGGTTTCTTTCAAACCTCCCTGCTACAATCCACTATCTCCTGTCTGGAGGGTGGTGACACCCTCCTGTGACAGGAAACCCTTTGTCCAGGCCCCATCTGCTGAGTTTCGGTCAACTGCAGGGGTCCAGACATTTGTCTGTGGCAGAGGCATCCATTTTGTGGATCTTAAGGTCTTTGGAGAAATTAACCGCATTTAGTAAAGGAACATGTCTTACCCCTCTAGAGGGGTGGAATGCCATCCCCGTCGCCAGAACTGGCGAGGGGATGGTATTCCAAATCGTATGACACCTTACACGACATGTTTTGATAAAGCCAAACCAAAGTTGCTATATAACCGCGAGGATTATAAGGCACTTAAGAGTATATGGTATGGCATTATCCTGAAACAGCTTAGGGAGTTGTTCCCGACAGCTGCAGACAGGCTCAGCTCATGCTATAGCTCCATCTCACATAAAACCACGCACCCTGCCTCCAGGATTGATGAGGCCTTCCATAGGATTGGCTCACAGGTTTACATGTGTCCAGATATAGGTTTAGATATAGGTATACTATACCTAAGCAAGGGGTGATTACACCACCTTACCCCAGCTGAGTGATCAGCCAGTTGTGTCAATTTAAGAACCAGCCAGGGGTGGCAAAAGATATGCTGCAGCCCCTGGTAGGCCTTGGTGGCCCCTATGCCCTGGGCACCTATAGTGCATTATACAGGGGCTGACAAGGAGTCCATTTCCAATTGTGGTATGTACCTAGGGTACATGGAATCCATTTTACAGAGAGAGCAGATGGCCTGGGGCCCTGATTAGCAGGGAACCAGGTCAACTAAGTCAAAAAACCAGCTAAACACAGGCAAAAAATCTGGGGTAACCATAGTCAGGTAGCCACCTTTGTAGTGTAGCTCCTATTTTCCCAATAGGCTCTGCGCATTGGAATAGTGCCTACAGCAGTAAAGGCCTAGGCCAGACGTTAACTAGGTCTACTACTGTCGATACTAGACTTAATTTTTGGGTTTGCCAGCTAAGCTCAGAGTTCGCTAGAAACTTTCTCGAATGTTCAAGGAAGGATTAACTCCCCTGATTAGACAAGAAGGGATTTAGTTTCTGACAACCATAGAACATGACAACTTTGCTCTCCCCTAATCAAGAGTCAATCTCGAGAGTCGTGTGAGCACAAGGCAATTATTTTACTCAGTCAGTACGTGCATTCTTAGTCTCATCAGAATGTAGAGAAAAGGAAGAGACGGGCGTGTTCAATAAAAGATGTTATTTATTGATCAGTCTCTTTTCTCGTACAAGAGAAATGGATCGATATTATTGCAATACTTATAGTTAAGTAAAGTGCATACATTAGAAGCAATAGTATAAAATAATACTGTAAAAACATTGATATGGTTTCTGAGCCATATGATGTTTAAAATGAATAAAATATATTTACATATACATATACATTTGACTAAACGTACTCAACTGGTGTTTCTAAATACGCCTACCCCGTGTACCTGACCTAAGTCTAATGCGTGGGCGGGAATAGAAAGTTACAGTTTAGTTTAAGTTTGTTTTTGCCAAGTGAATAACTAAAGAATTCTCTAGGAGGGGTTATTCAGTTCTGTACCTGGAATTTAGGATGAATGAGGAATGGTATCTCTTTCTCTGCTCTCGATATTCCAGGCTGCCTGCGAGGGCTACCCGGAAGCGCCGGTGCTGGGTCTCTCGGCTTGAGATAGCAGCGCGTCTCTCAGCGCGTCAGGAAGGCGGGGCTGCTGCCTGCGGGGTCTGCTTCTGCTCTCGGCTTCGGCAAGTATGGCTGCTCCGTCTTGTCACCACGCGTGTGTTTGCATAGGGCAAGGTCGGCAATATTTATACCTTAAAGGTGCCGGGATTGACGTAAGGATGGACATAGGTACGTCAATAAAGATGTCATACGACTTGCTCGTTAGCACATTCTTTACTAAAGTTCTCTGTGAAATCAAAACAATGGCCGCACGGATTATCCAGGTTGTCATAGGTTTGATTTGTTATGAGAACGTCGTATGCCTTATCAGGGGCTGGAGGAATATCGCTTGTCTAATTAGATCTCAAGCGTTATGACCTAATCAGATAACACGTTCCTGTGCCGTAGTGTGACTGCGTCAGATAACGGTATCTGCATCATGGGGAATTTCTTGCCTCATGGGCTGACTGTTAGTTAACTAGCTAGGTAGCTTAACCAGAATAGGGTCAGGAATAGGGGGATCGATTCAGAACCTATAGAAATACACGACACCCACTCCACGCTAACTATGGTCATATCTACTAATCTATGCATAGTATAACATAGTACAACATACTATAGAGTATAGTGTATACCTTACCACCCCAAAATACATAAATGCATTTCGAAATTTTCAAATATACTGAAAAATTGCAGTCATATATATTGTATGCACTTAAGCTATGAATTAAATGCAAAAGTAAACACGCATTGTTATGCATTATTGCTTGTTGGTATATGAGAAATACACATGAAATGGCTCTTAATATGGCTATACAGAAAAAAGTCGAAACCATTTCATCACATAAAATCTATTGCGAACATACCAGCGGGCAGCTAAAGTCTATAAAGTCTATAAAGTATCTAAAATAGAAATCTTAGTTCTCTAGGAATAGTCTCTTACTTTAAGCAGAAAATCAGTGTCCCGGGAAAAAATATATAGAAAAATATTTTAGGGGCTTGCTGAAAAAAGTTGCTGTCCGTGAACTGGATTGTAATTGTTCATGTGACTTTATTTTTAAAGTTGAAGGCCGAATTCAGGGAACGCCGTGTGCGAGTTTACTCAAAAGTCTCTATTTCTGTTCCGGAGAGAACATCATATCATTCAGGCTTTCGAAAAAACTGTCAACAGCTTCATGGGAAAGTTCCACTAAGTCGGAAATAGGTGTAACCATGCATTCATGCGCATGATTGTCTGCATTGACATTCTGATTTGCATTGCTGACAGAAGGTCGTACCTGTTCGATGCTGCTTTCATCTTGAACTTCACTACTCTTCAATCGCAGTGGTGAAGATTCCAGGAATGCCGTCATCAGAATTGGCAGCCTTTGAGGGCAGCACAGTGCGTGAACCTTGGTAGGAACCAACAGTGTATCTGCATCCACCGGCGCATCCGATTGTAGCGTCAGACAGGTGTCTAACACGCATTCTTCTCCGCATAGCAGACACCTTAGTACAGGTAAAACACACTTTTGCCACATTGGTCGAAATGATAGAAACCAAGTCATGTTTAGGTCTCTAAGCCGGGATAGTCCCAGGATTTTTGATATCCGGTCCCGGTATCCAATGGCTAGGATCGTATCTTCCATTGTCGCGAGAGTTTGATCTGTGACATGGGTTGCCATAACGAAAAATAAGGACTAGGAATAGGATTCCTGCAATTAGTCCTAGGATCAGGGGAAGTCCGCCAAAAATCGAATGGACGAAGTCTGGAAAAATACCCAGTATGGCTTTGAATGGTGTTAATGCCATCGAAAATACTGTCTTAAATACCTTTGAGACCCCTGTGGTATCAGAAATATTTAAGATTTCGCTCAGGATTTCCGCGAAATGTACGGGGGAATTAGTTGATAATAATGTATGTATCTCTGCAGTCGTCCTTGCGACTTGTAGATCATACGTTTCTTTAGATGACGTGAGCCTTGTAGGCGTCTGAAGAAGCACTGTTTTCATTCTGCTTAAAGTGTCTATTCGAATAGAAGTAATTTTCAGACCGGGCCATGCCCTTGCCTCCCTGTCTGGAAAGGAGCTGGGAAACAAAGAACGTCCACAGCACTTGACCTTCGCCGTCGTAGTGACGAGATAAGGAGTCCCGGGCATAAGACTACAGCATCTGCGGTCTACAATAAGAATGTAACTCCCATTATAGAGTCTTTGAAAGAATGGTTCTATTTCAGTTGCAGGTGCGCCTTGCTGGTGACATGAAAGGTTGTATGAATTCCCTTCACAGGCTCCGTGCAAACTAATACCGTTACACAGAAGCGTGCCGCTTAGTGACATAGCACAATTGTTGCCACTAAGAAACACTTTCTGTCCTTTGTTACTGACACATGCATGTGAATAGGGCAGGTTCCATGTTGTTTTAAGGTACCCCTTTCCCAATTTCTCGTACATGCCAGCCTGTATATATTTTTGGCAGTATTGAAACCTGAAGGTTGAGATTGGAATATTTATGATTCCGTGGATTATCCATTCACTGACAGGTCGTTCTGACATTGTCAACGGTAATCTTTCTAGTTTTTCAATGCTCAAGATTGTATAATCAGCACCCTTCTGCGCCATACCGATCTGTCTATCAGTAAGGTTAAAGATTTGGAATAGTGACGTTGTGTTGATTAAACGCCAAGGCACATAGCCTGAACGCAGATTTTGTAACGTCCAGCCAAGCTGTACAATAGAACGCAATTGTGACTGACCATGTTGTAATAACAGTAAGTCTTGCGATAATATATCGATTGCTGAAGACACAATGCTGTCCAATGAAAAAATTCTGGAGGACAGAGTCATTAACCCATTGTCCACTACAGAAAGTGATTTTTCCAAATTAATACGGTCAATTTCCCGTATTCTTTCTGCTGTCTCAATTTGAGTAACCTTCCAGGCCTCATTGTATGCTGCATATACAGAGGCTGCTATGAAACGCTTATGACGCTGTTTGCGTGGTCCCAGTATGAAATCACGCAAGTCAGCACCATCAGTAAGTAAAGTTAGGTGTTGCTTAATTTCAGGCAGTGTGGAAGTTTGTAGCCATTGAAGGCATAATTTGCCCACACTGTAGGTTGTTATTATCCCTGGGTGATGTCTTTGGGGATATCTAGGGTCTGGCCTGTTCATTTTGAAACCCTGTGTTTTATTCAGGAATCTATCTTGACAGTTATTTGTATCTGTGGGCCAGATCAACCATTGTTTCCAATCAGGATGTGTTCTGTTTTGGTTAAGTATATGGTTTATGTCTATTTCTTCATCTGTTTCAGAGTTATTGCTAAACATTGTTGGCTTTGGAATAGACAGGTTATTTAAATCTTTGATTTTGGCTAAGCCAAGACAGGTGGTTTGTTGAACGGTGTCATTTAAAAATATCATTTGTTCTGGGATCATGCAGGCTCTAAACAAAGCTTCTAAACCCTGTACTTGCCATTCTTTTGTGCCCCAAACACTTTTCAAATCAACATGTTTGTCCCAATAATCAAATCCAAAAGTATTCATTTTTTCAAAGAAAGAATCTGAATATATCAATTTTGTGTTGGTTATCATGGTTTTCATCCCTGTCTTGTTTGACAATTTGTAATAAAATGTTTCAGCATTAGTTATGTTAAAACCTGAAAAATATGAATATTTGCCATACACGGTTCTAGAGCTCCCTTTTGGAGGTGTAGCACAATGTTCCCATTGATTAAAATTTAAAACATTTCTAGGTTGTGCAGATTTATGCAAGAAATGGTTACCATAATGGTTATAGCAGTACATGCTGTCATAATTTGTAGAACCTTGCAAATAATCATGTTTTGTAAATTTAGCAGACATTACTAAGTCAGACATCATATTGTTTATACTTTCAAAGTCCCAATCATCAGCAAATGAGTTTGGTTTTGCAAAATCACTCAAGGAGATCTTGATTTGGTGTGGATATTTCAGGATCTCGACCGGACCATAAATTTCATAGTCAGTGTTGTCCCAGGCTACCCCACCAGATATTGGAATTGCTGTGAAGTTGGCTGAAGAAAGTTCTGAAGAAAGTTCTCGTTTCTCGACGTGTGAAGATGTGTGTGGTTTGAGGACCAAGTTGATGTTCTGACTTGCTGTGTCCATTTTAGCATATTTTCCCTCAATGAAGCGTCCCAAAGTAAATACCATGATGAGCCAAAGTATGAGGATAAATGCACCAAAACCCACCCAAAATTCAATCCATGGAGAAATCAGATATGTTTCTTTTAGTTGTTTCAAAAGTTCCTTCGCTTTGTCTTTAAAGGATTTTGATGATGGCTGTGTCTTTTGTTCGCTGAAGCCTTCAGAGGAATCATCGAAGTTGATGAAGTAACCGGATGCAGTTCTGTCAATTGTTCCAATTGGTTCAGGATTTTTGTTTCTCGCATTTTCACTTGGTACTTCTGTATAGGTTGGTGTGTCTCTGCTAAATGTCTTTATTTGGGTTTTCAGAGGTCTAAGTTCTATTGCATTGTTGCATAGTCCTTGTTGTTCTTCCGTAGGCGTTTCGAATGTGATGAGCCTCTTTGATAGGACCTCTGTACTGGTAGCAAACCTTGGTGTTCTGCTACTTATTGGGAGTCCACTTGGCCTACTGTTTGTTATCGGCCACATGTTGTGGTTTTACCAGGTCGATGGATACAACTCGGTTCTCCTTTTTTCCAGCAAGTGGCGGTAGTACAACTGATCTTGTCCCGTTGACAGACAATACAGGAACTGCTTTTCTGTAAGAAGGCCCAAATTCCTTCTTTACCGCGATCTTCTCCCTGACTAGATCCCCGACTTTTGGAATCCAGACAGGTCTTGCTGGGACAGGTGGTGATTCTTCAGTGGTCGTTGGCTGTTCTTTCAACTGTATGTTGCTCAGGTCTTTTCTTGTTTTGTTTAAGTCCTGCAAAATAGCCAAACGGTCTTTGACATCAAAGCTTTTTTCTGTTACCACTGAAGTCTGACTATCAAGGTCAGAGATCAACATCCTAGTTCCGAATAATAATTCGTACGGACTGAATCCCTTCAGAGAATTTCTTGGCAAGTTATTTAGACTACGTTGGACACTTATTAGATGTTTGACCCACCCAGCTCCCGAACCTAATACCTTTGCCGTTATAGATTGCTTTATGTCACGGTTTTTTCTTTCAACAATTCCGTTCCCCTCAGGGTGAAATGGACAAGAGTACCGCAATTGCACGCCCATGCTGACCATGGCCTCCTTATAAGCCCGAGAGCTAAAAGCAGGACCATTGTCCGAATGCAGAATGCCAATTGCGTATGTGCCGATAAAGACTCGCAAATCTTTTATAACAGTTCTGGCGTCAGCCGTTCGCTGGGGCCACATCCATATGAATCTCGTGCATGAGTCCACTGCGACCAAGATATATTTATAGTTACCATCCCTTTGTAAGGGACCGCAGTGGTCTAGATAAACACAGGCTAATGGTTTATCCGAGATTAGAAGGGGCGTCTGTGCTGGACGTCTCACAGTTGATACTTTCATTTTTTGACATATTTCACATGCTAGAACATAGTTCCTTGTTTGTCTTCTCATTTGTGGCCACCAGTATCTCTGTTTTAATAATGATACAGTGGCTGAGACGCCAGCATGGGTAGAAGCAAGCCCTTCGTGTGCCGCTATTATCAGTCCTAACCTATGTTCCATGTTTGGAATTGCCCTATCCCCCACTCCAGGGATTCGAGCAAAAGGAACATTGTTTGTATCAGTTATGTATGAGTATTTTACTGGAAAGCCTTTAGGGAGTGGTTCTATCGAATCCTTTTCTGAAGCGCTGACAGCTTGTAATATTTCGCTGTCTATTTTTGTTTTTGACCGGGTGACGGCAGCTACGGAAGCCGTTTGCACAGCTGCCTTCGCGGCCTCATCAGCCAATGAATTCCCTGCAACGTGAACGCCATCACGTTGATGACTCAGTGTATGTATCACGTGAGTCTTTGGTAGTTCTTTTTGTAAAAGAGCTACCTGTTCCCAGAGCATTTTATGCTTGATTGTGCCACCTTTCGCATCCTTGAAACCATTCTGAAGCCAGATCTGCAAGTATTCATTATAAGATTGAACGCAATAATACGAATCGCACACTATGAGCGTGGGGAATTCTCGATCGGTATTTTCAAGCGCCATCTTGAATGCTAGTAATTCAGCTCGCTGAGCTGTACAATCTCCTAGAGATTGTGTTTTAGTGAGGGTTGGTTTAAATTTCCCTTCGTGCCAACGACCTTTAACAATCGCGCACGCAGCACTGTAAGCTTGTTTACCCCCTACTGCGGGTTGTGCTGATCCGTCTGTATATATTATACAGCCGTAGTCATCTAGAGGCAGAATTTCGGTTGGCGGAGGACATTCAAATTCATATTGGAGAAATTCTTGTGTTTTTAAATAAGGATCAAATTCGTACATCACGTCTGTTGCAGCAAGAGAGTTAGCCCATTGTATCCATCTTGGATGGAGTGCTTTAGCATTTGGAATGCTTGCCTTTGTTACCGCCTCTAAGGCTGGTATTGGTGTCACGATTATTATTCGTTTACCTTGTGCCAGGGCTCGTTCTTTCGCTATAGCTGTCTGTGTTGCTGTAAGAATTTTTTCCGTTGGGCTAAATTTCATTTCAGCCTTAGTGTACAAGTGTGATTTGAATGCAATTGGTACCTTATCTCCCTCATTAGAGGTTAGGTATGTGAATCCGCATCTCCCTGGGATGACTCGGATCACAAGGTTGCGTGTATTATCACGGGTTTCTAATTTTGTTTTAATTAGCATGTCTGTTTGTAAGGATCTCAAAATTTCTGTGTGTGCTTGAGTCCAACTGGATCTTTTAAAATCTGGTTTAATTAGATCGTAAAGGGGTTTGACCCTTTCTGCGTAATTTGCAATATATGTTCTTCCGAAATTTAGGAAGCCTAGAATTGACTGTAGGTTTTTTAGTGTTTTAGGAGCTTGGATTATGGCACATTTCTCTAGGAAATTGTCTGCCAGGCTTTTGCCTTCACTTGATAACTCATATCCTAAGAATAGGACCGTCAGATGGGCAATTCTGGACTTTTTGAAGTTGAATTTGTAACCCTCTGCAGCGAAACCAAGTATTATGGTGTTCACTCTTTTCAAGTGAGTTTCCAAGTCATCATCTGTTAAGTAAATGTCATCGACATAAGATAATGCTTCATCATCATATAGTTGTAGTAATTCTGTTACTCTTGCTGAGAATACCCCCGGGCTGTTCTTGTACCCCTGGGCTAACCGACAGAATTGTTTTTGAGTGCCATTTACTGAAAATGCAGTTAAATATCTGCTCTCTGGTGCTATGTTTTGACAAAAGAATCCGTTGGAGATGTCCAAGGTTGTTTTGTATTTTTTGCGCACTATGTTATTCATTAGTGCAGCACTGTGTGAGTTTTGCACTGCAAAAGTTTTGCAACATGTGTTAAGGTGTCGGTAATCCAAAACTAGACGGTACGAATTGTCTGGTTTGGAGACCGGAAACAAAGGATTGTTCATTTGTGAGGTGCAAGTTTCAATCACCCCTTGGTATTCTAGCTGATCTAGTATTTCATTTACTTGTTTTTTAGCTTCTTGCTTAATTGGGTACTGCCTTTGTGCAGTAGGTTGTGATTTTAACTGGACTTTGTGAGGAGGAGAATCCTCATCCCATCCTACATGATTTTTATATAAAGCAGGTGCTAAGGCCACTGCCCACTTTCTAGCAAGTGTATATTTTTTATGAATCGGTATTTGATTCGAGAAGGCAGGCATAATTACTTCTTCGCCATGAGGGCACTCCCTGACAAACTCTGGTGGCCAGTCTTTTTCAGCTAGAAGGATGTCATAGCCTTTGGATAGGTTATCCCAAAATAGTCCCCTTATTTTCCTAGTCTTATCTCCCTCTATACGTAATGTTATCTCGTATATTTTGTGGGGCTTGCTAACTCTGGTATCTGCAGTTTCCACTTGAAGGTATTCATTCGTGTCCACTGTCTCCAGATGATTCATAAGGACTTTGCGAGCTATGCTCACCTCTGCTGCGCTGTCTAGCATTGTTTGAGCCCATTCTCCGTTTTTCAGTTGTGTCCTCAGTATTCTCGGCATTGTTAACTACCTTGATACTGGCTACCTTCTTTTTTGGAAATTGTGATTTCTTTTTCAGTTGAGCAGGTTCCTTGTCTTTGGACTTGGCGTGCTCTTCTGATCGTCCTCTTCTTTCCGATTTCTGCGAGGAATTCTGAAAAGATTGAGAGGGACGTGTATCAATGTCTTGATATCTATCAGGTTTTTTAATATTATCCCTATTTCTAAGGTTATATCTATTCCCAGAGGGTTCACTCTGAGGTGACCTTTGTCTCGGGTTTGGAGATTTCTCTCTTCGCCTAGGAGACCTTCCTCTGGACTGGAATTTCTTTTCTTTAGGATTGGATTGTTTATTTCCATCCCAGTTCTTTTTTGGTGAATTATTATTAAAGAATATTTTTTCTGGACTTGTAGTCAGTTGCGGTTTTACTGGTATTCCACCTAGACTATCTCTGCCTAGTTCTTCATAGGATTTTTCTATGATTCTGGCAATTTCAGCTGGTTGGTCTGCTATATCTGTCTCTTTTAACCTCTGGCGGATCGCCACGTTTGCTGCTTCACCTTTTATGTTGGCTAGTAATATAGCCGAGACCTGCTTGAAGTCTTTCAGTAATTTCATACCAAGAGTTAAAGCAGGTTCTGGACCGTATTCATCTTGAATTTGTTTTAGCACATCTGGTATCACTGAAATGGATGGGACACCGTGCGTTTTTGTGTAGATGGAAGCAAAGACTGTACCCCAAGTGTCACAGTCCTCAATGTGTGGTGCGATTCCCATTGGGAGACATATAGTCAGAATCCTGTGTTTTTCTAATGGGGTGGTGTCAGGAAACACCGCCTCTATTTGGGTAATTTTCTGTGCCAACCAGAATGGTATTTGTTCCCGTTTAGCTGGAACTTTACCTAGGCAGGATTGGATGTTCTGTGGTGTAATTTTATTTGTGTTCCCCTGGTGAGGGGTTGTGAGAAGTTGGCCTGGTAGGGGATGTTTCCAATTCTGGAACCACCTACTACCTGACCAAACAATCCCCTTATGGTGTCTGGTTGTAAGTCAACCTTATTAGACAAGCTATCCTAGGGGTAGCATGGACTAAGCAGCCTAAAGGCTTAACTTAAGAGGTCGTGTTAAGCGAGCTGTTTTACCACATACAATCCTGTAATACCAAATGAAAGGACACCACACAAGTATATATTATAAAAATATATGTGTTTATTACTAAAAACAATCCCCAGTATTCTTTATGAATAAAGGGGCACAAGCGTTAAATCAAAAGCACTGTTTAAACATACAAAGTTGCACAATTATGGATGAGGGCAGGGGGCCACTCAAACCATATACTAAACAAGTGGTATAAGAGAGGCCACTCAAACAGTGGTTAGGCCTAGGGCCTAGGGAATCGCTGGGAGCAGTCAGGACAAGCAATGCTGAAGTCGGGAAAGGCCCTCGGGATTCGGGAGATGTGCGGAAAGCGCACGCATGCACCAATGTTAACCAATGGTGCGTAAAAGTCAAATAGTTAAAGTTTAAGGACACTTCCGCTGAACCTAGAGGAACAAAACTTAACACACAGACCCTAGAGGTGTGCACCAGTGTGGGAACACCGGCGGAGCAAAGTTACCTCACCCACAGGAAGTGGGTGCACAGGGTCGAAGTGGCGTCGGGTTTTGACACGCAGGCTCTTGGTGCTTGAAGCTGAAAGGGCTGCAGGCAGGGTGAAGACGAAGTGTCCGGTGGAGTCCAAGGGTGGACTCAAGTTGTAGAGTACCTGAAAGCAGAGGGGACAGAGTCTGGGTCACTCAGCAGTGACCAGGGTGGAACCAGGATGGAACCAGGCAATGTCGGGCGCAATCAGGTGGTCGTCGAGGCGCTTCTCTTCGCTGTCACGTGGGCTCTGGGGCATCTGCGACGTCCAGGAGCAGGTCACGATCTGTCCCACGCAGGCTCTCACCGTCGGTGCAGTCGGCTTCCGGTTTGGAGCAAACAAGCCTTGGTAAGAGCAATCCACGCGGGATTGGAAGATGGCGTCTCACTCGGACCAGGAAGGTCAGAGTCGGGGCTCCCTTTCAGGGGAGCTGGTGTGGATCTGGAGCAACCAGAATCACGAGTCTTCTTTTGTAGTTCGTCGGCACAGGGACCACAAGCCAGCTGGCAAGTGACCGGGCCAACGCGTTGAGCCAAATCGTGCCAAAGGGCCCCACGCAGCACTCGTCGAGTGTGGAGGGCTGAACTTCGGCTCAGGAGTAGCTCAGGGTGGGGGCTTCTCAAACCCCGGTGTACAGCTTCGAGGGTCACTCGTGGGCTGCACGGTCAGCGTCTCGTGGTCACTTCAAGATGGCGTGCCCCACGCTTCCGGTCGCCTCCACGGGTCTCAGCTTTGCAGGGACTGTGGATCGGGCTGTTAGAAGCTGGGCAGGCTTGATCTCGTCGATCTCAGTCGCTCGAGTTCCGGCGGGAACTGCAACTAAGTAGACGTCGAGGGCTGGATGGTGCCTGCTGCTGCAGGGTGGTCACTCCTTGACCACAAGGGAGATTCTTCGGGCTTCCACGTTGAGATGGAGGGCGAAGGGTCCAGAATATCGTTTCAAATGTTTCTTCCAGGAAATCTGATGTGCATTGGCACTGCTCCCACTCTTATTCGAATCTGGTGGGCGTGATTACCTGCTAGGTCCCCTCCTATGGGTGGGACCCAGGAAGTGGGTGGATACACCCCCTTCCTTTGATCCAGGCCGCCCTGGCACGAGGGCTGGAGTGCCCCAGAACCGGTTTGGCCGGATTATGCAAGGGGCAGCCTTGTGCGCCCCAGGCAGTGTCTGGTTTCTTTCAAACCTCCCTGCTACAATACACTATCTCCTGTCTGGAGGGCGGTGACACCCTCCTGTGACAGGAAACCCTTTGTCCAGGACCCCCTTGACTGGGTTTCGGTCAGCTCCAGGGGTCCAGACATTTGTCTGTGGCAGAGGCATCCATTTTGTGGATCTTAAGGCCTTTGGAGAAATCAACCGCATTAAAGTGAAGTAACATGTCTTACCCCTCTAGAGGGGTGGAATGCCATCCCCGTCGCCAGAACTGGCGAGGGGATGGTATTCCAAAGCGTATGACACCTTACACGACATGTTTTGATAAAGCCAAACCAGAGTTGCTAAATAACCGCGAGGATTATAAGGCACTTAATAGTATATGGTATGGCATTATCCTGAAACAGCTTAGGGATTTGTTCCCGACGGCTGCAGACAGGCTCAGCTCATGCTAGAGCTCCATCTCACATAAAAACCATGCACCCAGCCTCCAGGATTGGTGAGGCCTGTCTATAGGAGTGGCTCACAGGTTTACATGTGTCCAGATATAGGTTTAGACATAGGTATACTATATCTAAGCAAGGGGTGTGTACACCACCTTACCCCAGCTGAGTGATCAGCCAGTTGTGTCAATTTAAGAACCAGCCAGGGGTGGCAAAAGATATGCTGCAGCCCCTGGTAGGCCTTAGTGGCTCCTGTGCCCTGTGCACCTATAGTGCATTCTACAGGGGCTGACAAGGAGTCCATTTCCAATTGGTATGTACCTAGGGTACATGGAATCCATTTTACAGAGAGAGCAGATGGCCTGGGGCCCTGATTAGCAGGGAGCCAGGTCAACTAAGTCAAAAAACCAGCTAAACACAGGCAAAAAAATCTGGGGTAACCATAGTCAGGTAGCCACCTTCCTACATAACCCCCCCCCAAACGAAAGGAGATAAGGCTATCCTTGGCCAGGTAAGCCTATATTGCCTGAGTGGCCATATAAGGAAGTACCTGCACTAGCATGGGTACCCCCTGTCTCATGGTCCACTAAGCAGTCCCTCACCCTTTGGGTATTAGAGGGTCTCCACCATAGGGAATCACTACCTTGGGTGTGTTTATGCAAAGTTAAAGGCTGGTTTGGATATGGAGTTTTGAAGTGAGGCTCTACTAAGTTAGGGCTTGGCTTCCTCCAATTAGCTTCCACCAGGTGTGCCTTTCCTTCTTTAACTGAGTTGCACTGTGCTCTCAGGGTCAGCCTCTGGCTACCTAAAGCTGGAGGCTGGGTCCCTCTGTTTGGCTTGCTGGAGGGACAGTTCAGGTTTGGGCCCCTTGGGTCCCAGGTTTGGCTGTGCCCAACAGAATCCATCTGTGGGAGGTCCCTAACTACTTTTAAGGGGGCTCCCTCAGGAGTTTTTAAAGTTTTCACCTTACTAGGGCTACTAGTTTTGGTGCACCTAATCTTTTGATGGGGGTGCTTTATTTGACAGGGGGCCCTCTGGGTCTCACTGTCCTTCTTGTCCTCTGCAGCCCTGGGCTGGCTAAGGCAAGGGAGAGAGGGGCAGGTTACCTGCTCCAGACTGGGTCCCACCTGAGAAGGGTCCACTGACATCAGAGGTTCTGTCAGGCAAGGCCCAACCACCTCTGGGGCAGTTCCTTCATCAGGGGTAAGATCAGTTCCCTGAGGAGGCTGATCCTGTCCTAAAGTCTGGTGAGGGGGAGATTTCTCTTCCTCCTCCATGCTCTCAGTTTGTGTGGAGTTATCCATCATTTCAGGTTTCACAACACACGTGTCAGTTTGAGTTTGGGCTGTGGCCATCACAGCCCCACCAACCTTTTCAGGAGGAGACTCAGTTTGGGTTTCTGCTGTTATCATAACAGCTTTGCTATTCTGTTCAGGAAGAGCTTTTGCTAAAGATGGGGCAGGGAGTATCTCCGCCCTACCAACCTTTTCAGGAAGGACATCTTGAATTGGGGCTGTAGCCATTACAGCCCCACTAACCTTTCCATTGGAATTTACCATCCTAGAATGGATTTCCTGTTCAACCCCAGCCCAGGCTGAGATTTCTAAATCATTACCCAGTAGACAGTCTACAGGCAAGTTTGGGGACACTGCCACTCTCTTTGGGCCAATGACACCTCCCCAGCTGAGACTTACTACTGCCATGGGATGATTTGTTTGGATGCCATCAATGTTTATTACCTGGTATGTGGCACCAGGTAAAAGTTGCTTAGAGGGGACTATGCCATCAGCCACCATGGTGATGCTAGCCCCTGTGTCTCTAAAAGCTTCAACTCTTAAACCATTGATGATGGGTTCTTGTCTATACTTGCTCAAAGTATTTGGGCAAGCAGAGAAGTTGGCAAACCCCATGCCAGCCTCATAAACAAGATCATTGGGTGATGGGGACCTGGATAGGCCAGGGTCCACCTGATTTCCAAAAGTAAACCCACCCAGATTCCTGGGTGTGCTTCCACTTCCTGGGGGATTACTGCTGACAGTAACAGGAGGTGTTGAAGCTGGCTTTGGAGGTATATTTTCTTTATTGTTATTCTTGGGACAACAGCTGTCTGTTTTGTAATGCCCCACCTGTTTACAGGGATAACAATAGGGTTTTTTCTCAGTTGAAGAAGTGTCTTGGGACCCACCCCCATCCTTGGAGTTTTGGGGCCCTGGGGAAGTCTTTTCTTTACTTTTATCCCCACCCTTATCTTGAGGCTTGGTAGACTCCTTCTTCTGGTTACTGTCCTGATTCTTAGGCCTAATCCTGGTTCTGACCCATTTGTCTGCCTTCTTTCCCAATTCTTGGGGAGAGGTCAGATCAGAGTCTACCAGGTGCTGGTGTAAGAGCTGGTTCTGACAATTACTTAGGATCTGCTCCCTCATAATCAAATTATACAACCCTGTAAAGTCATGTACTTTGCTGCCATGTAGCCAACCCTCCAGAGCCTTAGTAGCACAATCTACAAAATCAGTCCAGTCCTGAGTCTGTGTCTTCTGGGTGTCTCTGAACTTGAACCTGTACTGTTCAGTGGTTAAGCCAAACCCATCTATCAGAACACTCTTCAGGACTTTGTAATTGTTTGCATCCTCATGTCTGACAGTGAGGAGCTTGTCCCTCCCTTTCTCTGAAAAGGAGTACCATAAGATTGCTGCCCACTGTTCCTCAGGAACCTGCTGTACCATGCAGGCTCTCTCAAGAGCAGTCATCCATTTGTGGATGTCATCCCCTTCTTTGAAGGGGGGCACAATCTTTGTCAGGTTTCTACTATCATAGGACCTGGGTTTCTCTTTAGGAATATTGCTGCCACCAGTGGCACCTAAGCCACACAATTTTTGCTCTCTTGCCAAGGCAAGTCTAGCTTGAGCCAAGGCTACCTCCTCCCTCTCTATCTGGAGTTTGACAGCCCTCATTCTGGCCCTATGCTCTAGCTTTTGAGAAGCACTCATGCCTCTCTGTGATTCCCTGGAGGCACTAGAAAGATGAGAGTCTCCTGAGGGAGATCTCACTCTTCTGTTGCCTGGGGGAATCATATGTTGGGTTCTGGGGAGGTGCTGGCCCTCTCCATTCCCCAGTAGGTCCAAGTTGGCCTGGCTAAGCCTACCAACTGGAACCTGGCTACCCTGATCCTGTACTTCTAAGTCCTCAACTTCTGAGTCCTCATCCAAGTCATCATCATCCTCCTCTTCAGGGGGATCAACTGCAGGGGGGTTCCCTCCAGTTCCTGTATCTAGGGAAGCTGCTTTTGCCCTC
This sequence comes from Lissotriton helveticus, assembly GCF_964261635.1. Lineage (NCBI taxonomy): Eukaryota > Metazoa > Chordata > Amphibia > Caudata > Salamandridae > Lissotriton > Lissotriton helveticus. The sequence goes on from NW_027611717.1 coordinate 799,867, forward strand.
TCTAAGTCATCCTGTTCTAGGAGTCCTATCAGGATTAGGCAGGTGGGGCTTCTGCCCCTTTTTAACCCTCTTGCTTTGCACAAGACAATCAAGTCTCTGCGGGTTAGTTTGTCATATCCAGAAGTTGCCTGGGTAGGGTCAACTGTCACAGGACTAGACCCTGAGGCCTTTCCTGTGTCGGACATGGTTACTAGTGAGGTGTAAGTGGTGCACTTACCTACACTACGTGTTTTCCTACTGGACCTTGCTAGTGAGTTGTAGTCAGGGGTGTGCTACTCCCTTCAACCTACAACTACTAAGTTCAGTAGAACTTAATATGCTAAGCTTTTGATTTTATATGTACCTAGAGGTACTTGATGTGATCTTTCAATTTGATATAAAGATTGCAATGGTAAAACAACAGCAAGCTCAAATCCGCACCGCTGCTCACCAATGTGAGAAGTTGGCCTGGTAGGGGATGTTTCCAATTCTGGAACCACCTACTACCTGACCAAACAATCCCCTTATGGTGTCTGGTTGTAAGTCAACCTTATTAGACAAGCTATCCTAGGGGTAGCATGGACTAAGCAGCCTAAAGGCTTAACTTAAGAGGTCGTGTTAAGCGAGCTGTTTTACCACATACAATCCTGTAATACCAAATGAAAGGACACCACACAAGTATATATTATAAAAATATATGTGTTTATTACTAAAAACAATCCCCAGTATTCTTTATGAATAAAGGGGCACAAGCGTTAAATCAAAAGCACTGTTTAAACATACAAAGTTGCACAATTATGGATGAGGGCAGGGGGCCACTCAAACCATATACTAAACAAGTGGTATAAGAGAGGCCACTCGAACAGTGGTTAGGCCTAGGGCCTAGGGAATCGCTGGGAGCAGTCAGGACAAGCAATGCTGAAGTCGGGAAAGGCCCTCGGGATTCGGGAGATGTGCGGAAAGCGCACGCATGCACCAATGTTAACCAATGGTGCGTAAAAGTCAAATAGTTAAAGTTTAAGGACACTTCCGCTGAACCTAGAGGAACAAAACTTAACACACAGACCCTAGAGGTGTGCACCAGTGTGGGAACACCGGCGGAGCAAAGTTACCTCACCCACAGGAAGTGGGTGCACAGGGTCGAAGTGGCGTCGGGTTTTGACACGCAGGCTCTTGGTGCTTGAAGCTGAAAGGGCTGCAGGCAGGGTGAAGACGAAGTGTCCGGTGGAGTCCAAGGGTGGACTCAAGTTGTAGAGTACCTGAAAGCAGAGGGGACAGAGTCTGGGTCACTCAGCAGTGACCAGGGTGGAACCAGGATGGAACCAGGCAATGTCGGGCGCAATCAGGTGGTCGTCGAGGCGCTTCTCTTCGCTGTCACGTGGGCTCTGGGGCATCTGCGACGTCCAGGAGCAGGTCACGATCTGTCCCACGCAGGCTCTCACCGTCGGTGCAGTCGGCTTCCGGTTTGGAGCAAACAAGCCTTGGTAAGAGCAATCCACGCGGGATTGGAAGATGGCGTCTCACTCGGACCAGGAAGGTCAGAGTCGGGGCTCCCTTTCAGGGGAGCTGGTGTGGATCTGGAGCAACCAGAATCACGAGTCTTCTTTTGTAGTTCGTCGGCACAGGGACCACAAGCCAGCTGGCAAGTGACCGGGCCAACGCGTTGAGCCAAATCGTGCCAAAGGGCCCCACGCAGCACTCGTCGAGTGTGGAGGGCTGAACTTCGGCTCAGGAGTAGCTCAGGGTGGGGGCTTCTCAAACCCCGGTGTACAGCTTCGAGGGTCACTCGTGGGCTGCACGGTCAGCGTCTCGTGGTCACTTCAAGATGGCGTGCCCCACGCTTCCGGTCGCCTCCACGGGTCTCAGCTTTGCAGGGACTGTGGATCGGGCTGTTAGAAGCTGGGCAGGCTTGATCTCGTCGATCTCAGTCGCTCGAGTTCCGGCGGGAACTGCAACTAAGTAGACGTCGAGGGCTGGATGGTGCCTGCTGCTGCAGGGTGGTCACTCCTTGACCACAAGGGAGATTCTTCGGGCTTCCACGTTGAGATGGAGGGCGAAGGGTCCAGAATATCGTTTCAAATGTTTCTTCCAGGAAATCTGATGTGCATTGGCACTGCTCCCACTCTTATTCGAATCTGGTGGGCGTGATTACCTGCTAGGTCCCCTCCTATGGGTGGGACCCAGGAAGTGGGTGGATACACCCCCTTCCTTTGATCCAGGCCGCCCTGGCACGAGGGCTGGAGTGCCCCAGAACCGGTTTGGCCGGATTATGCAAGGGGCAGCCTTGTGCGCCCCAGGCAGTGTCTGGTTTCTTTCAAACCTCCCTGCTACAATACACTATCTCCTGTCTGGAGGGCGGTGACACCCTCCTGTGACAGGAAACCCTTTGTCCAGGACCCCCTTGACTGGGTTTCGGTCAGCTCCAGGGGTCCAGACATTTGTCTGTGGCAGAGGCATCCATTTTGTGGATCTTAAGGCCTTTGGAGAAATCAACCGCATTAAAGTGAAGTAACATGTCTTACCCCTCTAGAGGGGTGGAATGCCATCCCCGTCGCCAGAACTGGCGAGGGGATGGTATTCCAAAGCGTATGACACCTTACACGACATGTTTTGATAAAGCCAAACCAGAGTTGCTAAATAACCGCGAGGATTATAAGGCACTTAATAGTATATGGTATGGCATTATCCTGAAACAGCTTAGGGATTTGTTCCCGACGGCTGCAGACAGGCTCAGCTCATGCTAGAGCTCCATCTCACATAAAAACCATGCACCCAGCCTCCAGGATTGGTGAGGCCTGTCTATAGGAGTGGCTCACAGGTTTACATGTGTCCAGATATAGGTTTAGACATAGGTATACTATATCTAAGCAAGGGGTGTGTACACCACCTTACCCCAGCTGAGTGATCAGCCAGTTGTGTCAATTTAAGAACCAGCCAGGGGTGGCAAAAGATATGCTGCAGCCCCTGGTAGGCCTTAGTGGCTCCTGTGCCCTGTGCACCTATAGTGCATTCTACAGGGGCTGACAAGGAGTCCATTTCCAATTGGTATGTACCTAGGGTACATGGAATCCATTTTACAGAGAGAGCAGATGGCCTGGGGCCCTGATTAGCAGGGAGCCAGGTCAACTAAGTCAAAAAACCAGCTAAACACAGGCAAAAAAATCTGGGGTAACCATAGTCAGGTAGCCACCTTCCTACAGGGGTCAGCTGTGGAAGTTTAATCGCTGGCTGAATTGTTGAAGTCCGCATTACATACTGAACTAATTGTCTATGAATTTTTAGTAGTTGTTTTAGCTGTATTAATAGCTCTGCTGCAGGCATTCTTTCGATGTCTGGATGTGGTGTGTATCCGGCTAGGACCGGCCACGTTGCTCCTGGTCTTCCTAAAGGACCGAGCCTTGTAATGTGATTGTTATGTATTAGGGCGCCATCAAATAAGAGCAAATGCTCTTGGAATTTGAGTGGTACTTCCACCTCCTCGAAAGGAGTGTACTCATTAGGAGGTTCCTCTACTTTGTAATAGTGGAAGTACTTTGTTACAGCATTTGCTGCTGGAAAATTTATCCATGTATAGTATACCTCTGTCTGCCGATATTCGTGTGCCTCGATTACGAATATGACTGTGCCACCTCTAGGTGTCAGTCCATTTTCTATAAGTTTTAGAGTTATAGCTCTCCTTTTGGCGACCTGGATGAGTATTATATCCGGGTCTGCATCGAGTGCTGTAGTATCAGCTGCTGCTATTTCAGTAGCTAATCTAATTGCCTCTCTTTCTTCATCACTCTCTGTCATTTTACCGACAGGAAGCTTATGTCTTTTGTTTGCAGATCAGGTTTCTTTATGGAAACAGAGATTAGATGCACAATATTTTGGAACTGTTTTATCCTTCAACGTTGACTAGACCAAGAACCATACATAGGAGTTCCCTCCTGCGAGGTTTTGGAGGATATAATAACCTTTCACCCACTCCAGACGTCTTTGGAGTATTTGGGAAAAGGGGTCTGAGTGAGAAAGCACGACTGAGTTACTCTAAATGTCTTACGTTAGTTTTATCGCCCTTTCCAAACGCGTTGGGCGCCATGTAGTGTAGCTCCTATTTTCCCAATAGGCTCTGCGCATTGGAATAGTGCCTACAGCAGTAAAGGCCTAGGCCAGACGTTAACTAGGTCTACTACTGTCGATACTAGACTTAATTTTTGGGTTTGCCAGCTAAGCTCAGAGTTCGCTAGAAACTTTCTCGAATGTTCAAGGAAGGATTAACTCCCCTGATTAGACAAGAAGGGATTTAGTTTCTGACAACCATAGAACATGACAACTTTGCTCTCCCCTAATCAAGAGTCAATCTCGAGAGTCGTGTGAGCACAAGGCAATTATTTTACTCAGTCAGTACGTGCATTCTTAGTCTCATCAGAATGTAGAGAAAAGGAAGAGACGGGCGTGTTCAATAAAAGATGTTATTTATTGATCAGTCTCTTTTCTCGTACAAGAGAAATGGATCGATATTATTGCAATACTTATAGTTAAGTAAAGTGCATACATTAGAAGCAATAGTATAAAATAATACTGTAAAAACATTGATATGGTTTCTGAGCCATATGATGTTTAAAATGAATAAAATATATTTACATATACATATACATTTGACTAAACGTACTCAACTGGTGTTTCTAAATACGCCTACCCCGTGTACCTGACCTAAGTCTAATGCGTGGGCGGGAATAGAAAGTTACAGTTTAGTTTAAGTTTGTTTTTGCCAAGTGAATAACTAAAGAATTCTCTAGGAGGGGTTATTCAGTTCTGTACCTGGAATTTAGGATGAATGAGGAATGGTATCTCTTTCTCTGCTCTCGATATTCCAGGCTGCCTGCGAGGGCTACCCGGAAGCACCGGTGCTGGGTCTCTCGGCTTGAGATAGCAGCGCGTCTCTCAGCGCGTCAGGAAGGCGGGGCTGCTGCCTGCGGGGTCTGCTTCTGCTCTCGGCTTCGGCAAGTATGGCTGCTCCGTCTTGTCACCACGCGTGTGTTTGCATAGGGCAAGGTCGGCAATATTTATACCTTAAAGGTGCCGGGATTGACGTAAGGATGGACATAGGTACGTCAATAAAGATGTCATACGACTTGCTCGTTAGCACATTCTTTACTAAAGTTCTCTGTGAAATCAAAACAATGGCCGCACGGATTATCCAGGTTGTCATAGGTTTGATTTGTTATGAGAACGTCGTATGCCTTATCAGGGGCTGGAGGAATATCGCTTGTCTAATTAGATCTCAAGCGTTATGACCTAATCAGATAACACGTTCCTGTGCCGTAGTGTGACTGCGTCAGATAACGGTATCTGCATCATGGGGAATTTCTTGCCTCATGGGCTGACTGTTAGTTAACTAGCTAGGTAGCTTAACCAGAATAGGGTCAGGAATAGGGGGATCGATTCAGAACCTATAGAAATACACGACACCTTCCTACACAACCCCCCCCAAACGAAAGGAGATAAGGCTATCCTTGGCCAGGTAAGCCTATATTGCCTGAGTGGCCATATAAGGAAGTACCTGCACTAGCATGGGTACCCCCTGTCTCATGGTCCATGTGAGAAGTTGGCCTGGTAGGGGATGTTTCCAATTCTGGAACCACCTACTACCTGACCAAACAATCCCTTATGGTGTCTGGTTGTAAGTCAACCTTATTAGACAAGCTATCCTAGGGGTAGCATGGACTAAGCAGCCTAAAGGCTTAACTTAAGAGGTCGTGTTAAGCGAGCTGTTTTACCACATACAATCCTGTAATATCAAATGAAAGGACACCACACAAGTATATATTATAAAAATATATGTATTTATTACTAAAAACAATCCCCAGTATTCTTTATGAATAAAGGGGCACAAGCGTTAAATCAAAAGCACAGTTTAAACATACAAAGTTGCACAATTATGGATGAGGGCAGGGGGCCACTCAAACCATATACTAAACAAGTGGTATAAGAGATGCCACTCGAGCAGTGGTTAGGCCTAGGGCCTAGGGAATCGCTGGGAGCAGTCAGGACAAGCAATGCTGAAGTCGGGAATGGCCCTCGGGATTCGGGAGATGTGCGGAAAGCGCACGCATGCACCAAGGTTAACCAATGGTGCGTAAAAGTTGTAAAGTTAAAGTTTAAGGACACTTCCGCTGAACCTAGAGGAACAAAACTTAACACACAGACCCTAGAGATGTGCACCAGTGTGGGAACACCGGCGGAGCAAAGTTACCTCACCCACAGGAAGTGGGTGCACAGGGTCGAAGAGGCGTCGGGTTTTGACACGCAGGTTCTTGGCGCTTGAAGCTGAAGACGCTGCAGGCGATGTGAAGGAGAAGTGTCCGGTGGATCCAAGGGTGGATCTGAAGTGGTGAAGACCTGAAAGCAGAGGGGACAGTGTTCAAAGTCACTGGCCAGTGACCACCGTGGAACCAGATTGGAACCAGGCAAAGTCGGGTGCAAACAGGTGATGAGGTGTTGCTTCTCTCTGCAGCCACGTGGACACGAAGAGGTCAAGGACGACCAGGAGTCGATCACGAGCTGTCCCATGAAGGCTCTAGCTGATGGCGCTGTCGGCAACTCGATTAAAGCAAACAAGCCTTGGCTAATGCAAGCCACGGGGAAAGTGAAAAAGGCTTATTACTCGGACCAGCAAGGTCAGAGCGGGTACTCCTTTCTACAGGAGCGAGGGCAGGTCTGGAGCAACCAGACCCACTGTGTAAATCGTAGGTTTCGTCGCCAAGATGGCCGCTGACCACGTGACAAACGGCCGGGATGGCGAGTTGAGTGGCACAAAGCAAAAGGGCCCCACGCAGATCGTGGAGATGCTGGAGGGCTGATCTTTGGTGCAAATGCTGCTCGATTGTGTGGCTTCTCAATCCCCAAAGCACAGAGTCGAGGGTGCCTCGGGTGCTGCGCAGTCAGCGTCTCGGGGGTCTTTCAAGATGTCCGCTCCCACGTCTCTCGGTGCCTCCACGGGTCCCTTCTTTGTAGGGACTGTGGATCGGGCTGGGAGAAGTCTGGGAAGCTGGGTCTTGTCAGGCTCTGCACTCGGGCTCCAGTGGGAGGCGGCGGCAAAGCAGATGTCGAGGTGCTGGGTGGTTCCTGTGTTCACAGGGTGGCCCCTCCTAGGCCACAAGGGAGATTCTCTTCAGTCTTCTATCATCAGAATGTCGAAGTCCAGTCGTCTTCTTAGTTTAAAGGTGATTTCAGGATGATCTGATGTGCATTGGCACTGCTCCCACTCTTATTCGAATCTGGTGGGCGTGATTACCTGCTAGGTCCCCCCCTATGGGTGGGACCCAGGAAGTGGGTGGATACACCCCCTTCCTTTGATCCAGGCCGCCCTGGCACGAGGGCTGGAGTGCCCCAGAACCGGTTTGGCCGGATTATGCAAGGGGCAGCCTTGTGCTCCCCAGGCAGTGTCTGGTTTCTTTCAAACCTCCCTGCTACAATCCACTATCTCCTGTCTGGAGGGTGGTGACACCCTCCTGTGACAGGAAACCCTTTGTCCAGGCCCCATTTGGCTGAGTTTCGGTCAGCTGCAGGGGTCCAGACTCTTGTCTGTGGCAGAGGCATCCATTTTGTGGATCTAAGGTCCTTTTTGAAATTAACCGCATTTAAGCAAAGTAACATGTCTTACCCCTCTAGAGGGGTGGAATGCTATCCCCGTCGCCAGAACTGGCGAGGGTATAGTATTCCAAATCGTATGACACCTTACACGACATGTTTTGATAAAGCCAAACCAAAGTTGCTATATAACCGCGAGGATTATAAGGCACTTAAGAGTATATGGTATGGCCTTATCCTGAAACAGCTTAGGGAGTTGTTCCCGACAGCTGCAGACAGGCTCAGCTCATGCTAGAGCTCCATCTCACATTAAACCACGCACTCTGCCTCCAGGATTGATGAGGCCTTCCATAGGAGTGGCTCACAGGTTAATATGTGTCCAGATATAGGTTTAGATATAGGTATACTATATCTAAGCAAGGGGTGATTACACCACCTTACCCCAGCTGAGTGATCAGCCAGTTGTGTCAATTTAAGAACCAGCCAGGGGTGGCAAAAGATATGCTGCAGCCCCTGGTAGGCCTTGGTGGCTCCTATGCCCTGGGCACCTATAGTGCATTATACAGGGGCTGACAAGGAGTCCATTTCCAATTGTGGTATGTACCTAGGGTACATGGAATCCATTTTACAGAGAGAGCAGATGGCCTGGGGCCCTGATTAGCAGGGAACCAGGTCAACTAAGTCAAAAAACCAGCTAAACACAGGCAAAAAATCTGGGGTAACCATAGTCAGGTAGCCACCTTCCTACATAACCCCCCCCAAACGAAAGGAGATAAGGCTATCCTTGGCCAGGTAAGCCTATATTGCCTGAGTGGCCATATAAGGAAGTACCTGCACTAGCATGGGTACCCCCTGTCTCATGGTCCACTAAGCAGTCCCTCACCCTTTGGGTATTAGAGGGTCTCCACCATAGGGAATCACTACCTTGGGTGTGTTTATGCAAAGTTAAAGGCTGGTTTGGATATGGAGTATTGAAGTGAGGCTCTACTAATTTAGGGCTTAGCTTCCTCCAATTATCTTCCACCATGTGTGCCTTTCTTTCTTTAACTGAGTTGCACTGTGCTCTCAGGGTCAACCTCTGGCTACCTAAAGCTGGAGGCTGGGTCCCTCTGTTTGGCTTGCTGGAGGGACAGTTCAGGTTTGGGCCCCTTGGGTCCCAGGTTTGGCTGTGCCCAACAGAATCCATCTGTGGGAGGTCCCTAACTGTTTTTAAGGGGGCTCCCTCAGGAGTTTTTAAAGTTTTCACCTTACTAGGGCTACTAGTTTTGGTGCACCTAATCTTTTGATGGGGGTGCTTTATTTGACAGGGGGCCCTCTGGGTCTCACTGTCCTTCTTGTCCTCTGCAGCCCTGGGCTGGCTAAGGCAAGATAGAGAGGGGCAGGTTACCTGCTCCAGACTGGGTCCCACCTGAGAAGGGTCCACTGACATCAGAGGTTCTGTCAGGCTAGGCCCAACCACCTCTGGGGCAGCTCCTTCATCAGGGGTAAGATCAGTTCCCTGAGGAGGCTGATCCTGTCCTAAAGTCTGGTGAGGGGGAGATTTCTCTTCCTCCTCCATGCTCTCAGTTTGTGTGGAGTTATCCATCATTTCAGGCTTCACAACACACATATCAGTTTGAGTTTGGGCTGTGGCCATCACAGCCCCACCAACCTTTTCAGGAGGAGACTCAGTTTGGGTTTCTGCTGTTATCATAACAGCTTTGCTATTCTGTTCAGGAAGAGCTTTTGCTAAAGATGGGGCAGAGAGTTTCTCAGCCCTACCAACCTTTTCAGGAAGGACATCTTGAATTGGGGCTGTAGCCATTACAGCCCCACTAACCTTTCCATTGGAATTCACCCTTCTAGAATGGGTTTCCTGTTCAACCTCAGCCCAGGCTGAGATCTCCAAATCATTACCAAGTAGGCAGTCTACAGGCAAGTTTGGTGACACTGCCACTCTCTTTGGGCCAATGACACCTCCCCAGCTGAGACTTACTACTGCCATGGGATGATTTGTTTGGATTCCATCAATGTTTGTAACCTGGTATGTGGCACCAGGTAAAAGTTGCTTAGAGGGGACTATGCCATCAGCCACCATGATGATGCTAGCCCCTGTGTCTCTAAAAGCTTCAACTTTCAAACCATTGATGATGGGTTCTTGTCTATACTTGCTCAAAGTATTTGGGCAAGCAGAGAAGTTGGCAAACCCCATGCCAGTCTCATAAACAAGATCATTGGGTGATGGGGACCTGGATAGGCCAGGGTCCACCTGAGCTCCAACAGTAAACCCACCCAGATTCCTGGGTGTGCTTCCACTTCCTGGGGGATTACTGCTGACAGTAACAGGAGGTGTTGAAGCTGGCTTTGGAGGTATATTTTCTTTATTGTTATTCTTGGGACAACAGTTGTCTGTTTTGTAATGCCCAACCTGTTTACAGGCATAACAATAAGGCTTTTTCTCAGTTGAAGAAGTGTCTTGGGACCCACCCCCATTCTTGGAGTTTTGGGGCCCTGGGGAAGTCTTTTCTTTATTTTTATCCCCACCCTTATCTTGAGGCTTGGTAGACTCCTTCTTCTGGTTACTGTCCTGATTCTTAGGCCCAATCCTGGTTCTGACCCATTTGTCTGCCTTCTTTCCCAATTCTTGGGGAGAGGTCAGATCAGAGTCCACCAGGTGCTGGTGTAAGAGCTGGTTCTGACAATTACTTAGGATCTGCTCCCTCATAATCAAATTATACAATCCTGTAAAGTCATGTACTTTGCTGCCATGTAGCCAACCCTCCAGAGCCTTAGTAGCACAATCTACAAAATCAGTCCAGTCCTGTGTCTGTGTCTTCTGGGTGTCTCTGAACTTCAACCTGTACTGTTCAGTGGTTAAGCCAAACCCATCTATTAGGACACTCTTCAGGACTTTGTAATTGTTTGCATCCTCATGTCTGACAGTGAGGAGCTTATCTCTCCCTTTCTCTGAAAAGGAGTACCATAAGATTGCTGCCCACTGTTCCTCAGGAACCTGCTGTACCATGCAGGCTCTCTCAAGAGCAGTCATCCATTTGTGGATGTCATCCCCTTCTTTGAAGGGGGGCACAATCTTTGTCAGGTTTCTACTATCATAGGACCTGGGTTTCTCTTTAGGAATATTGCTGCCACCAGTGGCACCTAAGCCACACAATTTTTGCTCTCTTGCCAAGGCAAGTCTAGCTTGAGCCAAGGCTACCTCCTCCCTCTCTATCTGGAGTTTGACAGCCCTCATTCTGGCCCTATGCTCTAGCTTTTGAGAAGCACTCATGCCTCTCTGTGATTCTCTGGAGGCACTAGAAACATGAGAGTCCCCTGAGGGAGATCTCACTCTTCTGTTGCCTGGGAGAATAACATGTTGGGTCCTGGGGAGGTGCTGGCCCTCTCCATTCCCCAGTAGGTCCAAGTTGGCCTGGCTAAGCCTGGCAACTGGAACCTGGCTACCCTGATCCTGAACTTCTAAGTCCTCAACATCTGAGTCCTCATCTAAGTCATCATCATCCTCCTCCTCCTGAGGGAGATCAGTTACAGGGGGGTTCCCTCCATTTCCTGTTTCTAGGGAAGCTTCCTTCGCTTTCTCTAAGTCATCCTGTTCTAGGATTTCTACCAGGATTTGGCAGGTGGGGCTTCTGCCCCTTTTTAACCCTCTTGCTTTGCACAAGGCAATCAAGTCTCTACGGGTTAGCTTGTCATATCCAAAAGTTGCCTGGGTAGGGTCAACTGTCACAGGAGTAGACCCTGAGGCTTTTCCTGTGTCAGACATGGTTACTAGTGAGGTGTAAGTGGTGCACTTACCTACACTAAGTGTTTTTCCTACTGTACCTTGCTAGTGAGTTGTAGTCAGGGTGTGCTAATCCCTTCAACCTACAACTACTAAGTTCAGTAGAACTTAATATGCTAAGCTTTTGATTTATATGTACCTAGAGGTACTTGATGTGATCTTTCAATTTGATATAAAGATTGCAATGGTAAAACAACAGCAAGCTCAAATCCGCACCGCTGCTCACCAATGTTAGAAGTTGGCCTGGTAGGGGATGTTTCCAATTCTGGAACCACCTACTACCTGACCAAACAATCCCTTATGGTGTCTGGTTGTAAGTCAACCTTATTAGACAAGCTATCCTAGGGGTAGCATGGACTAAGCAGCCTAAAGGCTTAACTTAAGAGGTCGTGTTAAGCGAGCTGTTTTACCACATACAATCCTGTAATATCAAATGAAAGGACACCACACAAGTATATATTATAAAAATATATGTATTTATTACTAAAAACAATCCCCAGTATTCTTTATGAATAAAGGGGCACAAGCGTTAAATCAAAAGCACAGTTTAAACATACAAAGTTGCACAATTATGGATGAGGGCAGGGGGCCACTCAAACCATATACTAAACAAGTGGTATAAGAGATGCCACTCGAGCAGTGGTTAGGCCTAGGGCCTAGGGAATCGCTGGGAGCAGTCAGGACAAGCAATGCTGAAGTCGGGAATGGCCCTCGGGATTCGGGAGATGTGCGGAAAGCGCACGCATGCACCAAGGTTAACCAATGGTGCGTAAAAGTTGTAAAGTTAAAGTTTAAGGACACTTCCGCTGAACCTAGAGGAACAAAACTTAACACACAGACCCTAGAGATGTGCACCAGTGTGGGAACACCGGCGGAGCAAAGTTACCTCACCCACAGGAAGTGGGTGCACAGGGTCGAAGAGGCGTCGGGTTTTGACACGCAGGTTCTTGGCGCTTGAAGCTGAAGACGCTGCAGGCGATGTGAAGGAGAAGTGTCCGGTGGATCCAAGGGTGGATCTGAAGTGGTGAAGACCTGAAAGCAGAGGGGACAGTGTTCAAAGTCACTGGCCAGTGACCACCGTGGAACCAGATTGGAACCAGGCAAAGTCGGGTGCAAACAGGTGATGAGGTGTTGCTTCTCTCTGCAGCCACGTGGACACGAAGAGGTCAAGGACGTCCAGGAGTCGATCACGAGCTGTCCCTCGAAGGCTCTAGCTGATGGCGGTGTCGGCAACTCGATTGAAGCAAACAAGCCTTGGCTAATGCAAGCCACGGGGAAAGTGAAAAAGGCTTATTACTCGGACCAGCAAGGTCAGAGCGGGTACTCCTTTCTACAGGAGCGAGGGCATGTGAGAAGTTGGCCTGGTAGGGGATGTTTCCAATTCTGGAACCACCTACTACCTGACCAAACAATCCCCTTATGGTGTCTGGTTGTAAGTCAACCTTATTAGACAAGCTATCCTAGGGGTAGCATGGACTAAGCAGCCTAAAGGCTTAACTTAAGAGGTCGTGTTAAGCGAGCTGTTTTACCACATACAATCCTGTAATACCAAATGAAAGGACACCACACAAGTATATATTATAAAAATATATGTGTTTATTACTAAAAACAATCCCCAGTATTCTTTATGAATAAAGGGGCACAAGCGTTAAATCAAAAAGCACTGTTTAAACATACAAGTTGCACAATTATGGATGAGGGCGGGTGGCCACTCAAACCATATACTAAACAAGTGGTATAAGAAAGGCCACTCGAGCAGTGGTTAGGCCTAGGGCCTAGGGAATCGCTGGGAGCAGTCAGGACAAGCAATGCTGAAGTCGGGAATGGCCCTCGGGATTCGGGAGATGTGCGGAAAGCGCACGCATGCACCAATGTTAACCAATGGTGCGTAAAAGTCAAAGAGTTAAAGTTTAAGGACACTTCCGCTGAACCTAGAGGAACAAAACTTAACACACAGACCCTAGAGGTGTGCACCAGTGTGGGAACACCGGCGGAGCAAAGTTACCTCACCCACAGGAAGTGGGTGCACAGGGTCGAAGTGGCGTCGGGTTTTGACACGCAGGCTCTTGGTGCTTGAAGCTGAAAGGGCTGCAGGCAGGGTGAAGACGAAGTGTCCGGTGGAGTCCAAGGGTGGACTCAAGTTGTAGAGTACCTGAAAGCAGAGGGGACAGAGTCTGGGTCACTCAGCAGTGACCAGGGTGGAACCAGGACGGAACCAGGCAATGTCGGGCGCAATCAGGTGGTCGTCGAGGAGCTTCTCTCCGCTGTCACGTGGGCTCTGGGGCATCTACGACGTCCAGGAGCAGGTCACGATCTGTCCCACGCAGGCTCTCACCGTCGGTGCAGTCGGCTTCAAGTTTTGGAGCAAACAAGCCTTGGTAAGAGCAATCCACGCAGGATCGGAAGATTGCTTCTCACTCGGACCAGGAAGGTCAGAGTCGGGGCTCCTTTTCAGGGGAGCTGGTGTGGATCTGGAGCAACCAGAATCACAAGTCTTTTTAGGTAGTTCGTCGGCACAGGGACCACAAGCCAGCTGGCAAGTGACCGGGCCAACGCGTTGAGCCAAATCGTGCCAAAGGGCCCCACGCAGCACTCGTCGAGTGTGGAGGGCTGAACTTCGGCTCAAGAGCAGCTCAGTGTGGGGGCTTCTCAAACCCCGGTGCACAGCTTCGAGGGTCACTCGTGGGCTGCACGGTCAGCGTCTCATGGTCAATTCAAGATGGCGTGCCCCACGCTTCCGGTCGCCTCCACGGGTCTCAGCTCTGCAGGGACTGTGGATCGGGCTGTTGGAAGGCAGGCAAGCTTGATCTCGTCGATCTCAGTCGCTCGAGTTCCGGCGGGAACTGCAACTAAGTAGACGTCGAGGGCTGGATGGTGCCTGCTGCTGCAGGGTGGTCACTCCTTGACCACAAGGGAGATTCTTCGGGCTTCCACGTTGAGATGGAGGGCGAAGGGTCCAGAATATCATTTCAAATGTTTCTTCCAGGAAATCTGATGTGCATTGGCACTGCTCCCACTCTTATTCGAATCTGGTGGGCGTGATTACCTGCTAGGTCCCCTCCTATGGGTGGGACCCAGGAAGTGGGTGGATACACCCCCTTCCTTTGATCCAGGCCGCCCTGGCACGAGGGCTGGAGTGCCCCAGAACCGGTTTGGCCGGATTATGCAAGGGGCAGCCTTGTGCGCCCCAGGCAGTGTCTGGTTTCTTTCAAACCTCCCTGCTACAATACACTATCTCCTGTCTGGAGGGCGGTGACACCCTCCTGTGACAGGAAACCCTTTGTCCAGGACCCCCTTGACTGAGTTTCGGTCAGCTCCAGGGGTCCAGACATTTGTCTGTGGCAGAGGCATCCATTTTGTGGATCTTAAGGCCTTTGGAGAAATCAACCGCATTAAAGTGAAGTAACATGTCTTACCCCTCTAGAGGGGTGGAATGCCATCCCCGTCGCCAGAACTGGCGAGGGGATGGTATTCCAAAGCGTATGACACCTTACACGACATGTTTTGATAAAGCCAAACCAGAGTTGCTAAATAACCGCGAGGATTATAAGGCACTTAATAGTATATGGTATGGCATTATCCTGAAACAGCTTAGGGATTTGTTCCCGACGGCTGCAGACAGGCTCAGCTCATGCTAGAGCTCCATCTCACATAAAAACCATGCACCCAGCCTCCAGGATTGGTGAGGCCTGACTATAGGAGTGGCTCATAGGTTTACATGTGTCCAGATATAGGTTTTAGACATAGGTATACTATATCTAAGCAAGGGGGGTGTACACCACCTTACCCCAGCTGAGTGATCAGCCAGTTGTGTCAATTTAAGAACCAGCCAGGGGTGGCAAAAGATATGCTGCAGCCCCTGGTAGGCCTTAGTGGCTCCTGTGCCCTGTGCACCTATAGTGCATTCTACAGGGGCTGACAAGGAGTCCATTTCCAATTGGTATGTGCCTATAGCACATGTGTCATTAATTTAGTGAGAGAACAGCAGGCTGGGGGTCTGATCAGCAGGCCCACAGCCTCAGTAGTCGAAAACCAGTGAAGCAAAAAGCAAAAATTTGGGGTGACCATAGGATAGCAGACCCTACTCTCCTACACAACCCCCCCCCAAACGCAGGGACATTAAACTAACCTTGACCAGATAAGTCTTCATGTTCTAAGTGGAAGTACCTGGAGAGACCATCTGCATTACCATGGTCAGTCCCTGGGTGGTGCTCCACTGTAAAGTCCATCCCCTGTAGGGAAATGGACCACCTGAGCAGTTTGGGATTTTCACCCTTCATCTGATTAAGCCATAAGAGGGGCTTATGGTCTGTTTGCACCAGGAAGTGAGTTCCAAACAAGTAGGACCTCAACTTCTTTAATGCCCAAACCACAGCAAAGGCCTCCCTCTCAATGGCTGACCAACGTTTTTCTCTTGGGGTTAGCCTCCAGCTAATGAAAGCAATTGGCTGGTCTTGACCATCTTGATTAAGTTGTGAGAGCACAGCTCCCACCCCCAACTCAGAAGCATCTGTCTGAACAATGAACTGTTTGGAGTAGTCAGGACTCTTTAGGATAGGTGCAGAGCACATGGCCTTCTTCAGGTCTTCAAATGCCTTCTGACAGCTAACTGTCCACTGAACCTTTTTTTGGCATCTTCTTGGATGTCAAGTCATTTAATGGTGTCACTATAGACCCATAGTTTTTCACAAACTTTCTGTAATACCCAGTCAGGCCCAAGAAGGCTCTGACTTGTGTCTGGGTAACTGGAGAAGCCCAGTCCTGTATGGCCTGGATTTTGCTTTCCAGTGGCTGAACCTGGCCTCCACCTACTAGGTGGCCCAGGTATACAACCTTACTCTGCCCTATCTGGCACTTTGTGGCCTTGATAGTTAGGCCTGCCTTTTGCAGGGCCTCCAAAACTTTCTTCAGGTGGATCAGGTGATCCTCCCAGGTGGAGCTAAAGACAGCAATATCATCCAGATAAGCTGCACAAAAGTCATCCAACCCAGTAAGGACTTGGTTCACCAACCTTTGGAAAGTGGCAGGTGCATTCTTCAAACCAAAGGGCATTACCACAAACTGATAATGCCCACTAGGGGTAGAGAATGCTGTCTTGGCCTTTGACTCCTCAGCTAGTCTGATTTGCCAGTAGCCAGCTGTCAGATCAAATGTGCTCAGAAACTTGGCAGAAGCCAATCTGTCAATGAGCTCATCTGCTCTTGGAATGGGGTGAGCATCTGTCCTAGTGACAGCATTGAGACCCCTGTAATCCACGCAAAACCTCATTTCTCTCTTACCATCTTGGGTATGAGGTTTTGGCACCAGGACTACTGGGCTGGCCCATGGGCTCTCTGATGGCTCAATCACTCCAAGCTCCAACATCTTTTGCACCTCAGCCTTGATGCAATCCCTGACATGATCAGGTTGCCTGTAGATCTTATTCTTGACAGGCAGACTGTCACCAGTGTCCACAACATGGGTACACCAGTCAGTTTGGCTGGGTGTGAGTGAAAACATTTGCCTGTGAGCCTGCAAAACTTGTCTGCAGTCCCTCTGTTGCTGGTCAGTGAGGCTGCCTGCCAAGGCTACTCCATCAACTGAACCATCATCAGGGTTCTGAGAAAGCAGGTCTGGGAGAGGGTCACTCTCTTCCTCCTGTTCCCCATCTGTGGCCATGAGCAAGCTCATGTCCTCCCTGTCTACAAATGCTTTCAAGGGATTCACATGGATTACCCTGTGAGGGCTCCTGGGTGTTCCAAAGTCTACCAAGTAGGTGACTTCCCCTTTCTTCTCAATAATAGGATAGGGTCCACTCCATTTGTCTTGGAGTGCTGCTGGAGCCACTGGCTCCAGTACCCATACCTTCTGTCCTGGTTGGAACTCTACCAGCACAGCCTTTTGGTCATGCCAAGCTTTCTGCAATTCTTGGCTGGCCTCCAGGTTTTTGGATGCTCTTTCCATGTACTCAGCCATCCTGGAGCGGAGACCAAGTACATAGTCCACTATGTCTAGTTTGGGCTTTTTGAGAGGTAACTCCCATCCTTCCTTCACCAAACACAATGGACCTCTCACAGGGTGGCCAAACAAAAGTTCAAAAGGGCTGTAGCCAACCCCCTTCTGTGGGACCTCTCTGTAAGCAAAGAGCAGGCAGGGTAAAAGAATGTCCCATTTCCGCCTGAGCTTCTCTGGTAATCCTTTTATCATGCCTTTAAGGGTCTTGTTAAATCTCTCCACAAGCCCATTGCATTGTGGATGATATGGGGTGGTAAACTTATAGTTTACTCCACATTCCTTCCACATTGCTTTTAGATAGCTGGACATAAAATGTGTCCCTCTATCTGATAGTACCTCCTTAGGAAAGCCCACTCTTGAGAAAACTGCAATGAGGGCTTTTGCCACCACAGGTGCTGTGGTGGTCCTTAGGGGAATAGCCTCTGGGTACCTGGTGGCATGATCCACTACCACCAGTATGAATCTGTTCCCAGATGCTGTTTGGGGGTCCATTGGACCCACAATATCAATTCCAACTCTCTCAAAGGGGACCCCCACCACAGGTAGTGGTATTAGGGGGGCCTTTGTTGTGCCACCTGACTTAGCACTGGCTTGGCAAGTGACACAGGAGCGACAAAACTCCTTGACATCCTCTGACATGTGAGGCCAGTGAAAGTGTGGAACAAGCCTGTCCCACGTCTTGTTCTGGCCTAAGTGTCCTGCAAGGGGAATATCATGGGCCAAGGTAAGGAGGAATCCCCTAAACTGCAGAGGTATCACCAACCTCCTGGTCATGCCAGGCTTGGGGGCTCTAGCCTCTGAGTAAAGGAGTCCCTCATCCCAATACACAGTATGGGTACCTTGGGCATCCCCAGCAGCCTCAGCAGCAGCCTGCTGTCTGAGGGGTTCAAGGGAAGGGCAATCTAATTGAGCCTGCCTCAGGTCTGCCCTTGAGGGTCCCCCTGTCCCCAGAAACTCAACCTGGTCAGGTTCAAGCTCCTCAGAGACAGTCTCCTCTTGGACTGCAGAATCAGTTTCCTCTGAAACCTGATCCTCAACCTGGGGCAAGGTGGAAGGCGAGGCCTTTCCTCTCTTGCTCCTTCTCTTGGGTTGTGGCTGGTCTATTGTCTCAAGATCCACCACTGGTTCAGGAAGGCACTTCTTAGCCTGAGCCCTTGTCATGGCAAGGACATGCTCTGAAATCCCTAGCATTTCTGCATGAGTCCTGTACTCCACTTCTGACCATGCTGAGCTTTCAAGGTCATTGCCTAACAGACAGTCTACTGGTAGGTCTGCACTCACCACAACTTTCTTTAGGCCATCAACCCCTCCCCAGGAGAAGTTCACAACTGCCACACTATGGGAGGTAGTGGAGTTGCTTGCATTGGTTACTAGGTAGCTCTCTCCTAGTACAATCTGCCCAGGGTCCACAAAGCCAGGGGTCACCATGGTGACACTAGCACATGTGTCCCTGTAAGCTTGAGCCAGTTTCTCATTTATTAAGGGAGTCTGCCTGTATTTGCCCAGGTTAGTGGGGCTTACTGCAGTGGGCAACTCAATGTCCACATCATACAGGAGAACTGCCTGTGTAGGGACTCTGACTAGGCCAGATCCTACTTCAATACCCAGGGTCAACCCAGCTACACCCTTGGACTGTGTTCCACCACTGCTTACTGTACTTGGGGTTGCAGTTGCTTTAGGGGCTGTAGTGGTGGGAACTGGATTTGCCTTGGTGCACTCACTGCCCCAGTGTGAAACTGATTTGCAGGTATTGCACCAAGGTGTCTTTGGACCTTTGTTCTTCTTCTTGTTACCAGTTTGGGAACCACCCTCCTTACTATTAGTTTGGGGGCCTGAAGACTTCTGGTCTTTTTCTTTATCTTTCTGATTCTGATTACCACCCTTCTGGTCTGTTTTCTTCTGGTCACCACCTTGGTTCTGGGGTTTCTGCTTAATCCTTGTTCTGACCCATTTGTCTGCCTTCTTTCCCAATTCTTGGGGAGAGGTCAGATCAGAGTCAATAAGGTATTGATGCAACAGCTGGTTTGTACAGTTATTAAGGATCTGTTCTCTCATCATAAGATTGTACAATCCTGTATAGTCTGAAACTTTACTTCCCTGCAACCAACCCTCCAAAGCCTTAGTGGCACACTCCACAAAATCAGTCCAGTCTTGAGTCTGTGCTTTCTGGGTGTCTCTGAACAACAACCTGTATTGCTCAGTGGTTAGGCCATACCCTTCAATGAGAGCACTCTTCAAAACAGAGTAGTTTTTGGCATCCTCAGGTCTAACTGTGAGGAGCCTGTCCCTCCCTTTCTCAGAAAAGGAGTACCACAAAATTGCAGCCCACTGATTCTCAGGAACCTGCTGTACCATGCAGGCTCTCTCAAGAGCAGTCATCCATTTGTGGATGTCATCCCCTTCTTTAAAGGGGGGCACAATCTTGGTCAGGTTTCTATTATCATAGGCCCTGTCTTTTTCTCTTGGAAAATTGCTGCCACCAGTGACATCTAAGCCACTTAATTTCTGCTCTCTTGCCAAGGCAAGTCTAGCTTGAGCCAAGGCTACCTCCTCCCTTTCTATCTGGAGTTTGACAGCCCTCATTCTGGCCCTATGCTCTAACTTTTGAGAAGCATTCATGCCTCTCTGTGATTCTCTGGAGGCACTAGAAAGATGAGAGTCCCCTGAGGGAGATCTCACCCTTCTGTTGCCTGGGGGAATCATATGTTGGGTTCTGGGGAGGTGCTGGCCCTCTCCATTCCCCAGTAGGTCCAAGTTGGCCTGGCTAAGCCTACCAACTGGAACCTGGCTACCCTGATCCTGTACTCCTAAGTCCTCAACCTCTGAGTCCTCATCCAAGTCATCATCATCCTCCTCTTCAAGGGGATCAACTGCAGGGGGGTTCCCTCCAGTTCCTGTATCTAGGGAAGCTGCTTTTGCCTTCTCTAAGTCATCCTGTTCTAGGATTTCTACCAGGATTAGGCAGGTGGGGCTTCTGCCCCTTTTTAACCCTCTTGCTTTGCACAAGGCAATCAAGTCTCTGCGGGTTAGTTTGTCATATCCAAAAGTTGCCTGGGTAGGGTCAACTGTCACAGGACTAGACCCTGAGGCCTTTCCTGTGTCAGACATGGTTACTAGTGAGGTGTAAGTGGTGCACTTACCTACACTAAGTGTTTTCCTACTGGACCTTGCTAGTGAGTTGTAGTCAGGGGTGTGCTACTCCCTTCAACCTACAACTACTAAGTTCAGTAGAACTTAATATGCTAAGCTTTTGATTTTATATGTACCTAGAGGTACTTGATGTGATCTTTCAATTTGATATAAAGATTGCAATGGTAAAACAACAGCAAGCTCAAATCCGCACCGCTGCTCACCAATGTGAGAAGTTGGCCTGGTAGGGGATGTTTCCAATTCTGGAACCACCTACTACCTGACCAAACAATCCCCTTATGGTGTCTGGTTGTAAGTCAACCTTATTAGACAAGCTATCCTAGGGGTAGCATGGACTAAGCAGCCTAAAGGCTTAACTTAAGAGGTCGTGTTAAGCGAGCTGTTTTACCACATACAATCCTGTAAGACCAAATGAAAGGACACCACACAAGTATATATTATAAAAATATATGTGTTTATTACTAAAAACAATCCCCAGTATTCTTTATGAATAAAGGGGCACAAGCGTTAAATCAAAAAGCACTGTTTAAACATACAAGTTGCACAATTATGGATGAGGGCGGGTGGCCACTCAAACCATATACTAAACAAGTGTATAAGAAAGGCCACTCGAGCAGTGGTTAGGCCTAGGGCCTAGGGAATCGCTGGGAGCAGTCAGGACAAGCAATGATGAAGTCGGGAATGGCCCTCGGGATTCGGGAGATGTGCGGAAAGCGCACGCATGCACCAATGTTAACCAATGGTGCGTAAAAGTCAAAGAGTTAAAGTTTAAGGACACTTCCGCTGAACCTAGAGGAACAAAACTTAACACACAGACCCTAGAGGTGTGCACCAGTGTGGGAACACCGGCGGAGCAAAGTTACCTCACCCACAGGAAGTGGGTGCACAGGGTCGAAGTGGCGTCGGGTTTTGACACGCAGGCTCTTGGTGCTTGAAGCTGAAAGGGCTGCAGGCAGGGTGAAGACGAAGTGTCCGGTGGAGTCCAAGGGTGGACTCAAGTTGTAGAGTACCTGAAAGCAGAGGGGACAGAGTCTGGGTCACTCAGCAGTGACCAGGGTGGAACCAGGACGGAACCAGGCAATGTCGGGCGCAATCAGGTGGTCGTCGAGGAGCTTCTCTCCGCTGTCACGTGGGCTCTGGGGCATCTACGACGTCCAGGAGCAGGTCACGATCTGTCCCACGCAGGCTCTCACCGTCGGTGCAGTCGGCTTCAAGTTTGGAGTAAACAAGCCTTGGTAAGAGCAATCCACGCAGGATCGGAAGATTGCTTCTCACTCGGACCAGGAAGGTCAGAGTCAGGGCTCCTTTTCAGGGGAGCTGGTGTGAATCTGGAGCAACCAGAATCACAAGTCCTTTTAGGTAGTTCGTTGGCACAGGGACCACAAGCCAGCTGGCAAGTGACTGGGCCAACGCGTTGAGCCAAATCGTGCCAAAGGGCCCCACGCAGCACTCGTCGAGTGTGGAGGGCTGAACTTCGGCTCAGGAGTAGCTCAGGGTGGGGGCTTCTCAAACTCCGGTGTACAGCTTCGAGGGTCACTCGTGGGCTGCACGGTCAGCGTCTCGTGGTCACTTCAAGATGGCGTGCCCCACGCTTCCGGTCGCCTCCACGGGTCTCAGCTTTGCAGGGACTGTGGATCGGGCTGTTAGAAGCTGGGCAGGCTTGATCTCGTCGATCTCAGTCGCTCGAGTTCCGGCGGGAACTGCAACTAAGTAGACGTCGAGGGCTGGATGGTGCCTGCTGCTGCAGGGTGGTCACTCCTTGACCACAAGGGAGATTCTTCGGGCTTCCACGTTGAGATGGAGGGCGAAGGGTCCAGAATATCGTTTCAAATGTTTCTTCCAGGAAATCTGATGTGCATTGGCACTGCTCCCACTCTTATTCGAATCTGGTGGGCATGATTACCTGCTAGGTCCCCTCCTATGGGTGGGACCCAGGAAGTGGGTGGATACACCCCCTTCCTTTGATCCAGGCCGCCCTGGCACGAGGGCTGGAGTGCCCCAGAACCGGTTTGGCCGGATTATGCAAGGGGCAGCCTTGTGCGCCCCAGGCAGTGTCTGGTTTCTTTCAAACCTCCCTGCTACAATACACTATCTCCTGTCTGGAGGGCGGTGACACCCTCCTGTGACAGGAAACCCTTTGTCCAGGACCCCCTTGACTGAGTTTCGGTCAGCTCCAGGGGTCCAGACATTTGTCTGTGGCAGAGGCATCCATTTTGTGGATCTTAAGGCCTTTGGAGAAATCAACCGCATTAAAGTGAAGTAACATGTCTTACCCCTCTAGAGGGGTGGAATGCCATCCCCGTCGCCAGAACTGGCGAGGGGATGGTATTCCAAAGCGTATGACACCTTACACGACATGTTTTGATAAAGCCAAACCAGAGTTGCTAAATAACCGCGAGGATTATAAGGCACTTAATAGTATATGGTATGGCATTATCCTGAAACAGCTTAGGGATTTGTTCCCGACGGCTGCAGACAGGCTCAGCTCATGCTAGAGCTCCATCTCACATAAAAAACATGCACCCAGCCTCCAGGATTGGTGAGGCCTGACTATAGGAGTGGCTCATAGGTTTACATGTGTCCAGATATAGGTTTTAGACATAGGTATACTATATCTAAGCAAGGGGTGTGTACACCACCTTACCCCAGCTGAGTGATCAGCCAGTTGTGTCAATTTAAGAACCAGCCAGGGGTGGCAAAAGATATGCTGCAGCCCCTGGTAGGCCTTAGTGGCTCCTGTGCCCTGTGCACCTATAGTGCATTCTACAGGGGCTGACAAGGAGTCCATTTCCAATTGGTATGTGCCTATAGCACATGTGTCATTAATTTAGTGAGAGAACAGCAGGCTGGGGGTCTGATCAGCAGGCCCACAGCCTCAGTAGTCGAAAACCAGTGAAGCAAAAAGCAAAAATTTGGGGTGACCATAGGATAGCAGACCCTACTCTCCTACAGGGCAGGTCTGGAGCAACCAGACCCACAGTGTAAATCGTAGGTTTCGTCGCCAAGATGGCCGCTGACCACGTGACAAGCGGCCGGGATGGCGAGTCGAGTGGCACAAAGCAAAAGGGCCCCACGCAGATCGTGGAGATGCTGGAGGGCTGATCTTTGGTGCAAATGCTGCTCGATTGTGGGGCTTCTCAATCCCCAAAGCACAGAGTCGAGGGTGCCTCGGGTGCTGCGCAGTCAGCGTCTCGGGGGTCTTTCAAGATGTCCGCTCCCACGTCTCTCGGTGCCTCCACGGGTCCCTTCTTTGTAGGGACTGTGGATCGGGCTGGGAGAAGTCTGGGAAGCTGGGTCTTGTCAGGCTCTGCACTCGGGCTCCGGCGGGAGGCGGTGGCAAAGCAGACGTCGAGGTGCTGGGTGGTGCCTGTGTTCACAGGGTGGCCCCTCCTAGGCCACAAGGGAGATTCTCTTCAGTCTTCTATCATCAGAATGTCGAAGTCCAGTCGTCTTCTTAGTTTAAAGGTGATTTCAGGATGATCTGATGTGCATTGGCACTGCTCCCACTCTTATTCGAATCTGGTGGGCGTGATTACCTGCTAGGTCCCCCCCTATGGGTGGGACCCAGGAAGTGGGTGGATACACCCCCTTCCTTTGATCCAGGCCGCCCTGGCACGAGGGCTGGAGTGCCCCAGAACCGGTTTGGCCGGATTATGCAAGGGGCAGCCTTGTGCTCCCCAGGCAGTGTCTGGTTTCTTTCAAACCTCCCTGCTACAATCCACTATCTCCTGTCTGGAGGGTGGTGACACCCTCCTGTGACAGGAAACCCTTTGTCCAGGCCCCATTTGGCTGAGTTTCGGTCAGCTGCAGGGGTCCAGACTCTTGTCTGTGGCAGAGGCATCCATTTTGTGGATCTAAGGTCCTTTTTGAAATTAACCGCATTTAAGCAAAGTAACATGTCTTACCCCTCTAGAGGGGTGGAATGCTATCCCCGTCGCCAGAACTGGCGAGGGTATAGTATTCCAAATCGTATGACACCTTACACGACATGTTTTGATAAAGCCAAACCAAAGTTGCTATATAACCGCGAGGATTATAAGGCACTTAAGAGTATATGGTATGGCCTTATCCTGAAACAGCTTAGGGAGTTGTTCCCGACAGCTGCAGACAGGCTCAGCTCATGCTAGAGCTCCATCTCACATTAAACCACGCACTCTGCCTCCAGGATTGATGAGGCCTTCCATAGGAGTGGCTCACAGGTTAATATGTGTCCAGATATAGGTTTAGATATAGGTATACTATATCTAAGCAAGGGGTGATTACACCACCTTACCCCAGCTGAGTGATCAGCCAGTTGTGTCAATTTAAGAACCAGCCAGGGGTGGCAAAAGATATGCTGCAGCCCCTGGTAGGCCTTGGTGGCTCCTATGCCCTGGGCACCTATAGTGCATTATACAGGGGCTGACAAGGAGTCCATTTCCAATTGTGGTATGTACCTAGGGTACATGGAATCCATTTTACAGAGAGAGCAGATGGCCTGGGGCCCTGATTAGCAGGGAACCAGGTCAACTAAGTCAAAAAACCAGCTAAACACAGGCAAAAAATCTGGGGTAACCATAGTCAGGTAGCCACCTTCCTACAGTCCACTAAGCAGTCCCTCACCCTTTGGGTATTAGAGGGTCTCCACCATAGGGAATCACTACCTTGGGTGTGTTTATGCAAAGTTAAAGGCTGGTTTGGATATGGAGTATTGAAGTGAGGCTCTACTAATTTAGGGCTTAGCTTCCTCCAATTATCTTCCACCATGTGTGCCTTTCTTTCTTTAACTGAGTTGCACTGTGCTCTCAGGGTCAACCTCTGGCTACCTAAAGCTGGAGGCTGGGTCCCTCTGTTTGGCTTGCTGGAGGGACAGTTCAGGTTTGGGCCCTTTGGGTCCCAGGTTTGGCTGTGCCCAACAGAATCCATCTGTGGGAGGTCCCTAACTACTTTTAAGGGGGCTCCCTCAGGAGTTGTTAAAGTTTTCACCTCACTAGGGCTACTAGTTTTGGTGCCCCTAATCTGTTGATGGGGGTGCTTTATTTGACAGGGGGCCCTCTGGGTCTCACTGTCCTTCTTGTCCTCTGCAGCCCTGGGCTGAGTAAGGCAAGGTAGAGAGGGGCAGGTTACCTGCTCCAGACTGGGTCCCACCTGAGAAGGGTCCACTGACATCAGAGGTTCTGTCAGGCTAGGCCCAACCACCTCTGGGGCAGTTCCTTCGTCAGGGGTAAGATCAGTTCCCTGAGGAGGCTGATCCTGTCCTAAAGTCTGGTGAGGGGGAGATTTCTCTTCCTCCTCCATGCTCTCAGTTTGTGTGGAGTTATCCATCATTTCAGGTTTCACAACACACATATCAGTTTGAGTCTGGGCTGTGGCCATCACAGCCCCACCAACCTTTTCAGGAGGAGACTCAGTTTGGGTTTCTGCTGTTATCATAACAGCTTTGCTATTCTGTTCAGGAAGAGCTTTTGCTAAAGATGGGGCAGAGAGTTTCTTAGCCCTACCAACCTTTTCAGGAAGGACATCTTGAATTGGGGCTGTAGCCATTACAGCCCCACTAACCTTTCCATTGGAATTTACCATTCTAGAATGGATTTCCTGTTCAACCTCAGCCCAGGCTGAGATTTCCAAATCATTACCAAGTAGGCAGTCTACAGGCAAGTTTGATGACACTGCCACTCTCTTTGGGCCAATGACACCTCCCCAGCTGAGACTTACTACTGCCATGGGATGATTTGTTTTGATGCCATCAATGTTTGTTACCTGGTATGTGGCACCAGGTAAAAGTTGCTTAGAGGGGACTATACAGTCAGCCACCATGGTGATGCTAGCCCCTGTGTCTCTAAAAGCTTCAACTTTCAAACCATTGATGATGGGTTCTTGTCTATATTTGCTCAAAGTATTTGGGCAATCAGAGAAGTTGGCAAACCCCCTGCCAGTCTCATAAACAAGATCATTTGGGGATGGGGCCCTGGATAGGCCAGGGTCCTCCTGGGCTCCAAAAGTAAACCCACCCAGATTCCTGGGTATGCTCCCACTTCCTGGGGGATTACTGCTGACAGTAACAGGAGGTGTTGGAGCTGGCTTTGGAGGTATATTCTCTTTATTGTTATTCTTGGGACAACAGTTGTCTGTTTTGTAATGCCCAACCTGTTTACAGGCATAACAATAAGGCTTTTTCTCTGTTGAAGAAGTGTCTTGGGACCCACCCCCATTCTCGGAGTTTTGGGGCCCTGGGGAAGTCTTTTCTTTATTTTTATCCCCACCCTTATCTTGAGGCTTGGTAGACTCCTTCTTCTGGTTACTGTCCTGATTCTTGGGCCTAATCCTGGTTCTGACCCACTTGTCTGCCTTCTTTCCCAATTCTTGGGGAGAGGTCAGATCAGAGTCCACCAGGTGCTGGTGTAAGAGCTGGTTCTGACAATTACTTAGGATCTGCTCCCTCATAATCAAATTATACAATCCTGTAAAGTCATGTACTTTGCTGCCATGTAGCCAACCCTCCAGAGCCTTAGTTGCACAATCAACAAAATCAGTCCAGTCCTGAGTCTGTGTCTTCTGGGTGTCTCTGAACTTCAACCTGTACTGTTCAGTGGTTAAGCCAAACCCATCTATCAGAACACTCTTCAGGACTTTGTAATTGTTTGCATCCTCATGTCTGACAGTGAGGAGCTTATCTCTCCCTTTCTCTGAAAAGGAGTACCATAAGATTGCTGCCCACTGTTCCTCAGGAACCTGCTGTACCATGCAGGCTCTCTCAAGAGCAGTTATCCACTTGTGGATGTCATCCCCTTCCTTGTAGGGGGGCACAATCTTTGTCAGGTTTCTACTATCATAGGACCTGGGTTTCTCTTTAGGAATATTGCTGCCACCAGTGGCATCTAAGCCACACAATTTTTGCTCTCTTGCCAAGGTAAGTCTAGCTTGAGCCAAGGTAAGTTTAGCTTGAGCCAGGGCTACCTCCTCCCTCTCTATTTGGAGTTTGACAGCCCTCATTCTGGCCCTATGCTCAGTCTTCTGAGAGGCAGTCATACCTCTCTCTGATTCTCTGGAGGCACTAGAAATATGAGAGTCCCCTGAGGGAGACCTCACTCTTCTGTTGCCTGGGAGAATGCTATAGGGTCTGGGGAGGTGCTGGCCCTCTCCATTCCCCAGTAGGTTTAAGTTGGCCTGGCTAAGCCTGGCAACTCCAACCTGGCTACCCTCCTGATCCTGGTCTTCTGTGTCCTCAACCTCTGAGTCCTCATCCCCCTCTTCTCCTTCTTCTCCTTCTTCCTCCTGAGGGGTACCAGTTACAGGTGGGTTCTCTCCATTTCCTGACCCTAGGGGAATTCCCTTCGCCCTTTCTAAGTCATCCTGTTCTAGAATGGCTATCAGGATTGGACAGGTGGGGGGCTTCTGCCCCTTTTTAACCCTCTTGATTTGCACAAGGCAATCAAGTCCTTTCGGGTTAGTTTGTCATAGCTGGAAGTTGCCTGGGTAAGGTCAACTGTCACAGGAGTAGACCCTGAGGCTTTTCCTGTGTCAGACATGACTCTAGTGTGGTGTAAGTGATGCACCTACCTACACTAAGTGTTTTCCTACTGTACCTTACTAGTGAGTTGTAGCCAGGGTGTGCTAATCCCTTTAATCTACAACTACTAAGTTCAGTAGAACTTAATATGCTAAGCTTTTTATTTATATGTACCTAGAGGTACTTGATGTGATCTTTCAATTTGATAAAAGATTGCAATGGTAAAACAACAGCAAGCTCAAATCCGCACCGCTGCCACCAATGTGAGAAGTTGGCCTGATAGGTGATGTTTCCAATTCTGGAACCACCTATTAGCAGACCAAACAATCCCTTATGGTGTCTGGTTGTAAGTCAACCTTATTAGACAAGCTATCCTAGGGGTAGCATGGACTAAGCAGCCTAAAGGCTTAACTTAAGAGGTCGTGTTAAGCGAGCTGTTTTACCACATACAATCCTGTAATATCAAATGAAAGGACACCACACAAGTATATATTATAAAAATATATGTATTTATTACTAAAAACAATCCCCAGTATTCTTTATGAATAAAGGGGCACAAGCGTTAAATCAAAAGCACTGTTTAAACATACAAGTTGCACAATTATGGATGAGGGCAGGGGGCCACTCAAACCATATACTAAACAAGTGGTATAAGAGATGCCACTCGAGCAGTGGTTAGGCCTAGGGCCTAGGGAATCGCTGGGAGCAGTCAGGACAAGCAATGCTGAAGTCGGGAATGGCCCTCGGGATTCGGGAGCTGTGCGGAAAGCGCACGCATGCACCAATGTTAACCAATGGTGCGTAAAAAGTGTAAAGTTAGAGTTTAAGGACACTTCCGCTGAACCTAGAGGAACAAAACTTAAGACACAGACCCTAGAGATGTGCACCAGTGTGGGAACACCGGCGGAGCAAAGTTACCTCACCCACAGGAAGTGGGTGCACAGGGTCGAAGTGGCGTCGGCTTTTGACACGCAGGCTCTTGGTGCTTGAAGCTGAAAGGGCTGCAGGCAGGTTGAAGATGAAGTGTCCGGTGGAGTCCAAGGGTGGACTCAAGTCGAAGGGTACCTGAAAGCAGAGGGGACAGAGTCTGGGTCACTCAGCAGTGACCAGGGTGGAACCAGGACGGAACCAGGCAATGTCGGGCGCAATCAGGTGGTCGTCGAGGAGCTTCTCTCCGCTGTCACGTGGGCTCTGGGGCATCAGCGACGTCCAGGAGCAGGTCACGTTCTGCCCCTTGCAGGCTCTCACCGTCGGCGCTATCGGCTTCAAGTTTGGAGCAAACAACACTTGGCAAGAGCAATCCACGCAGAACCGGGAGATTGCTTCTCACTCGAACCAGGAAGGTCAGAGTGGGGGCTCCTTTTCAGGGGAGCTGGTGTGGATCTGGAGCAACCAGATTCACGAGTCTTCTTTGTAGTTTCGTCAGCACAGGGACCACTAGCCGGCTGGCAAGTGACCGGGCCAACGCGTTGAGCCAAATGGAGCAGAAGGGCCCCACGCAGCACTCGTCGAGTGTGGAGGGCTGAACTTCGGCTCAAGAGTAGCTCAGGGTGGGGGCTTCTCAAACCCCGGTGCACAGCTTCGAGGGTCACTTGTGGGCTGCACGGTCAGCGTCTCGTGGTCAATTCAAGATGGCAGGCCCCACGCTTCCGGTTGCCTCCACGGGTCTCAGCTCTGCAGGGACTGTGGATCGGGCTGTTGGAAGGCAGGCAAGCTTGATCTTGTCGATCTCAGTCGCTCGAGTTCCGGCGGGAACTGCAACTAAGTAGACGTCGAGGGCAGGATGGTGCCTGCTGCTGCAGGGTGGTCACTCCTTGACCACAAGGGAGATTCTTCGGGCTTCCACGTTGAGATGGAGGTCCAAGGGTCCAGAGTTTCATTTCTAATGTTTCTTCCAGGAAATCTGATGTGCATTGGCACTGCTCCCACTCTTATTCGAATCTGGGGGGCGTGATTACCTGCTAGGTCCCCCCCTATGGGTGGGACCCAGGAAGTGGTTGGATACACCCCCTTCCTTTGATCCAGGCCGCCCTGGCACGAGGGCTGGAGTGCCCCAGAACCGGTTTGGCCGGATTATGCAAGGGGCAGCCTTGTGCACCCCAAGCAGTGTCTGGTTTCTTTCAAACCTCCCTGCTACAATCCACTATCTCCTGTCTGGAGGGCGGTGACACCCTCCTGTGACAGGAAACCCTTTGTCCAGGCCCCATTTGGGCGAGTTTCGGTCAGCTGCAGGGGTCCAGACATTTGTCTGTGGCAGAGGCATCCATTTTGTGGATCTAAGGTCTTTGGAGAAATTAACCGCATTTAAGTAAAGCAACATGTCCTACCCCTCTAGAGGGGTGGAATGCTATCCCCGTCGCCAGAACTGGCGAGGGGATAGTATTCCAAATCGTATGACACCTTACACGACATGTTTTGATAAAGCCAAACCAGAGTTGCTATTTAACCGCGAGGATTATAAGGCACTTAAGAGTATATGGTATGGCATTATCCTGAAACAGCTTAGGGAGTTGTTCCCGACAGCTGCAGACAGGCTCAGCTCATGCTAGAGCTCCATCTCACATTAAACCACGCACTCTGCCTCCAGGATTGATGAGGCCTTCCATAGGAGTGGCTCACAGGTTTATATGTGTCCAGATATAGGTTTAGATATAGGTATACTATATCTAAGTAAGGGGTGATTACACCACCTTACCCCAGCTGAGTGATCAGCCAGTTGTGTCAATTTAAGAACCAGCCAGGGGTGGCAAAAGATATGCTGCAGCCCCTGGTAGGCCTTGGTGGCCCCTATGCCCTGGACACCTATAGTGCATTATACAGGGGCTGACAAGGAGTCCATTTCCAATTGTGGTATGTACCTAGGGTACATGGAATCCATTTTACAGAGAGAGCAGATGGCCTGGGGCCCTGATTAGCAGGGAACCAGGTCAACTAAGTCAAAAAACCAGCTAAACACAGGCAAAAAATCTGGGGTAACCATAGTCAGGTAGCCACCTTCCTACACCCTGGTTGCTCTTGGTCCCCCAGGCTGTGCTTGGTCCCCCAGGCTGTGCTTGGTCCCCCTGGTTGCTCTTGGTCCCCCAGGCTGTGCTTGGTACCCCAGGCTGTGCTTGGTCCCCCAGGCTGTGCTTGGTCCCCCAGGCTCTGCTTGGTCCCCCTGGTTGCTCTTGGTCCCCCAGGCTGTGCTTGGTCCCCCAGGCTGTGCTTGGTCCCCCAGGCTGTGCTTGGTCCCCTAGGCTGTGCTTGGTACCCCTGGT
Source organism: Lissotriton helveticus (assembly GCF_964261635.1). NCBI lineage: Eukaryota > Metazoa > Chordata > Amphibia > Caudata > Salamandridae > Lissotriton > Lissotriton helveticus. The sequence goes on from NW_027611717.1 coordinate 831,089, forward strand.
TGCTCTTGGTCCCCCTGGCTGTGCGTGGTACCCCTGGCTGTGCTTGGTCCCCCTGGTTGCTCTTGGTCCCCCAGGCTGTGCTTGGTCCCCCAGGCTGTGCTTGGTCCCCCTGGTTGCTCTTGGTCCCCCAGGCTGTGCTTGGTCCCCCTGGTTGCTCTTGGTCCCCCAGGCTGTGCTTGGTCCCCCTGGTTGCTCTTGGTCCCCTAGGCTGTGCTTGGTCCCCCAGGCTGTGCTTGGTCCCCCAGGCTGTGCTTGGTCCCCCTGGTTGCTCTTGGTCCCCCAGGCTGTGCTTGGTCCCCCAGGCTGTGCTTGGTCCCCCTGGTTGCTCCTGGTCCCCCAAGCTGTGCTTGGTCCCCCAGGCTGTGCTTGGTCCCCCTGGTTTCTCTTGGTCCCCCAGGCTGTGCTTGGTCCCCCAGGCTGTGCTTGGTCCCCCTGGTTGCTCTTGGTCCCCCAGGCTGTGCTTGGTCCCCCAGGCTGTGCTTGGTCCCCCAAGCTGTGCTTGGTCCCCCTGGTTGCTCTTGGTCCCCCAGGCTGTGCTTGGTCCCCCAGGCTGTGCTTGGTCCCCCTGGTTGCTCTTGGTCCCTCAGGCTGTGCTTGGTCCCCCTGGTTGCTCTTGATCCCCCAGGCTGTGCTTGGTCCCCCAGGCTGTGCTTGGTCCCCCTGGTTGCTCTTGGTCCCCCAGGCTGTGCTTGGTCCCCCAGGCTGTGCTTGGTCCCCCTGGTTGCTCTTGGTCCCCCAGGCTGTGCTTGGTCCCCCAGGCTGTGCTTGGTCCCCCTGGTTGCTCTTGGTCCCCCAGGCTGTGCTTGGTCCCCCAGGCTGTGCTTGGTCCCCCAGGCTGTGCTTGGTCCCCCTGGTTGCTCTTGGTCCCTCAGGCTGTGCTTGGTCCCCCAGTGTGAGAAGTTGGCCTGATAGGTGATGTTTCCAATTCTGGAACCACCTATTATCAGACCAAACAATCCCTTATGGTGTAGCATGGACTAAGCAGCCTAAAGGCTTAACTTAAGAGGTCGTGTTAAGCGAGCTGTTTTACCACATACAATCCTGTAATATCAAATGAAAGGACACCACACAAGTATATATTATAAAAATATATGTGTTTATTACTAAAAACAATCCCCAGTATTCTTTATGAATAAAGGGGCACAAGCGTTAAATCAAAAGCACTGTTTAAACATACAAGTTGCACAATTATGGATGAGGGCGGGTGGCCACTCAAACCATATACTAAACAAGTGGTATAAGAGATGCCACTCGAGCAGTGGTTAGGCCTAGGGCCTAGGGAATCGCTGGGAGCAGTCAGGACAAGCAATGCTGAAGTCGGGAATGGCCCTCGGGATTCGGGAGATGTGCGGAAAGCGCACGCAAGCACCAATGTTAACCAATGGTGCGTAAAAGTCATAAAGTTAAAGTTTAAGGACACTTCCGCTGGACCTAGAGGAACAAAACTTAACACACAGACCCTAGAGATGTGCACCAGTGTGGGAACACCGGCGGAGCAAAGTTACCTCACCCACAGGAAGTGGGTGCACAGGGTCGAAGTGGCGTCGGGTTTTGACACGCAGGCTCTTGGTGCTTGAAGCTGAAGGGGCTGCAGGCGGGTTGAAGATGAAGTGTCCGGTGGAGTCCAAGGGTGGACAAAAGTCGAAGGGTACCTGAAAGCAGAGGGGACAGAGTCTGGGTCACTCAGCAGTGACCAGGGTGGAACCAGGACGGAACCAGGCAATGTCGGGCGCAATCAGGTGGTCGTCGAGGAGCTTCTCTCCGCTGTCACGTGGGCTCTGGGGCATCTGCGACGTCCAGGAGCAGGTCACGATCTGTCCCACGCAGGCTCTCACCGTCGGTGCAGTCGGCTTCAAGTTTGGAGCAAACAACACTTGGCAAGAGGAATCCACGCGGGATCGGAAGATTGCTTCTCACTCGGACCAGGAAGGTCAGAGTCGGGGCTCCTTTTCAGGGGAGCTGGTGTGGATCTGGAGCAACCAGATTCACGAGTCTTCTTTGTAGGTTCGTCGGCACAGGGACCACTAGCCAGCGGGCAAGTGACCGGGCCAACGCGTTGAGCCAAATGGAGCAGAAGGGCCCCACGCAGCACTCGTCGAGTGTGGAGGGCTGAACTTCGGCTCAGGAGTAGCTCAGGGTGGGGGCTTCTCAAACCCCAGTGCACAGCTTCGAGGGTCACTCGTGGGCTGCACGGTCAGCGTCTCGTGGTCAATTCAAGATGGCGTGCCCCACGCTTCCGGTCGCCTCCACGGGTCTCAGCTCTGCAGGGACTGTGGATCGGGCTGTTGGAAGGCAGGCAAGCTTGATCTCGTCGATCTCAGTCGCTCGAGTTCCGGCGGGAACTGCAACTAATTAGATGTCGAGGGCTGGATGGTGCCTGCTGCTGCAGGGTGGACACTCCTTGACCACAAGGGAGATTCTTCGGGCTTCCACGTTGAGATGGAGGTCCAAGGGTCCAGAGTTTCGTTTCTAATGTTTCTTCCAGGAAATCTGATGTGCATTGGCACTGCTCCCACTCTTATTCGAATCTGGGGGGCGTGATTACCTGCTAGGTCCCCCCCTATGGGTGGGACCCAGGAAGGGGGTGGATACACCCCTTTCCTTTGATCCAGGCCGCCCTGGCACGAGGGCTGGAGTGCCCCAGAACCGGTTTGGCCGGATTATGCAAGGGGCAGCCTTGTGCGCCCCAGGCAGTGTCTGGTTTCTTTCAGACCTCCCTGCTACAATCCACTATCTCCTGTCTGGAGGGTGGTGACACCCTCCTGTGACAGGAAACCCTTTGTCCAGGACCCCTTTGGCTGAGTTTCGGTCAGCTGCAGGGGTCCAGACATTTGTCTGTGGCAGAGGCATCCATTTTGTGGATCTAAGGTCTTTGGAGAAATTAACCGCATTACAGTAAAGGAACATGTCTTACCCCTCTAGAGGGGTGGAATGCTATCCCCGTCGCCAGAACTGGCGAGGGGATAGTATTCCAAATCGTATGACACCTTACACGACATGTTTTGATAAAGCCAAACCAAAGTTGCTTTTTAACCGCGAGGATTATAAGGCACTTAAGAGTATATGGTATGGCATTATCCTGAAACAGCTTAGGGAGTTGTTCCCGACAGCTGCAGACAGGCTCAGCTCATGCTAGAGCTCCATCTCACATAAAACCACGCACCCTGCCTCCAGGATTGATGAGGCCTTCCATAGGAGTGGCTCACAGGTTTACATGTGTCCAGATATAGGTTTAGATATAGGTATACTATATCTAAGCAAGGGGTGATTACACCACCTTACCCCAGCTGAGTGATCAGCCAGTTGTGTCAATTTAAGAACCAGCCAGGGGTGGCAAAAGATATGCTGCAGCCCCTGGTAGGCCTTGGTGGCCCCTATGCCCTGGGCACCTATAGTGCATTATACAGGGGCTGACAAGGAGTCCATTTCCAATTGGTATGTGCCTATAGCACATGTGTCAGTAATTTAGTGAGAGAACAGCAGGCTGGGGGTCTGATCAGCAGGCCCACAGCCTCAGTAGTCGAAAACCAGTGAAGCAAAAAGAAAAATTTGGGGTGACCATAGGATAGCAGACCCTACTCTCCTACACAACCCCCCCCAAACGCAGGGACATTAAACTAACCTTGACCAGATAAGTCTTCATGTTCTAAGTGGAAGTACCTGGAGAGACCATCTGCATTACCATGGTCAGTCCCTGGGTGGTGCTTGTGAGAAGTTGGCCTGGTAGGGGATGTTTCCAATTCTGGAACCACCTACTACCTGACCAAACAATCCCTTATGGTGTCTGGTTGTAAGTCAACCTTATTAGACAAGCTATCCTAGGGGTAGCATGGACTAAGCAGCCTAAAGGCTTAACTTAAGAGGTCGTGTTAAGCGAGCTGTTTTACCACATACAATCCTGTAATACCAAATGAAAGGACACCACACAAGTATATATTATAAAAATATATGTGTTTATTACTAAAAACAATCCCCAGTATTCTTTATGAATAAAGGGGCACAAGCGTTAAATCAAAAGCACTGTTTAAACATACAAGTTGCACAATTATGGATAAGGGCGGGTGGCCACTCAAACCATATACTAAACAAGTGGTATAAGAAAGGCCACTCGAGCAGTGGTTAGGCCTAGGGCCTAGGGAATCGCTGGGAGCAGTCAGGACAAGCAATGCTGGAGTCGGGAATGGCCCTCGGGATTCGGGAGATTTGCGGAAAGCGCACGCATGCACCAATGTTAACCAATGGTGCGTAAAAGTCAAAGAGTTAAAGTTTAAGGACACTTCCGCTGAACCTAGAGGAACAAAACTTAACACACAGACCCTAGAGGTGTGCACCAGTGTGGGAACACCGGCGGAGCAAAGTTACCTCACCCACAGGAAGTGGGTGCACAGGGTCGAAGTGGCGTCGGGTTTTGACACGCAGGTTCTTGGCGCTTGAAGCTGAAGACGCTGCAGGCGATGTGAAGGAGAAGTGTCCGGTGGATCCAAGGGTGGATCTGAAGTGGTGAAGACCTGAAAGCAGAGGGGACAGTGTTCAAAGTCACTGGCCAGTGACCACCGTGGAACCAGATTGGAACCAGGCAAAGTCGGGTGCAAACAGGTGATGAGGGGTTGCTTCTCTCTGCAGCCACGTGGACACGAAGAGGTCAAGGACGTCCAGGAGTCAATCACGAGCTGTGCCTCGAAGGCTCTAGCTGATGGCAGTGTCGGCAACTCGATTGAAGCAAACAAGCCTTGGCTAATGCAAGCCACGGGGAAAGTAAAAAAGGCTTATTACTCGGACCAGCAAGGTCAGAGCGGGTACTCCTTTCTACAGGAGCGAGGGCAGGTCTGGAGCAACCAGACCCACATTGTATATCGTAGGTTTCGTCGCCAAGATGGCCGCTGACCACGTGACAAGCGGCCGGGATGGCGAGTCGAGTGGCACAAAGCAAAAGGGCCCCACGCAGATCGTGGAGATGCTGGAGGGCTGATCGTTGGTGCAAATGCTGCTCGATTGTGGGGCTTCTCAAACCCCAAAGCACAGAGTCGAGGGTGCCTCGGGTGCTGCGCAGTCAGCGTCTCAGGGGTCTTTCAAGATGTCCGCTCCCACGTCTCTCGGTGCCTCCACGGGTCCCTTCTTTGCAGGGACTGTGGATCGAGCTGGGAGAAGTCTGGGAAGCTGGGTCTTGTCAGGCTCTGCACTCCGGCTCCGGCGGGAGGCGGCGGCAAAGCAGACGTCGAGGTGCTGGGTGGTGCCTGTGTTCACAGGGTGGCCCCTCCTAGGCCACAAGGGAGATTCTCTTCAGTCTTCTATCATCAGAATGTCGAAGTCCAGTCGTCTTCTTAGTTTAAAGGTGATTTCAGGATGATCTGCTGTGCTAGGGCACTGCTCCCACTCTTATTCCAATCTGAGGGGTGGATCTCCTGCTAGGTCCCTCCCTATGGGTGGGACCAGGAAGGGGGGTGGTTACACCCCCTTTCCTTTGTCCAGGTCTCACTGGAGCTGGGGCTGGGCGGCCCCAGAACCGGTTTGACCGGATTATGCAAGGGGAAGCCTTGTGCTCCCCAGGCACTGTCTGGTTTCTTTCAAACCTCCCTGCTACAATACACTATCTCCTGTCTGGAGGGCGGTGACACCCTCCTGTGACAGGAAACCCTTTGTCCAGGACCCATTTGGTCGAGTTTCAGTCAACTGCAGGGGTCCAGACATTTGTCTGTGGCAGAGGCATCCATTTTGTGGATCTTAAGGTCTTTGGAGAAATCAACCGCATTAAAGCAAAGTAACATGTCTTACCCCTCTAGAGGGGTGGAATGCCATCCCCGTCGCCAGAACTGGCGAGGGGATGGTATTCCAAAGCGTATGACACCTTACACGACATGTTTTGATAAAGCCAAACCAAAGTTGCTAAATAACCGCGAGGATTATAAGGCACTTAATAGTATATGGTATGGCATTATCCTGAAACAGCTTAGGGATTTGTTCCAGATGGCTGCAGACAGGCTCAGCTCATGCTAGAGCTCCATCTCACATAAAACCACGCACTCAGCCTCCAGGATTGATGAGGCCTGACTATAGGAGTGGCTCACAGGTTTACATGTGTCCAGATATAGGTTTAGACATAGGTATACTATATCTAAGCAAGGGGTGTGTACACCACCTTACCCCAGCTGAGTGATCAGCCAGTTGTGTCAATTTAAGAACCAGCCAGGGGTGGCAAAAGATATGCTGCAGCCCCTGGTAGGCCTTAGTGGCTCCTATGCCCTGTGCACCTATAGTGCATTCTACAGGGGCTGACAAGGAGTCCATTTCCAATTGTGGTATGTACCTAGGGTACATGGAATCCATTTTACAGAGAGAGCAGATGGCCTGGGGCCCTGATTAGCAGGGAACCAGGTCAACTAAGTCAAAAAACCAGCTAAACACAGGCAAAAAATCCGGGGTAACCATAGTCAGGTAGCCACCTTCCTACAGTGCTCCACTGTAAAGTCCATCCCCTGTAGGGAAATGGACCACCTGAGCAGTTTGGGATTTTCACCCTTCATCTGATTAAGCCATAAGAGGGGCTTATGGTCTGTCTGCACCAGGAAGTGAGTTCCAAACAAGTAGGACCTCAACTTCTTTAATGCCCAAACCACAGCAAAGGCCTCCCTCTCAATGGCTGACCAACGTTTCTCTCTGGGAGTCAGCCTCCTGCTAATGAAAGCAATAGGCTGGTCTTGACCATTGTGAGAAGTTGGCCTGGTAGGGGATGTTTCCAATTCTGGAACCACCTACTACCTGACCAAACAATCCCTTATGGTGTCTGGTTGTAAGTCAACCTTATTAGACAAGCTATCCTAGGGGTAGCATGGAATAAGCAGCCTAAAGGCTTAACTTAAGAGGTCGTGTTAAGCGAGCTGTTTTACCACATACAATCCTGTAATACCAAATGAAAGGACACCACACAAGTATATATTATAAAAATATATGTGTTTATTACTAAAAACAATCCCCAGTATTCTTTATGAATAAAGGGGCACAAGCGTTAAATCAAAAGCACTGTTTAAACATACAAGTTGCACAATTATGGATGAGGGCGGGTGGCCACTCAAACCATATACTAAACAAGTGGTATAAGAAAGGCCACTCGAACAGTGGTTAGGCCTAGGGCCTAGGGAATCGCTGGGAGCAGTCAGGACAAGCAATGCTGAAGTCGGGAATGGCCCTCGGGATTCGGGAGATGTGCGGAAAGCGCACGCATGCACCAATGTTAACCAATGGTGCGTAAAAGTCATAGAGTTAAAGTTTAAGGACACTTCCGCTGAACCTAGAGGAACAAAACTTAACACACAGACCCTAGAGGTGTGCACCAGTGTGGGAAAACCGGCGGAGCAAAGTTACCTCACCCACAGGAAGCGGGTGCACAGGGTCGAAGTGGCGTCGGGTTTTGACACGCAGGCTCTTGGTGCTTGAAGCTGAAAGGGCTGCAGGCTGGTTAAAGATGAAGTGTCCGGTGGAGTCCAAGGGTGGACTCAAGTTGTAGAGTACCTGAAAGCAGAGGGGACAGAGTCTGGGTCACTCAGCAGTGACCAGGGTGGAACCAGGACGGAACCAGGCAATGTCGGGCGCAATCAGGTGGTCGTCGAGGAGCTTCTCTCCGCTGTCACGTGGGCTCTGGGGCATCTGCGACGTCCAGGAGCAGGTCACGATCTGTCCCACGCAGGCTCTCACCGTCGGTGCAGTCGGCTTCAAGTTTGGAGCAAACAAGCCTTGGCAAGAGCAATCCACGCGGGATCGGAAGATTGCTTCTCACTCGGACCAGGAAGGTCAGAGTCGGGGCTCCTTTTCAGGGGAGCTGGTGTGGATCTGGAGCAACCAGATTCACGAGTCTTCTTAGGTAGTTCGTCGGCACAGGGACCACTAGCCAGCTGGCAAGTGACCGGGCCAACGCGTTGAGCCAAATAGAGCCAAAGGGCCCCACGCAGCACTCGTCGAGTGTGGAGGGCTGAACTTTGGCTCAGGAGCAGCTCAGGGTGGGGGCTTCTCAAACCCGGTGCACAGCTTCGAGGGTCACTCGTGGGCTGCACGGTCAGCGTCTCGTGGTCAATTCAAGATGGCGTGCCCCACGCTTCCGGTCGCCTCCACGGGTCTCAGCTCTGCAGGGACTGTGGATCGGGCTGTTGGAAGGCAGGCAAGCTTGATCTCGTCGATCTCAGTCGCTCGAGTTCCGGCGGGAACTGCAACTAAGTAGACGTCGAGGGCTGGATGGTGCCTGCTGCTGCAGGGTGGTCACTCCTTGACCACAAGGGAGATTCTTCGGGCTTCCACGTTGAGATGGAGGTCCAAGGGTCCAGAGTTTCGTTTCTAATGTTTCTTCCAGGAAATCTGATGTGCATTGGCACTGCTCCCACTCTTATTCCAATCTGGGGGGCGTGATTACCTGCTAGGTCCCCTCCTATGGGTGGGACCCAGGAAGTGGGTGGATACACCCCCTTCCTTTGATCCAGGCCGCCCTGGCACGAGGGCTGGAGTGCCCCAGAACCGGTTTGGCCGGATTATGCAAGGGGCAGCCTTGTGCGCCCCAGGCAGTGTCTGGTTTCTTTCAAACCTCCCTGCTACAATACACTATCTCCTGTCTGGAGGGCGGTGACACCCTCCTGTGACAGGAAACCCTTTGTCCAGGACCCATTTGGTCGAGTTTCGGTCAACTGCAGGGGTCCAGACATTTGTCTGTGGCAGAGGCATCCATTTTGTGGATCTTAAGGTCTTTGGAGAAATTAACCGCATTAAAGTAAAGTAACATGTCTTACCCCTCTAGAGGGGTGGAATGCCATCCCCGTCGCCAGAACTGGCGAGGGGTTGGTATTCCAAATCATATGACACCTTACACGACATGTTTTGATAAAGCCAAACCAAAGTTGCTATTTAACCGCGAGGATTATAAGGCACTTAAAAGTATATGGTATGGCATTATCCGGAAACAGCTTAGGGATTTGTTCCCGACAGCTGCAGACAGGCTCAGCTCGTGCTAGAGCTCCATCTCACATAAAACCACGCACTCAGCCTCCAGGATTGATGAGGCCTTCTATAGGAGTGGCTCACAGGTTTACATGTGTCCAGATATAGGTTTAGATACAGGTATACTATATCTAAGCAAGGGGTGTTTACACCACCTTACCCCAGCTGAGTGATCAGCCAGTTGTGTCAATTTAAGAACCAGCCAGGGGTGGCAAAAGATATGCTGCAGCCCCTGGTAGGCCTTGGTGGCCCCTATGCCCTGGGCACCTATAGTGCATTCTACAGGGGCTGACAAGGAGTCCATTTCCAATTGGTATGTGCCTATAGCACATGTATCATTAATTTAGTGAGAGAACAGCAGGCTGGGGGTCTGATCAGCAGGCCCACAGCCTCAGTAGTCGAAAACCAGTGAAGCAAAAAGCAAAAATTTGGGGTGACCATAGGATAGCAGACCCTACTCTCCTACAACCATCTTGATTAAGTTGTGAGAGCACAGCTCCCACCCCCAACTCAGAAGCATCTGTCTGTACAATGAACTGTTTGGAGTAGTCAGGACTCTTCAGGATAGGTGCAGAGCACATGGCCTTCTTCAGGTCATCAAATGCCTTCTGACAGCTAACTGTCCACTGAACCTTTTTTGGCATCTTCTTGGATGTCAAGTCATTTAATGGTGTCACTATAGACCCATAGTTCTTCACAAACTTCCTGTAATACCCAGTCAGGCCCAAGAAGGCTCTGACTTGTGTCTGGGTAACTGGAGGAGCCCAGTCCTGTATGGCCTGGATTTTGCTCTCCAGTGGCTGAACCTGGCCTCCACCTACTAGGTGGCCCAGGTATACAACCTTACTCTGCCCTATCTGGCACTTAGTGGCCTTGATAGTTAGGCCTGCCTTTTGCAGGGCCTCCAAAACTCTCTTCAGGTGGATCAGGTGATCCTCCCAGGTGGAGCTGAAGACAGCAATATCATCTAGATATGCTGCACAAAAGTCATCCAACCCAGTAAGGACTTGGTTCACCAACCTTTGGAAAGTGGCAGGTGCATTCTTCAAACCAAAGGGCATTACCACAAACTGATAATGTCCACTAGGGGTAGAGAATGCTGTTTTGGCTTTTGACTCCTCAGCTAATCAGATTTGCCAGTAGCCAGCTGTCAGGTCAAATGTGCTCAGAAACTTGGCAGAAGCCAATCTGTCAATGAGCTCATCTGCTCTTGGAATGGGGTGAGCATCTGTCCTAGTGACAGCATTGAGACCCCTGTAGTCCACGCAAAACCTCATTTCTCTCTTTCCATCTTGGGTATGAGGTTTTGGTACCAGGACTACTGGGCTGGCCCATGGGCTCTCTGATGGCTCAATCACTCCAAGCTCCAACATCTTTTGCACCTCAGCCTTGATGCAATCCCTGACATGGTCAGGTTGCCTGTAGATCTTATTCTTCACAGGCAGACTGTCACCAGTGTCCACTACATGGGTACACCAGTCAGTCTGGCTGGGTGTGAGTGAAAACAAATGCCTGTGGGCCTGCAAATCTTGTCTGCAGTCCATCTGTTGCTGGTCAGTGAGGCTGCCTGCCAAGGCTACTCCATCAACTGAACCATCATCAGGGTTCTGGGAAAGCAGGTCTGGGAGAGGGTCACTCTCTTCCTCCTGATCCCCATCTGTGGCCATGAGCAAGCTCATGTCCTCCCTGTCCACAAATGCTTTCAAACGGTTCACATGGATTACCCTGTGAGGGCTCCTGGGTGTTCCAAAGTCAACCAAGTAAGTGACTTCCCCCTTCTTCTCAATGATAGGATAGGGTCCACTCCATTTGTCCTGGAGTGCTGCTGGAGCCACTGGCTCCAGTACCCACACCTTCTGTCCTGGTTGGAACTCTACCAGTACAGCCTTTTGGTCATGCCAAGCTTTCTGCAATTCTTGGCTGGCCTCCAGGTTTTTGGATGCTCTTTCCATGTATTCAGCCATCCTGGAGCGGAGACCAAGTACATAGTCCACTATGTCTAGTTTGGGCTTTTTGAGAGGTAACTCCCATCCTTCCTTCACCAAACACAATGGACCCCTCACAGGGTGGCCAAACAAAAGTTCAAAAGGGCTGTAGCCAACCCCCTTCTGTGGGACCTCTCTGTAAGCAAAGAGCAGGCAGGGTAAAAGAATGTCCCATTTCCGCCTGAGCTTCTCTGGTAATCCTTTTATCATGCCTTTAAGGGTCTTGTTAAATCTCTCCACAAGCCCATTGCATTGTGGATGATATGGGGTGGTAAACGTATAGTTTACTCCACATTCCTTCCACATTGCTTTCAGATAGCTAGACATAAAATTGGTGCCCCTATCTGATAACACCTCCTTTGGGAAGCCCACTCTTGAGAAAACTGCAATGAGGGCTTTTGCCACCACAGGTGCTGTGGTGGTCCTCAGGGGAATAGCCTCTGGATACCTGGTGGCATGATCCACTACCACCGGTATAAACCTGTTCCCAGATGCTGTTTGGGGGTCCATTGGACCCACAATATCAATTCCAACTCTTTCAAAGGGAACCCCCACCACAGGTAGTGGTATTAGGGGGGCCTTTGTTGTGCCACCTGACTTACCACTGGCTTGGCAAGTGACACAGGAGCGACAAAACTCCTTGACATCCTCTGACATGTGAGGCCAGTGAAAGTGTGAAACAAGCCTGTCCCACGTCTTGTTCTGGCCTAAGTGTCCTGCAAGGGGAATATCATGGGCCAAGGTAAGAAGAAACCCCCTAAACTGCAGAGGTATAACCAACCTCCTGGTCATGCCAGGCTTGGGGTTTCTAGCCTCTGAGTAAAGGAGTCCATCATCCCAATACACAGTATGGGTACCTTGGGCATCCCCAGCAGCCTCAGCAGCAGCCTGCTGTCTGAGGGGTTCAAGGGAAGGGCAATCTAATTGAGCCTGCCTCAGGTCTGCCCTGGAGGGTCCCCCTGTCCCCAGAAACTCAACCTGGTCAGGTTCAAGTTCCTCAGAGACAGTCTCCTCCTGGACTGCAGAATCAGTTTCCTCTGAAACTTGATCCTCAACCTGGGGCAAGGTGGAAGGCTCAGCCTTTCCTCTCTTGCTCCTTCTCTTGGGTTGTGGTTGGTCTATTGTTCCAAGATCCACCACTGGTTCAGGAAGGCACTTCTTAGCCTGAGCCCTTGTCATGGCAAGGACATGCTCTGAAATCCCTAGCATTTCTGCATGAGTCCTGTACTCCACTTCTGACCATGCTGAGCTTTCAAGGTCATTGCCTAACAGACAGTCTACTGGTAGGTCTGCACTCACCACAACCTTCTTAAGGCCATCAACCCCTCCCCAGGAGAAGTTCACAACTGCCACACTATGGGAAGTAGTGGAGTTGCTTGCATTGGTCACTAGGTAGCTCTCACCTAGTACAATCTGTCCAGGGTCCACAAAGTCAGGTGTCACCATTGTGACACTGGCACATGTGTCCCTGTAGGCTTGAGCCAGTTTCTCATTAATTAAGGGAGTCTGCCTGTATTTGCCCAGGTTACTGGGGCTTACTGCAGTGGGCAACTCAATGTCCACATCATACAGGAGAACTGCCTGTGTAGGGATTCTGACTAGGCCAGATCCTACTTCAATACCCAGGGTCAACCCAGCTACACCCTTGGACTGTGTTCCACCACTGCTTACTGTACTTGGGGTTGCAGTTGCTTTAGGAGCTGTAGTGGTGGGAACTGGATTTGCCTTGGTGCACTCACTGCCCCAGTGTGAAACTGATTTGCAGGTATTACACCAAGGTGTCTTTGGACCTTTGTTCTTCTTCTTCTTGTTTCCATTTTGGGAACCACCCTCCTTACTATTAGTTTGGGGGCCTGAAGACTTCTGGTCTTTTTCTTTATCTTTCTGATTCTGATTACCACCCTTCCGGTCTGTTTTCTTCTGGTCACCACCTTGGTTCTGGGGTTTCTGCTTAATCCTTGTTCTGACCCATTTGTCTGCCTTCTTTCCCAATTCTTGGGGAGAGGTCAGATCAGAGTCAATAAGGTATTGATGCAACAGCTGGTTTGTACAGTTATTAAGGATCTGTTCTCTCATCATAAGATTGTACAATCCTGTATAGTCTGAAACTTTACTTCCCTGCAACCAACCCTCCAAAGCCTTAGTGGCACACTCAACGAAATCAGTCCAGTCTTGAGTCTGTGCTTTTTGGGTGTCTCTGAACAACAACCTGTATTGCTCAGTGGTTAGGCCAAACCCTTCAATAAGAGCACTCTTCAAGACAGTGTAATTTTTGGCATCCTCAGGTCTAACTGTGAGGAGCCTGTCCCTCCCTTTCTCAGAAAAGGAGTACCATAAAATTGCAGCCCACTGATCCTCAGGAACCTGCTGTACCATGCAGGCTCTCTCAAGAGCAGTCATCCATTTGTGGATGTCATCCCCTTCTTTAAAGGGGGGCACCATTTTTGTCAGGTTTCTATTGTCATAGCCCCTGTCTTTTTCTCTTGGAGATTTGCTGCCACCAGTGGCATCTAAGCCACTTAATTTCTGCTCTCTTGCCAAGGCAAGTCTAGCTTGAGCCAAGGCTACCTCCTCCCTCTCTATCTGGAGTTTGACAGCCCTCATTCTGGCCCTATGCTCTAGCTTTTGAGAAGCAGTCATGCCTCTCTGTGATTCTCTGGAGGCACTAGAAATATGAGAATCCCCTGAGGGAGATCTCACTCTTCTGTTGCCTGGGAGAATAACATTGTGGGATCTGGGGAGGTGCTGGCCCTCTCCATTCCCCAGTAGGTCTAAGTTGGCCTGGCTAAGCCTGGCAACTGGGACCTGGCTACCCCTCTGATCCTGATCTTCTAAGTCCTCAACTTCTGAGTCCTCCTCCTCCTCCTCTTCTTCTTCATCATCTTCCTCCTGAGGGGGGTCAGTTACAGGGGGGTTCCCTCCATTTCCTGTTTCTAGGGAAGCTACCTTTGCCCTTTCTAAGTCATCCTGCTCTAGGATTTCTACCAGGATTTGGCAGGTGGGGCTTCTGCCCCTTTTTAACCCTCTTGCTTTGCACAAGGCAATCAAGTCTCTTCGGGTTAGTTTGTCATATCCAAAAGTTGCCTGGGTAAGGTCAACTGTCACAGGAGTAGACCCTGAGGCTTTTCCTGTGTCAGACATGGCTGCTAGTGAGGTGTAAGTGGTGCACTTACCTACACTAAGTGTTTTCCTACTGTACCTTACTAGTGAGTTGCAGTCAGGGTGTGCTAATCCCTTTAATCTACAACTACTAAGTTCAGTAGAACTTAATATGCTAAGCTTTTGATTTATATGTACCTAGAGGTACTTGATGTGATCTTTCAATTTGATACAAAGATTGCAATGGTAAAACAACAGCAAGCTCAAATCCGCACCGCTGCTCACCAATGTGAGAAGTTGGCCTGATAGGTGATGTTTCCAATTCTGGAACCACCTATTATGAGACCAAACAATCCCTTATGGTGTAGCATGGACTAAGCAGCCTAAAGGCTTAACTTAAGAGGTTGTGTTAAGCGAGCTGTTTTACCACATACAATCCTGTAATATCAAATGAAAGGACACCACACAAGTATATATTATAAAAATATATGTGTTTATTACTAAAAACAATCCCCAGTATTCTTTATGAATAAAGGGGCACAAGCGTTAAATCAAAAGCACTGTTTAAACATACAAGTTGCACAATTATGGATGAGGGCGGGTGGCCACTCAAACCATATACTAAACAAGTGGTATAAGAGATGCCACTCGAGCAGTGGTTAGGCCTAGGGCCTAGGGAATCGCTGGGAGCAGTCAGGACAAGCAATGCTGAAGTCGGGAATGGCCCTCGGGATTCGGGAGATGTGCGGAAAGCGCACGCATGCACCAATGTTAAGCAATGGTGCGTAAAAGTCATAAAGTTAAAGTTTAAGGACACTTCCGCTGGACCTAGAGGAACAAAACTTAACACACAGACCCTAGAGATGTGCACCAGTGTGGGAACACCGGCGGAGCAAAGTTAACTCACCCACAGGAAGTGGGTGCACAGGGTCGAAGTGGCGTCGGGTTTTGACACGCAGGCTCTTTGTGCTTGAAGCTGAAGGGGCTGCAGGCGGGTTGAAGATGAAGTGTCCGGTGGAGTCCAAGGGTGGACTCAAGTCGAAGGGTACCTGAAAGCAGAGGGGACAGAGTCTGGGTCACTCAGCAGTGACCAGGGTGGAACCAGGACGGAACCAGGCAATGTCGGGCGCAATCAGGTGGTCGTCGAGGAGCTTCTCTCCACTGTCACGTGGGCTCTGGGGCATCTGCGACGTCCAGGAGCAGGTCACGATCTGTCCCACGTAAGCTCTCACCGTCGGTGCAGTCGGCTTCAAGTTTGGAGCAAAAAACACTTGGCAAGAGCAATCCACGCGGGATCGGAAGATTGCTTCTCACTCGGACCAGGAAGGTCAGAGTCGGGGCTCCTTTTCAGGGGAGCTGGTGTGGATCTAGAGCAACCAGATTCACGAGTCTTCTTTGTAGGTTCGTCGGCACAGGGACCACTAGCCAGCGGGCAAGGGACCGGGCCAATGCGTTGAGCCAAATGGAGCAGAAGGGCCCCACGCAGCACTCGTCGAGTGTGGAGGGCTGAACTTCGGCTCAGGAGTAGCTCAGGGTGGGGGCTTCATAAACCCCGGTGCACAGCTTCGAGGGTGACTCGTGGGCTGCACGGTCAGCGTCTCGTGGTCAATTCAAGATGGCATGCCCCACGCTTCCGGTCGCCTCCACGGGTCTCAGCTCTGCAGGGACTGTGGATCGGGCTGTTGGAAGGCAGGCAAGCTTGATCTTGTCGATCTCAGTCGCTCGAGTTCCGGTGGGAACTGCAACTAAGTAGACATCGAGGGCTGGATGGTGCCTGCTGCTGCAGGGTGGTCACTCCTTGACCACAAGGGAGATTCTTCGGGCTTCCACGTTGAGATGGAGGTCCAAGGGTCCAGAGTTTCGTTTCTAATGTTTCTTCCAGGAAATCTGATGTGCATTGGCACTGCTCCCACTCTTATTCGAATCTGGGGGGCGTGATTACCTGCTAGGTCCCCCCCTATGGGTGGGACCCAGGAAGGGGGTGGATACACCCCTTTCTTTTGATCCAGGCCGCCCTGGCACGAGGGCTGGAGTGCCCCAGAACCGGTTTGGCCGGATTATGCAAGGGGCAGCCTTGTGCGCCCCAGGCAGTGTCTGGTTTCTTTCAGACCTCCCTGCTACAATCCACTATCTCCTGTCTGGAGGGTGGTGACACCCTCCTGTGACAGGAAACCCTTTGTCCAGGACCCCTTTGGCTGAGTTTCGGTCAGCTGCAGGGGTCCAGACATTTGTCTGTGGCAGAGGCATCCATTTTGTGGATCTAAGGTCTTTGGAGAAATTAACCGCATTACAGTAAAGGAACATGTCTTACCCCTCTAGAGGGGTGGAATGCTATCCCCGTCGCCAGAACTGGCGAGGGGATAGTATTCCAAATCGTATGACACCTTACACGACATGTTTTGATAAAGCCAAACCAAAGTTGCTATTTAACCGCGAGGATTATAAGGCACTTAAGAGTATATGGTATGGCATTATCCTGAAACAGCTTAGGGAGTTGTTCCCGACAGCTGCAGACAGGCTCAGCTCATGCTAGAGCTCCATCTCACATAAAACCACGCACCCTGCCTCCAGGATTGATGAGGCCTTCCATAGGAGTGGCTCACAGGTTTACATGTGTCCAGATATAGGTTTAGATATAGGTATACTATATCTAAGCAAGGGGTGATTACACCACCTTACCCCAGCTGAGTGATCAGCCAGTTGTGTCAATTTAAGAACCAGCCAGGGGTGGCAAAAGATATGCTGCAGCCCCTGGTAGGCCTTGGTGGCCCCTATCCCCTGGGCACCTATAGTGCATTATACAGGGGCTGACAAGGAGTCCATTTCCAATTGGTATGTGCCTATAGCACATGTGTCAGTAATTTAGTGAGAGAACAGCAGGCTGGGGGTCTGATCAGCAGGCCCACAGCCTCAGTAGTCGAAAACCAGTGAAGCAAAAAGCAAAAATTTGGGGTGACCATAGGATAGCAGACCCTACTCTTCTACACCCAGGCTGTGCTTGGTACCCCTGGCTGTGCTTGGTACCCCTGGCTGTGCTTGGTCCCCCTTGTTGCTCTTTGTCCCCCAGGCTGTGCTTCGTCCCCCAGGCTGTGCTTGGTCCCCCAGGCGGTGCTTGGTCCCCCTGATTGCTCTTGGTCCCCCAGGCTGTGCTTGGTCCCCCAGGCTGTGCTTGGTCCCCCTGGTTGCTCTTGGTCCCCCAGGCTGTGCTTGGTCCCCCTGGTTGCTCTTGGTCCCCCAGGCTGTGCTTGGTCTCCCAGGCTGTGCTTGGTCCCCCTGGTTGCTCTTGGTCCCCCAGGCTGTGCTTGGTCCCCCAGGCTGTGCTTGGTCCCCCAGGCTGTGCTTGGTCCCCCTGGTTGCTCTTGGTCCTCCAGGCTGTGCTTGGTCCCCCAGGCTGTGCTTGGTCCCCCAGGCTGTGCTTGGTCCCCCTGGTTGCTCTTGGTCCCCCAGGCAGTGCTTGGTCCCCCAGGCTGTGCTTGGTCCCCCTTGTTGCTCTTGGTCCCCCAGGCTGTGCTTGGTCCCCCAGGCTGTGCTTGGTCCCCCTGGTTGCTCTTGGTCCCCCTTGGCTGTGCTGTGCTTGGTCCCCCAGGCTGTGCTTGGTCCCCCTGGTTGCTCTTGGTCCCCCAGGCTGTGCTTGGTCCCCCAGGCTGTGCTTGGTCCCCCAGGCTGTGCTTGGTCCCCCTGGTTGCTCTTGGTCCCCCAGGCTGTTCTTGGTCCCCCAGGCTTTGCTTGGTACCCCAGGCTGTGCTTGGTCCCCCTGGTTGCTCTTGGTCCCCCAGGCTGTGCTTGGTCCCCCAGGCTGTGCTTGGTCCCCCTGGTTGCTCTTGGTCCCCCAGGCTGTGCTTGGTCCCCCAGGCTGTGCTTAGTCCCCCAGGCTGTGCTTGGTCCCCCAGGCTGTGCTTGGTACTCCAGGCTGTGCTTAGTCCCCCTGCTTGCTCTTGGTCCCCCAGGCTGTGCTTGGTCCCCGAGGCTGTGCTTGGTCCCCCTGGTTGCTCTTGGTCCCCCAGGCTGTGCTTGGTCCCCCAGGCTGTGCTTGGTACCCCAGGCTGTGCTTGGTCCCCCTGGTTGCTCTTGGTCCCCCAGGGTGTGCTTGGTCCCCCTGATTGCTCTTGGTCCCCCAGGCTGCGCTTGGTCCCCCTGGTTGCTCTTGGTCCCCCTGGCTGTGCTTGGTCCCGCAGGCTGTGCTTGGTCCCCCGGTTGCTCTTGGTCCCCCAGGCTGCGCTTGGTCCCCCAGGCTGTGCTTGGTCCCCCAGTCTGTGCTTGGTCCCCCTGGTTGCTCTTGGTCCCCCAGGCTGTTCTTGGTCCCCCTGGCTGTGCTTGGTCCCCCTGGTTGCTCTTGGTTAAGGGTGGGCGTAAAATCAGTTTCGCGGGCGAATTTGCGGATTTTCCGCGATTTCGCGATCCACGAATCTCGCGAAATCGCGGTAAAATCCGCGAATCAGCGGGGACGAATTTTCAGCCAAGCAAGGGTTACAGCAGCAGGTGCAAAAGTTGAACCTAATTTCTTTGTAACCTTTTACAAAAGTGTAGGAAGGTGGCTACCTGACTATGGTTACCCCAGATTTTTTGCCTGTGTTTAGCTGGTTTTTTGACTTAGTTGACCTGGTTCCCTGCTAATCAGGGCCCCAGGCCATCTGCTCTCTCTGTAAAATGCATTCCATGTACCCTAGGTACATACCACAATTGGAAATGGACTCCTTGTCAGCCCCTGTATAATGCACTATAGGTGCCCAGGGCATAGGAGCCACCAAGGCCTACCAGGGGCTGCAGCATATCTTTTGCCACCCCTGGCTGGTTCTTAAATTGACACAACTGGCTGATCAATCAGCTGGGGTAAGGTGGTGTAATCACCCCTTACTTAGATATAGTATACCTATATCTAAACCTATATCTGGACACATATCAACCTGTGAGCCACTCCTATGGAAGGCCTCATCAATCCTGGAGGCAGAGTGCGTGGTTCAATGTGAGATGGAGCTCTAGCATGAGCTGAGCCTGTCTGCAGCTGTCGGGAACAACCCCCTAAGCTGTTTCAGGATAATGCCATACCATATACTCTTAAGTGCCTTATAATCCTCGCGGTTATATAGCAACTTTGGTTTGGCTTATCAAAACATGTCGTGTAAGGTGTCATACGATTTGGAATACTATCCCCTCGCCAGTTCTGGCGACGGGGATAGCATTGCACCCCTCTAGAGGGGTAAGACATGTTACTTTACTTAAATGCGGTTAATTTCTAAAAGGACCTTAGATCCACAAAATGGATGCCTCTGCCACAGACAAGAGTCTGACCCCCTGAAGCTGACCGAAACTCAGCCAAATGGGGCCTGGACAAAGGGTTTCCTGTCGCAGGGGGGTGTTACCACACTCCAGACAGTAGATAGTGGATTGTAGCAGGGAGGTTTGAAAGAAACCAGACACTGCTTGGGGCGCACAAGGCTGCCCCTTGCATAATCCGGCCAAACCGGTTCTGGGGCACTCCAGCCCTCGTGCCAGGGCGGCCTGGATCAAAGGAAGGGGGTGTATCCACCCACTTCCTGGGTCCCACCCATAGGAGGGGACCTAGCAGGTAATCCAGCCCCCCAGATTCGAATAAGAGTGGGAGCAGTGCCAAGACACTTCAGATTATCCTGATGAAACATAAGAAACGAAACTCTGGACCCTTCGACATCCTACTCGACGTAGAAGCCCGAAGAATCTCCCTTGTGGTCAAGGAGTGACCACCCTGTGCAAACAGGCACCATCCAGCCATCGACGTCTGATTTGTCGCAGTTCCCGCCGGAACTCAAGCGACAGAGATCGACGAGATCAAGCTTGCCTGCCTTCCAACAGCCCGATCCACAGTCCCTGCAGAGCTGAGACCCGTGGAGGTGACCGGAAGCGTGGGTGTAGGAAGGTGGCTACCTGACTATGGTTACCCCGGATTTTTTGCCTGTGTTTAGCTGTTTTTTTGACTTAGTTGACCTGGTTCCCTGCTAATCAGGGCCCCAGGCCATCTGCTCTCTCTGTAAAATGGATTCCATGTACCCTAGGTACATACCACAATTGGAAATGGACTCCTTGTCAGCCCCTGTATAATGCACCATAGGTGCCCAGGGCATAGGGGCCACCAAGGCCTACCAGGGGCTGCATCATATCTTTTGCCACCCCTGGCTGGTTCTTAAATTGACACAACTGGCTGATCACTCAACTGGGGTAAGGTGGTGTAAACACCCCTTGCTTAGATATAGTATACCTATATCTAAACCTATATCTGGACACATGTAAACCTGTGAGTCACTCCTATGGAAGGCCTCATCAATCCTGGAGGCAGAGTGCGTGGTTTTATGTGAGATGGAGCTCTAGCATGAGCTGAGCCTGTCTGCAGCTGTCGGGAACAACTCCCTAAGCTGTTTCAGGATAATGCCATACCATATACTCTTAAGTGCCTTATAATCCTCGCGGTTAAATAGCAACTTTGGTTTGGCTTTATCAAAACATGTCGTGTTAGGTGTCATACGATTTGGAATACCATCCCCTCGCCAGTTCTGGCGACGGGGATGGCATTCCACCCCTCTAGAGGGGTAAGACATGTTGCTTTAACTAAATGCGGTTAATTTCTCCAAAGACCTTAGATCCACAAAATGGATGCCTCTGCCACAGACAAATGTCTGGACCCCTGCAGTTGACCGAAACTCAACCAAATGGGTCCTGGACAAAGGGTTTCCTGTCACAGGAGGGTGTCACCGCCCTCCAGACAGGAGATAGTGAATTGTAGCAGGGAGGTTTGAAAGAAACCAGACACTGCTGGGGGCGCACAAGGCTGCCCCTTACATAATCCGGCCAAACCGGTTCTGGGGCACTCCAGCCCTCGTGCCAGGGCGGCCTGGATCAAAGGAAGGGGGTGTATCCACCCACTTCCTGGGTCCCACCCATAGGGGGGGACCTAGCAGGTAATCACGCCCCCCAGATTCGAATAAGAGTGGGAGCAGTGCCAATGCACATCAGATTTCCTGGAAGAAACATTTGAAACGAAATTCTGGACCCTTCGCCCTCCATCTCAACGTGGAAGCCCGAAGAATCTTCCTTGTGGTCAAGGAGTGACCACCCTGCAGCAGCAGGCACCATCCAGCCCTCGACGTCTGTAGGAGAGTAGGGTCTGCTATCCTATGGTCACCCCAAATTTTTGCTTTTTGCTTCACTGGTTTTCGACTACTGAGGCTGTGGGCCTGCTGATCAGACCCCCAGCCTGCTGTTCTCTCACTAAATTAATGACACATGTGCTATAGGCACATACCAATTGGAAATGGACTCCTTGTCAGCCCCTGTAGAATGCACTATAGGTGCACAGGGCACAGGAGCCACTAAGGCCTACCAGGGGCTGCAGCATATCTTTTGCCACCCCTGGCTGGTTCTTAAATTGACACAACTGGCTGATCACTCAGCTGGGGTAAGGTGGTGTACACACCCCTTGCTTAGATATAGTATACCTATGTCTAAACCTATATCTGGACACATGTAAACCTGTGAGCCACTCCTATAGGCAGGCCTCCCCAATCCTGGAGGCTGGGTGCATGGTTTTTATGTGAGATGGAGCTCTAGCATGAGCTGAGCCTGTCTGCAGCCGTCGGGAACAAATCCCTAAGCTGTTTCGGGATAATGCCATACCATATACTATTAAGTGCCTTATAATCCTCGCGGTTATTTAGCAACTTTGGTTTGGCTTTATCAAAACATGTCGTGTAAGGTGTCATACGCTTTGGAATACCATCCCCTCGCCAGTTCTGGCGACGGGGATGGCATTCCACCCCTCTAGAGGGGTAAGACATGTTACTTCACTTTAATGCGGTTGATTTCTCCAAAGGCCTTAAGATCCACAAAATGGATGCCTCTGCCACAGACAAATGTCTGGACCCCTGGAGCTGACCGAAACTCAGTCAAGGGGGTCCTGGACAAAGGGTTTCCTGTCACAGGAGGGTGTCACCGCCCTCCAGACAGGAGATAGTGTATTGTAGCAGGGAGGTTTGAAAGAAACCAGACACTGCCTGGGGCGCACAAGGCTGCCCCTTGCATAATCCGGCCAAACCGGTTCTGGGGCACTCCAGCCCTCGTGCCAGGGCGGCCTGGATCAAAGGAAGGGGGTGTATCCACCCACTTCCTGGGTCCCACCCATAGGAGGGGACCTAGCAGGTAATCACGCCCACCAGATTCGAATAAGAGTGGGAGCAGTGCCAATGCACATCAGATTTCCTGGAAGAAACATTTGAAACGATATTCTGGACCCTTCGCCCTCCATCTCAACGTGGAAGCCCGAAGAATCTCCCTTGTGGTCAAGGAGTGACCACCCTGCAGCAGCAGGCACCATCCAGCCCTCGACGTCTACTTAGTTGCAGTTCCCGCCGGAACTCGAGCGACTGAGATCGACGAGATCAAGCCTGCCCAGCTTCTAACAGCCCGTTCCACAGTCCCTGCAAAGCTGAGACCCGTGGAGGCGACCGGAAGCGTGGGGCACGCCATCTTGAAGTGACCACGAGACGCTGACCGTGCAGCCCACGAGTGACCCTCGAAGCTGTACACCGGGGTTTGAGAAGCCCCCACCCTGAGCTACTCCTGAGCCGAAGTTCAGCCCTCCACACTCGACGAGTGCTGCGTGGGGCCCTTTGGCACGATTTGGCTCAACGCGTTGGCCCGGTCACTTGCCAGCTGGCTTGTGGTCCCTGTGCCGACGAACTACCTAAAAAGACTTGTGATTCTGGTTGCTCCAGATCCACACCAGCTCCCCTGAAAAGGAGCCCCGACTCTGACCTTCCTGGTCCGAGTGAGAAGCAATCTTCCGATCCTGCGTGGATTGCTCTTACCAAGGCTTGTTTGCTCCAAACTTGAAGCCGACTGCACCGACGGTGAGAGCCTGCGTGGGACAGATCGTGACCTGCTCCTGGACGTCGCAGATGCCCCAGAGCCCACGTGACAGCGGAGAGAAGCTCCTCGACGACCACCTGATTGCGCCCAACATTGCCTGGTTCCGTCCTGGTTCCACCCTGGTCACTGCTGAGTGACCCAGACTCTGTCCCCTCTGCTTTCAGGTACTCTACAACTTGAGTCCACCCTTGGACTCCACCGGACACTTCGTCTTCACCCTGCCTGCAGCCCTTTCAGCTTCAAGCACCAAGAGCCTGCGTGTCAAAACCCGACGCCACTTCGACCCTGTGCACCCACTTCCTGTGGGTGAGGTAACTTTGCTCCGCCGGTGTTCCCACACTGGTGCACACCTCTAGGGTCTGTGTGTTAAGTTTTGTTCCTCTAGGTTCAGCGGAAGTGTCCTTAAACTTTAACTCTTTGACTTTTACGCACCATTGGTTAACATTGGTGCATGCGTGCGCTTTCCGCACATCTCCCGAATCCCGAGGGCCATTCCCGACTTCAGCATTGCTTGTCCTGACTGCTCCCAGCGATTCCCTAGGCCCTAGGCCTAACCACTGCTCGAGTGGCCTTTCTTATACCACTTGTTTAGTATATGGTTTGAGTGGCCACCCGCCCTCATCCATAATTGTGCAACTTGTATGTTTAAACAGTGCTTTTGATTTAACGCTTGTGCCCCTTTATTCATAAAGAATACTGGGGATTGTTTTTAGTAATAAACACATATATTTTTATAATATATACTTGTGTGGTGTCCTTTCATTTGGTATTACAGGATTGTATGTGGTAAAACAGCTCGCTTAACACGACCTCTTAAGTTAAGCCTTTAGGCTGCTTAGTCCATGCTACCCCTAGGATAGCTTGTCTAATAAGGTTGACTTACAACCAGACACCATAAGGGATTGTTTGGTCAGGTAGTAGGTGGTTCCAGAATTGGAAACATCCCCTACCAGGCCAACTTCTCACATTGGTGAGCAGCGGTGCGGATTTGAGCTTGCTGTTGTTTTACCATTGCAATCTTTATATCAAATTGAAAGATCACATCAAGTACCTCTAGGTACATATAAATCAAAAGCTTAGCATATTAAGTTCTACTGAACTTAGTAGTTGTAGGTTGAAGGGATTAGCACACCCTGACTACAACTAACTAGCAAGGTACAGTAGGAAAACACTTAGTGTAGGTAAGTGCACCACTTACACCTCACTAGTAACCATGTCTGACACAGGAAAAGCCTCAGGGTCTGCTCCTGTGACAGTTGACCCTACCCAGGCAACTTTTGGATATGACAAACTAACCCGCAGAGACTTGATTGCCTTGTGCAAAGCAAGAGGGTTAAAAAGGGGCAGAAGCCCCACCTGCCTAATCCTGGTAGAAATCCTAGAACAGGATGACTTAGAGAAGGCTAAAGCAGCTTCCCTAGACACAGGAAATGGAGAGAACCCCCCTGTAGTTGATCCCCCTGAAGAGGAGGATGATGATGACTTGGATGAGGACTCAGATGTTGAGGACTTAGAAGTACAGGATCAGGGTAGCCAGGTTCCAGTTGGTAGGCTTAGCCAGGCCAACTTGGACCTACTGGGGAATGGAGAGGGCCAGCACCTCCCCAGAACCCAACATGTGATTCTCCCAGGCAACAGAAGAGTGAGATCTCCCTCAGGGGACTCTCATCTTTCTAGTGCCTCCAGAGAATCAGAGAGAGGCATGAGTGCTTCTCAGAAAGCTGAGCATAGGGCTAGAATGAGGGCTGTCAGACTCCAGATAGAGAGAGAGGAGGTAGCCCTGAGTCAAGCTAAGCTTACCTTAGCTCAAGCTAAACTTGCCTTGGCAAGAGAGCAGAAATTAAGTGGCTTAGATGTCACTGGTGGCAGCAATTTTCCAAGAGAAAAAGACAGGGCCTATGATAATAGAAACCTGACCAAGATTATGCCCCCCTTTAAAGAAGGGGATGACATCCACAAATGGATGACTGCTCTTGAGAGAGCCTGCATGGTACAGCAGGTTCCTGAGAATCAGTGGGCTGCAATTTTGTGGTACTCCTTTTCTGAGAAAGGGAGGGACAGGCTCCTCACAGTTAGACCTGAGGATGCCAAAAACTACTCTGTTTTGAAGAGTGCTCTCATTGAAGGGTATGGCCTAACCACTGAGCAATACAGGTTGTTGTTCAGAGACACCCAGAAAGCACAGACTCAAGACTGGACTGATTTTGTGGAGTGTGCCACTAAGGCTTTGGAGGGTTGGTTACAGGGAAGTAAAGTTTCAGACTATACAGGATTGTACAATCTTATGATGAGAGAACAGATCCTTAATAACTGTACAAACCAGCTGTTGCATCAATACCTTATTGACTCTGATCTGACCTCTCCCCAAGAATTGGGAAAGAAGGCAGACAAATGGGTCAGAACAAGGATTAAGCAGAAACCCCAGAACCAAGGTGGTGACCAGAAGAAAACAGACCAGAAGGGTGGTAATCAGAATCAGAAAGATAAAGAAAAAGACCAGAAGTCTTCAGGCCCCCAAACTAATAGTAAGGAGGGTGGTTCCCAAACTGGTAACAAGAAGAAGAACAACAAAGGTCCAAAGACACCTTGGTGTAATACCTGCAAATCAGTTTCACACTGGGGCAGTGAGTGCACCAAGGCAAATCCAGTTCCCACCACTACAGCTCCTAAAGCAACTGCAACCCCAAGTACAGTAAGCAGTGGTGGAACACAGTCCAAGGGTGTAGCTGGGTTGACCCTGGGTATTGAAGTAGGATCTGGCCTAGTCAGAGTCCCTACACAGGCAGTTCTCCTGTATGATGTGGACATTGAGTTGCCCACTGCAGTAAGCCCCACTAACCTGGGCAAATACAGGCAGACTCCCTTAATAAATGAGAAACTGGCTCAAGCTTACAGGGACACATGTGCTAGTGTCACCATGGTGACCCCTGGCTTTGTGGACCCTGGACAGATTGTACTAGGAGAGAGCTACCTAGTAACCAATGCAAGCAACTCCACTACCTCCCATAGTGTGGCAGTTGTGAACTTCTCCTGGGGAGGGGTTGATGGCCTAAAGAAAGTTGTGGTGAGTGCAGACCTACCAGTAGACTGTCTGTTAGGCAATGACCTTGAAAGCTCAGCATGGTCAGAAGTGGAGTACAGGACTCATGCAGAAATGCTAGGGATTTCAGAGCATGTCCTTGCCATGACAAGGGCTCAGGCTAAGAAGTGCCTTCCTGAACCAGTGGTGGATCTTGAGACAATAGACCAGCCACAACCCAAGAGAAGGAGCAAGAGAGGAAAGGCCTCGCCTTCCACCTTGCCCCAGGTTGAGGATCAGGTTTCAGAGGAAACTGATTCTGCAGTCCAAGAGGAGACTGTCTCTGAGGAGCTTGAACCTGACCAGGTTGAGTTTCTGGGGACAGGGGGACCCTCAAGGGCAGACCTGAGGCAGGCTCAATTAGATTGCCCTTCCCTTGAACCCCTCAGACAGCAGGCTGCTGCTGAGGCTGCTGGGGATGCTAAAGGTACCCATACTGTGTATTGGGATGAGGGACTCCTTTACTCAGAGGCTAGAGACCCCAAGCCTGGCATGACCAGGAGGTTGGTCATACCTCTGCAGTTTAGGGGGTTCCTTCTTACCTTGGCCCATGATATTCCCCTTGCAGGACACTTAGGCCAGAACAAGACGTGGGACAGGCTTGTTCCACACTTTCACTGGCCTCACATGTCAGAGGATGTCAAGGAGTTTTGTCGCTCCTGTGTCACTTGCCAAGCCAGTGGTAAGTCAGGTGGCACAACAAAGGCCCCCCTAATACCACTACCTGTGGTGGGGGTCCCCTTTGAGAGAGTTGGAATTGATATTGTGGGTCCAATGGACCCCCAAACAGCATCTGGGAACAGATTCATACTGGTGGTAGTGGATCATGCCACCAGGTACCCAGAGGCTATTCCCCTAAGGACCACCACAGCACCTGTGGTGGCAAAAGCCCTCATTGCAGTTTTCTCAAGAGTGGGCTTTCCTAAGGAGGTACTATCAGATAGAGGGACAAATTTTATGTCCAGCTATCTAAAAGCAATGTGGAAGGAATGTGGAGTAAACTATAAGTTTACCACCCCATATCATCCACAATGCAATGGGCTTGTGGAGAGATTTAACAAGACCCTTAAAGGCATGATAAAAGGATTACCAGAGAAGCTCAGGCGGAAATGGGACATTCTTTTACCCTGCCTGCTCTTTGCTTACAGAGAGGTCCCACGGAAGGGGGTTGGCTACAGCCCTTTTGAACTTTTGTTTGGCCACCCTGTGAGAGGTCCATTGTGTTTGGTGAAGGAAGGATGGGAGTTACCTCTCAAAAAGCCCAAACTAGACATAGTGGACTATGTACTTGGTCTCCGCTCCAGGATGGCTGAGTACATGGAAAGAGCATCCAAAAACCTGGAGGCCAGCCAAGAATTGCAGAAAGCTTGGCATGACCAAAAGGCTGTGCTGGTAGAGTTCCAACCAGGACAGAAGGTATGGGTACTGGAGCCAGTGGCTCCAGCAGCACTCCAAGACAAATGGAGTGGACCCTATCCTATTATTGAGAAGAAAGGGGAAGTCACCTACTTGGTAGACTTTGGAACACCCAGGAGCCCTCACAGGGTAATCCATGTGAATCGCTTGAAAGCATTTGTAGACAGGGAGGACATGAGCTTGCTCATGGCCACAGATGGGGAACAGGAGGAAGAGAGTGACCCTCTCCCAGACCTGCTTTCTCAGAACCCTGATGATGGTTCAGTTGATGGAGTAGCCTTGGCAGGCAGCCTCACTGACCAGCAACAGAGGGACTGCAGACAAGTTTTGCAGGCTCACAGGCAAATGTTTTCACTCACACCCAGCCAAACTGACTGGTGTACCCATGTTGTGGACACTGGTGACAGTCTGCCTGTCAAGAATAAGATCTACAGGCAACCTGATCATGTCAGGGATTGCATCAAGGCTGAGGTGCAAAAGATGTTGGAGCTTGGAGTGATTGAGCCATCAGAGAGCCCATGGGCCAGCCCAGTAGTCCTGGTGCCAAAACCTCATACCCAAGATGGTAAGAGAGAAATGAGGTTTTGCGTGGATTACAGGGGTCTCAATGCTGTCACTAGGACAGATGCTCACCCCATTCCAAGAGCAGATGAGCTCATTGACAGATTGGCTTCTGCCAAGTTTCTGAGCACATTTGATCTGACAGCTGGCTACTGGCAAATCAGACTAGCTGAGGAGTCAAAAGCCAAAACAGCATTCTCTACCCCTAGTGGACATTATCAGTTTGTGGTAATGCCCTTTGGTTTGAAGAATGCACCTGCCACTTTCCAAAGGTTGGTGAACCAAGTCCTTACTGGGTTGGATGACTTTTGTGCAGCTTATCTAGATGATATTGCTGTCTTTAGCTCCACCTGGGAGGATCACCTGATCCACCTGAAGAAAGTTTTGGAGGCCCTGCAAAAGGCAGGCCTAACTATCAAGGCCACCAAGTGCCAGATAGGGCAGAGTAAGGTTGTATACCTGGGCCACCTAGTAGGTGGAGGCCAGGTTCAGCCACTGGAAAGCAAAATCCAGGCCATACAGGACTGGGCTCCTCCAGTTACCCAGACACAAGTCAGAGCCTTCTTGGGCCTGACTGGGTATTACAGAAAGTTTGTGAAAAACTATGGGTCTATAGTGACACCATTAAATGACTTGACATCCAAGAAGATGCCAAAAAAGGTTCAGTGGACAGTTAGCTGTCAGAAGGCATTTGAAGACCTGAAGAAGGCCATGTGCTCTGCACCTATCCTAAAGAGTCCTGACTACTCCAAACAGTTCATTGTTCAGACAGATGCTTCTGAGTTGGGGGTGGGAGCTGTACTCTCACAACTTAATCAAGATGGTCAAGACCAGCCAATTGCTTTCATTAGCAGGAGGCTAAGCCCAAGAGAAAAACGTTGGTCAGCCATTGAGAGGGAGGCCTTTGCTGTGGTTTGGGCATTAAAGAAGTTGAGGTCCTACTTGTTTGGAACTCACTTCCTGGTGCAAACAGACCATAAGCCCCTCTTATGGCTTAATCAGATGAAGGGTGAAAATCCCAAACTGCTCAGGTGGTCCATTTCCCTACAGGGGATGGACTTTACAGTGGAGCACCGCCCAGGGACTGACCATGGTAATGCAGATGGTCTCTCCAGGTACTTCCACTTAGAACATGAAGACTTATCTGGTCAAGGTTAGTTTAATGTCCCTGCGTTTGGGGGGGGGGGTTGTGTAGGAGAGTAGGGTATGCTATCCTATGGTCACCCCAAATTTTTGCTTTTTGCTTCACTGGTTTTCGACTACTGAGGCTGTGGGCCTGCTGATCAGACCCCCAGCCTGCTGTTCTCTCACTAAATTAATGACACATGTGCTATAGGCACATACCAATTGGAAATGGACTCCTTGTCAGCCCCTGTAGAATGCACTATAGGTGCACAGGGCACAGGAGCCACTAAGGCCTACCAGGGGCTGCAGCATATCTTTTGCCACCCCTGGCTGGTTCTTAAATTGACACAACTGGCTGATCACTCAGCTGGGGTAAGGTGGTGTACACACCCCTTGCTTAGATATAGTATACCTATGTCTAAACCTATATCTGGACACATGTAAACCTGTGAGCCACTCCTATAGGCAGGCCTCCCCAATCCTGGAGGCTGGGTGCATGGTTTTTATGTGAGATGGAGCTCTAGCATGAGCTGAGCCTGTCTGCAGTCGTCGGGAACAAATCCCTAAGCTGTTTCAGGATAATGCCATACCATATACTATTAAGTGCCTTATAATCCTCGCGGTTATTTAGCAACTTTGGTTTGGCTTTATCAAAACATGTCGTGTAAGGTGTCATACGCTTTGGAATACCATCCCCTCACCAGTTCTGGCGACGGGGATGGCATTCCACCCCTCTAGAGGGGTAAGACATGTTACTTCACTTTAATGCGGTTGATTTCTCCAAAGGCCTTAAGATCCACAAAATGGATGCCTCTGCCACAGACAAATGTCTGGACCCCTGGAGCTGACCGAAACTCAGTCAAGGGGGTCCTGGACAAAGGGTTTCCTGTCACAGGAGGGTGTCACCGCCCTCCAGACAGGAGATAGTGTATTGTAGCAGGGAGGTTTGAAAGAAACCAGACACTGCCTGGGGCGCACAAGGCTGCCCCTTGCATAATCCGGCCAAACCGGTTCTGGGGCACTCCAGCCCTCGTGCCAGGGCGGCCTGGATCAAAGGAAGGGGGTGTATCCACCCACTTCCTGGGTCCCACCCATAGGAGGGGACCTAGCAGGTAATCACGCCCACCAGATTCGAATAAGAGTGGGAGCAGTGCCAATGCACATCAGATTTCCTGGAAGAAACATTTGAAACGATATTCTGGACCCTTCGCCCTCCATCTCAACGTGGAAGCCCGAAGAATCTCCCTTGTGGTCAAGGAGTGACCACCCTGCAGCAGCAGGCACCATCCAGCCCTCGACGTCTACTTAGTTGCAGTTCCCGCCGGAACTCGAGCAACTGAGATCAACAAGATCAAGCCTGCCCAGCTTCTAACAGCCCGATCCACAGTCCCTGCAAAGCTGAGACCCGTGGAGGCGACCGGAAGCGTGGGGCACGCCATCTTGAAGTGACCACGAGACGCTGACCGTGCAGCCCACGAGTGACCCTCGAAGCTGTACACCGGGGTTTGAGAAGCCCCCACCCTGAGCTACTCCTGAGCCGAAGTTCAGCCCTCCACACTCGACGAGTGCTGCGTGGGGCCCTTTGGCACGATTTGGCTCAACGCGTTGGCCCGGTCACTTGCCAGCTGGCTTGTGGTCCCTGTGCCGACGAACTACCTAAAAAGACTTGTGATTCTGGTTGCTCCAGATCCACACCAGCTCCCCTGAAAAGGAGCCCCGACTCTGACCTTCCTGGTCCGAGTGAGAAGCAATCTTCCGATCCTGCGTGGATTGCTCTTACCAAGGCTTGTTTGCTCCAAACTTGAAGCCGACTGCACCGACGGTGAGAGCCTGCGTGGGACAGATCGTGACCTGCTCCTGGACGTCGCAGATGCCCCAGAGCCCACGTGACAGCGGAGAGAAGCTCCTCGACGACCACCTGATTGCGCCCGACATTGCCTGGTTCCGTCCTGGTTCCACCCTGGTCACTGCTGAGTGACCCAGACTCTGTCCCCTCTGCTTTCAGGTACTCTACAACTTGAGTCCACCCTTGGACTCCACCGGACACTTCGTCTTCACCCTGCCTGCAGCCCTTTCAGCTTCAAGCACCAAGAGCCTGCGTGTCAAAACCCGACGCCACTTCGACCCTGTGCACCCACTTCCTGTGGGTGAGGTAACTTTGCTCCGCCGGTGTTCCCACACTGGTGCACACCTCTAGGGTCTGTGTGTTAAGTTTTGTTCCTCTAGGTTCAGCGGAAGTGTCCTTAAACTTTAACTCTTTGACTTTTACGCACCATTGGTTAACATTGGTGCATGCGTGCGCTTTCCGCACATCTCCCGAATCCCGAGGGCCATTCCCGACTTCAGCATTGCTTGTCCTGACTGCTCCCAGCGATTCCCTAGGCCCTAGGCCTAACCACTGCTCGAGTGGCCTTTCTTATACCACTTGTTTAGTATATGGTTTGAGTGGCCACCCGCCCTCATCCATAATTGTGCAACTTGTATGTTTAAACAGTGCTTTTGATTTAACGCTTGTGCCCCTTTATTCATAAAGAATACTGGGGATTGTTTTTAGTAATAAACACATATATTTTTATAATATATACTTGTGTGGTGTCCTTTCATTTGGTATTACAGGATTGTATGTGGTAAAACAGCTCGCTTAACACGACCTCTTAAGTTAATCCTTTAGGCTGCTTAGTCCATGCTACCCCTAGGATAGCTTGTCTAATAAGGTTGACTTACAACCAGACACCATAAGGGATTGTTTGGTCAGGTAGTAGGTGGTTCCAGAATTGGAAACATCCCCTACCAGGCCAAACAATACTTCTCACAACGTCTACTTAGTTGCAGTTCCCGCCGGAACTCGAGCGACTGAGATCGACGAGATCAAGCCTGCCTGCCTTCTAACAGCCCGATCCACAGTCCCTGCAAAGCAGAGACCCGTGGAGGCGACCGGAAGCGTGGGGCCCGCCATCTTGAATTGACCACGAGACGCTGACCGTCCAGCCCACGAGTGACCCTCGAAGCTGTGCACCGGGGTTTGAGAAGCCCCCACCCTGAGCTGCTCCTGAGCTGACGTTCAGCCCTCCACACTCGACGAGTGCTGCGTGGGACCCTTCTGCTCTATTTGGCTCAACGCGTTGGCCCGGTCACTTGCCAGCTGGCTAGTGGTCCCTGTGCCGACGAAACTACTAAGAAGACTCGTGAATCTGGTTGCTCCAGATCCACACCAGCTCCCCTGAAAAGGAGCCCCGACTCTGACCTTCCTGGTCCGAGTGAGAAGCAATCTTCCGATACCGCGTGGATTGCTCTTGCCAAGGCTTGTTTGCTCCAAACTTGAAGCCGACTGCACCGACGGTGAGAGCCTGCATGGGACAGATCGTGACCTGCTCCTGGACGTCGCAGATGCCCCAGAGCCCACGTGACAGCGGAGAGAAGCTCCTCGACGACCACCTGATTGCGCCCGACATTGCCTGGTTCCGTCCTGGTTCCACCCTGGTCACTGCTGAGTGACCCAGACTCTATCCCCTCTGCTTTCAGGTACCCTTCGACTTGAGTCCACCCTTGGACTCCACCGGACACTTCATCTTCAACCCGCCTGCAGCCCTTTCAGCTTCAAGCACCAAGAGCCTGCGTGTCAAAACCCGACGCCACTTCGACCCTGTGCACCCACTTCCTGTGGGTGAGGTAACTTTGCTCCGCCGGTGTTCCCACACTGGTGCACATCTCTAGGGTCTGTGTGTTAAGTTTTGTTCCTCTAGGTTCAGCGGAAGTGTCCTTTAACTTTAACTTTACAACTTTTACGCACCATTGGTTAACATTGGTGCATGCGTGCGCTTTCCGCACATCTCCCGAATCCCGAGGGCCATTCCCGACTTCAGCATTGCTTGTCCAGACTGCTCCCAGCGATTCTCTAGGCCCTAGGCCTAACCACTGCTCGAGTGGCATCTCTTATACCACTTGTTTAGTATATGGTTTGAGTGGCCCCCTGCCCTCATCCATAATTGTGCAACCTTGTATGTTTAAACAGTGCTTTTGATTTAACGCTTGTGCCCCTTTATTCATAAAGAATACTGGGGATTGTTTTTAGTAATAAATACATATATTTTTATAATATATACTTGTGTGGTGTCCTTTCATTTGGTACTACAGGATTGTATGTGGTAAAACAGCTCGCTTAACACGACCTCTTAAGTTAAGCCTTTAGGCTGCTTAGTCCATGCTACCCCTAGGATAGCTTGTCTAATAAGGTTGACTTACAACCAGACACCATAAGGGATTGTTTGGTCTGATAATAGGTGGTTCCAGAATTGGAAACATCACCTATCAGGCCAACTTCTCACATTGGTGAGCAGCGGTGCGGATTTGAGCTTGCTGTTGTTTTACCATTGCAATCTTTGTATCAAATTGAAAGATCACATCAAGTACCTTTAGGTACATATAAATCAAAAGCTTAGCATATTAAGTTCTACTGAACTTAGTAGTTGTAGATTAAAGGGATTAGCACACCCTGACTACAACTCACTAGCAAGGTACAGTAGGAAAACACTTAGTGTAGGTAAGTGCACCACTTACACCTCACTAGCAGCCATGTCTGACACAGGAAAAGCCTCAGGGTCTACTCCTGTGACAGTTGACCTTACCCAGGCAACTTTTGGATATGACAAACTAACCCGCAGAGACTTGATTGCCTTGTGCAAAGCAAGAGGGTTAAAAAGGGGCAGAAGCCCCACCTGCCAAATCCTGGTAGAAATCCTAGAGCAGGATGACTTAGAAAGGGCAAAGCAAGCTTCCCTAGAAACAGGAAATGGAGGGAACCCCCCTGTAACTGACCCCCCTCAGGAGGAAGATGAGGAAGAAGAAGAGGAGGAGGAGGACTCAGAAGTTGAGGACTTAGAAGATCAGGATCAGAGGGGTATCCAGGTTCCAGTTGCCAGGCTTAGCCAGGCCAACTTGGACCTACTGGGGAATGGAGAGGGCCAGCACCTCCCCAGAACCCACCATGGGATTCTCCCAGGCAACAGAAGAGTGAGATCTCCCTCAGGGGACTCTCATATTTCTAGTGCCTCCAGAGAATCAGAGAGAGGCATGACTGCTTCTCAGAAAGCTGAGCATAGGGCTAGAATGAGGGCTGTCAGACTCCAGATAGAGAGAGAGGAGGTAGCCCTGAGTCAAGCTAGACTTACCTTAGCTCAAGCTAAACTTGCCTTGGCAAGAGAGAAAAAATTGTGTGGCTTAGATGCCACTGGTGGCAGCAATATTCCTAAAGAGAAACCCAGGTCATATGATAGTAGAAACCTGACAAAGATTGTGCCCCCCTACAAGGAAGGGGATGACATCCACAAGTGGATAACTGCTCTTGAGAGAGCCTGCATGGTACAGCAGGTTCCTGAGGAACAGTGGGCAGCAATCTTATGGTACTCCTTTTCAGAGAAAGGGAGAGATAAGCTCCTCACTGTTAGACATGAGGATGCAAACAATTACAAAGTCCTGAAGAGTGTTCTGATAGATGGGTTTGGCTTAACCACTGAACAGTACAGGTTGAAGTTCAGAGACACCCAGAAGACACAGACTCAGGACTGGACTGATTTTGTTGATTGTGCAACTAAGGCTCTGGAGGGTTGGCTACATGGCAGCAAAGTACATGACTTTACAGGATTGTATAATTTGATTATGAGGGAGCAGATCCTAAGTAATTGTCAGAACCAGCTCTTACACCAGCACCTGGTGGACTCTGATCTGACCTCTCCCCAAGAATTGGGAAAGAAGGCAGACAAGTGGGTCAGAACCAGGATTAGGCCTAAGAATCAGGACAGTAACCAGAAGAAGGAGTCTACCAAGCCTCAAGATAAGGGTGGGGATAAAAGTAAAGAAAAGACTTCCCCAGGGCCCAAAAACTCCAAGGATGGGGGTGGGTCCCAAGACACTTCTTCAACTGAGAAAAAGCCTTATTGTTATCCCTGTAAACAGGTGGGACATTACAAAACAGACAACTGTTGTCCCAAGAATAACAATAAAGAAAATGTACCTCCAAAGCCAGCTTCAACACCTCCTGTTACTGTCAGCAGTAATCCCCCAGGAAGTGGAAGCACACCCAGGAATCTGGGTGGGTTTACTGTTGGAGCTCAGGTGGACCCTGGCCTATCCAGGTCCCCATCACCCAATGATCTTGTTTATGAGACTGGCATGGGGTTTGCCAACTTCTCTGCTTGCCCAAATACTTTGAGCAAGTATAGACAAGAACCCATCATCAATGGTTTGAAAGTTGAAGCTTTTAGAGACACAGGGGCTAGCATCACCATGGTGGCTGATGGCATAGTCCCCTCTAAGCAACTTTTACCTGGTGCCACATACCAGGTTACAAACATTGATGGAATCCAAACAAATCATCCCATGGCAGTAGTAAGTCTCAGCTGGGGAGGTGTCATTGGCCCAAAGAGAGTGGCAGTGTCACCAAACTTGCCTGTAGACTGCCTACTTGGTAATGATTTGGAGATCTCAGCCTGGGCTGAGGTTGAACAGGAAACCCATTCTAGAATGGTGAATTCCAATGGAAAGGTTAGTGGGGCTGTAATGGCTACAGCCCCAATTCAAGATGTCCTTTCTGAAAAGGTTGGTAGGGCTGAGAAACTCCCTGCCCCATCTTTAGCAAAAGCTCTTCCTGAACAGAATAGCAAAGCTGTTATGATAACAGCAGAAACCCAAACTGAGTCTCCTCCTGAAAAGGTTGGTGGGGCTGTGATGGCCACAGCCCAAACTCAAACTGATATGTGTGTTGTGAAGCCTGAAATGATGGATAACTCCACACAAACTGAGAGCATGGAGGAGGAAGAGAAATCTCCCCCTCACCAGACTTTAGGACAGGATCAGCCTCCTCAGGGAACTGATCTTACCCCTGATGAAGGAACTGCCCCAGAGGTTGTTAGGCCTGGCCTGACAGAGCCTCTGATGGCGGTGGACCCTTCTCAGGTGGGACCCAGTCTGGAGCAGGTAACCTGCCCCTCTCTACCTTGCCTTAGCCAGCCCAGGGCTGCAGAGGACAAGAAGGACAGTGAGACCCAGAGGGCCCCCTGTCAAATAAAGCACCCCCATCAAAAGATTAGGTGCACCAAAACTAGTAGCCCTAGTAAGGTGAAAACTTTAAAAACTCCTGAGGGAGCCCCCTTAAAAACAGTCAGGGACCTCCCACAGATGGATTCTGTTGGGCACAGCCAAACCTGGGACCCAAGGGGCCCAAACCTGAACTGTCCCTCCAGCAAGCCAAACAGAGGGACCCAGCCTCCAGCTTTAGGTAGCCAGAGGTTGACCCTGAGAGCACAGTGCAACTCAGTTAAAGAGAGAAAGGCACACATGGTGGAAGATAATTGGAGGAAGCTAAGCCCTAAATTAGTAGAGCCTCGCTTCAATACTCCATATCCAAACCAGCCTTTAACTTTGCATAAACACACCCAAGGTAGTGATTCCCTATGGTGGAGACCCTCTGATACCCCAAGGGTGAGGGACTGCTTAGTGGACCATGAGACAGGGTGTACCCATGCTAGTGCAGGTACTTCCTTATATGGCCACTCAGGCAATATAGGCTTACCTGGCCAAGGATAGCCTTATCTCCTTTCGTTTGGGGGGGGGGGTTATGTAGGAAGGTGGCTACCTGACTATGGTTACCCCGGATTTTTTGCCTGTGTTTAGCTGGTTTTTTGACTTAGTTGACCTGGTTCCCTGCTAATCAGGGCCCCAGGCCATCTGCTCTCTCTGTAAAATGGATTCCATGTACCCTAGGTACATACCACAATTGGAAATGGACTCCTTGTCAGCCCCTGTATAATGCACCATAGGTGCCCAGGGCATAGGGGCCACCAAGGCCTACCAGGGGCTGCAGCATATCTTTTGCCACCCCTGGCTGGTTCTTAAATTGACACAACTGGCTGATCACTCAGCTGGGGTAAGGTGGTGTAAACACCCCTTGCTTAGATATAGTATACCTATATCTAAACCTATATCTGGACACATGTAAACCTGTGAGTCACTCCTATGGAAGGCCTCATCAATCCTGGAGGCAGAGTGCGTGGTTTTATGTGAGATGGAGCTCTAGCATGAGCTGAGCCTGTCTGCAGCTGTCGGGAACAACTCCCTAAGCTGTTTCAGGATAATGCCATACCATATACTCTTAAGTGCCTTATAATCCTCGCGGTTAAATAGCAACTTTGGTTTGGCTTTATCAAAACATGTCGTGTAAGGTGTCATACGATTTGGAATACTATCCCCTCGCCAGTTCTGGCGACGGGGATGGCATTCCACCCCTCTAGAGGGGTAAGACATGTTACTTTACTTAAATGCGGTTAATTTCTAAAAGGACCTTAGATCCACAAAATGGATGCCTCTGCCACAGACAAGAGTCTGACCCCCTGAAGCTGACCGAAACTCAGCCAAATGGGGCCTGGACAAAGGGTTTCCTGTCGCAGGGGGGTGTTACCACCCTCCAGACAGGAGATAGTAGATTGTAGCAGGGAGGTTTGAAAGAAACCAGACACTGCCTGGGGCGCACAAGGCTGCCCCTTGCATAATCCGGCCAAACCGGTTCTGGGGCACTCCAGCCCTCGTGCCAGGGCGGCCTGGATCAAAGGAAGGGGGTGTATCCACCCACTTCCTGGGTCCCACCCATAGGAGGGGACCTAGCAGGTAATCACGCCCCCAAAATTAGTATAAGACTGGGAGCAGTGCCAATGCACTTCAGATTATCCTGAAGAAACATTTGAAACGAAATTCTGGACCCTTCGACATCCTACTCGACGTAGAAGCCCGAAGAATCTCCCTTGTGGTCAAGGAGTGACCACCCTGCAGCAGCAGGCACCATCCAGCCCTCAACGTCTACTTAGTTGCAGTTCCCGCCGGAACTCGAGCGACTGAGATCGACGAGATCAAGCCTGCCTGCCTTCTAACAGCCCGATCCACAGTTCCTGCAGAGCTGAGACCCGTGGAGGCGACTGGAAGCGTGGGGCACGCCATCTTGAATTGACCATGAGACGCTGACCGTGCAGCCCACGAGTGACCCTTAAAGCTGTACACCGGGGTTTGAGAAGCCCCAAACCTGAGCCACACTTGCACCGAAGTTCAGCCCTCCACACTCGACGAGTGCTGCGTGGGGCCCTTCTGCTTCTTTTGGCTCAACGCGTTGGCCCGGTCACTTGCCAGCCGGCTAGTGGCCCCTGTGCCGAGGAAAACTTGAAATCGACTTGTGAATCTGGTTGCTCCAGATCTGCACCAGCTCCCCTGAAAAGGAGCCCCCACTCTGACCCTCCTGGTTCGAGTGAGAAGCAATCTCCCGGTTCCACGTGGATTGCTTTTGCCAAGTGTTGTTTGCTCCAATCTTGAAGCCGACAGCGCCGACGGCGAGAGCCTGCGTGGGACAGATCGTGACCTGCTCCTGGACGTCGTAGATGCCCCAGAGCCCACGTGACAGCGGAGAGAAGCACCTCGACAGCGACCTGATTGCACCCGACATTGCTGGTTCCGTCCTGGTTCCACCCTGGTCACTGCTGAGTGACCCAGACTCTGTCCCCTCTGCTTTCAGGTACTTTTCGACCCGAGTCCACCCTTGGACTCCACCGGACACTTCTCTTTCACCCCGCCTGCAGCCCTTTCAGCTTCAAGCACCAAGAGCCTGCGTGACGAAACCCGACTCAACTTCGACCCTGTGCACCCGCTTCCTGTGGGTGAGGTAACTTTGCTCCGCCGGTGTTCCCACACTGGTACACATCTCTAGGGTCTGTGTAGGAAGGTGGCTACCTGACTATGGTTACCCCAGATTTTTTGCCTGTGTTTAGCTGGGTTTTTTACTTAGTTGACCTGGTTCCCTGCTAATCAGGGCCCCAGGCCATCTGCTCTCTCTGTAAAATGGATTCCATGTACCCTAGGTACATACCACAATTGGAAATGGACTCCTTGTCAGCCCCTGTATAATGCACTATAGGTGCCCAGGGCATAGGGGCCACCAAGGCCTACCAAGGGCTGCAGCATATCTTTTGCCACCCCTGGCTGGTTCTTAAATTGACACAACTGGCTGATCACTCAGCTGGGGTAAGGTGGTGTAAGCACCCCTTGCTTAGATATAGTATACCTATATCTAAACCTATATCTGGACACATGTAAACCTGTGAGCCACTCCTATGGAAGGCCTCATCAATCCTGGAGGCAGAGTGCGTGGTTTTATGTGAGATGGAGCTCTAGCATGAGCTGAGCCTGTCTGCAGCTGTCGGGAACAACTCCCTAAGCTGTTTCAGGATAATGCCATACCATATACTCTTAAGTGCCTTATAATCCTCGCGGTTAAATAGCAACTTTGGTTTGGCTTTATCAAAACATGTCGTGTAAGGTGTCATACGATTTGGAATACTATCCCCTCGCCAGTTCTGGCGACGGGGATAGCATTCCACCCCTCTAGAGGGGTAAGACATGTTCCTTTACTGTAATGCGGTTAATTTCTCCAAAGACCTTAGATCCACAAAATGGATGCCTCTGCCACAGACAAATGTCTGGACCCCTGCAGCTGACAAAAACTCGGCCAAATGGGTCCTGGACAAAGGGTTTCCTGTCACAGGAGGGTGTCACCGCCCTCCATACAGGAGATAGTGGATTGTAGCAGGGAGGTCTGAAAGAAACCAGACACTGCCTGGGGCGCACAAGGCTGCCCCTTGCATAATCCGGCCAAACCGGTTCTGGGGCACTCCAGCCCTCGTGCCAGGGCGGCCTGGATCAAAGGAAAGGGGTGTA
Organism: Lissotriton helveticus; assembly: GCF_964261635.1. Classification (NCBI taxonomy): domain Eukaryota; kingdom Metazoa; phylum Chordata; class Amphibia; order Caudata; family Salamandridae; genus Lissotriton; species Lissotriton helveticus. The sequence continues at coordinate 870,974 of NW_027611717.1, forward strand.
TCCACCCCCTTCCTGGGTCCCACCCATAGGGAGGGACCTAGCAGGTAATCACGCCCCCCAGATTGGAATAAGAGTGGGAGCAGTGCCAATGCACATCAGATTTCATGGAAGAAACATTAGAAATGAAACTCTGGACCCTTGGACCTCCATCTCAACGTGGAAGCCCGAAGAATCTCCCTTGTGGTCAAGGAGTGACCACCCTGCAGCAGCAGGCACCATCCAGCCCTCGACGTCTACTTAGTTGCAGTTCCCGCCGGAACTCGAGCGACTGAGATCGACGAGATCAAGCTTGCCTGCCTTCCAACAGCCCGATCCACAGTCCCTGCAGAGCTGAGACCCGTGGAGGCGACCGGAAGCGTGGGGCACGCCATCTTGAATTGACCACGAGACGCTGACCGTGCAGCCCACGAGTGACCCTCGAAGCTGTGCACCGGGGTTTAAGAAGCCCTTACCCTGAGCTACTCCTGAGCCGAAGTTCAGCCCTCCACACTCGACGAGTGCTGCGTGGGGCCCTTCTGCTCCATTTGGCTCAACGCGTTGGCCCGGTCATTTGCCCGCTGGCTAGTGGTCCCTGTGCCGACGAAACTACAAAGAAGACTCGTGAATCTGGTTGCTCCAGATCCACACCAGCTCCCCTGAAAAGGAGCCCCGACTCTGACCTTCCTGGTCCGAGTGAGAAGCAATCTTCCGATCCCGCGTGGATTGCTCTTGCCAAGTGTTGTTTGCTCCAAACTTGAAGCCGACTGCACCGACGGTGAGAGCCTGCGTGGGACAGATCGTGACCTGCTCCTGGTCATCGCAGATGCCCCAGAGCCCACGTGACAGCGGAGAGAAGCTCCTCGACGACCACCTGATTGCGCCCGACATTGCCTGGTTCCGTCTTGGTTCCACCCTGGTCACTGCTGAGTGACCCAGACTCTATCCCCTCTGCTTTCAGGTACCCTTCGACTTGAGTCCACCCTTGGACTCCACCGGACACTTCATCTTCAACCCGCCTGCAGCCCTTTCAGCTTCAAGCACCAAGAGCCTGCGTGTCAAAACCCGACGCCACTTCGACCCTGTGCACCCACTTCCTGTGGGTGAGGTAACTTTGCTCCGCCGGTGTTCCCACACTGGTGCACATCTCTAGGGTCTGTGTGTTAAGTTTTGTTCCTCTAGGTCCAGCGGAAGTGTCCTTAAACTTTAACTTTATGACTTTTACGCACCATTGGTTAACATTGGTGCATGCGTGTGCTTTCCGCACATCTCCCGAATCCCGAGGGCCATTCCCGACTTCAGCATTGCTTGTCCTGACTGCTCCCAGCGATTCCCTAGGCCCTAGGCCTAACCACTGCTCGAGTGGCATCTCTTATACCACTTGTTTAGTATATGGTTTGAGTGGCCACCCGCCCTCATCCATAATTGTGCAACTTGTATGTTTAAACAGTGCTTTTGATTTAACGCTTGTGCCCCTTTATTCATAAAGAATACTGGGGATTGTTTTTAATAATAAACACATATATTTTTATAATATATACTTGTGTGGTGTCCTTTCATTTGATATTACAGGATTGTATGTGGTAAAACAGCTCGCTTAACACGACCTCTTAAGTTAAGCCTTTAGGCTGCTTAGTCCATGCTACCCCTAGGATAGCTTGTCTAATAAGGTTGACTTACAACCAGACACCATAAGGGATTGTTTGGTCTGATAATAGGTGGTTCCAGAATTGGAAACATCACCTATCAGGCCAACTTCTCACAGTCTGTGTCTTAAGTTTTGTTCCTCTAGGTTCAGCGGAAGTGTCCTTAAACTTTAACTTTGTAACTTTTACGCACCATTGGTTAACATTGGTGCATGTGTGCGCTTTCCGCACTGCTCCCGAATCCCGTGGGCCTCTCCCGACTTCAGCACTGCTTGTCCTGACTGCTCCCAGCGATTCCCTAGGCCCTAGGCCTAACCACTGTTCGATTGGTATCTCTTATACCACTTGTTTAATATATGGTTTGAGTGGCCACCCGCCCTCATCCATAATTGTGCAACTTTGTATGTTTTAACTGTGCTTTTGATTTAACGCTTGTGCCCCTTTATTCATAAAGAATACTGGGGATTGTTTTTAGTAATAAACACATATATTTTTATAATATATACTTGTGTGGTGTCCTTTCATTTGATATTACAGGATTGTATGTGGTAAAACAGCTCGCTTAACACGACCTCTTAAGTTAAGCCTTTAGGCTGCTTAGTCCATGCTACCCCTAGGATAGCTTGTCTAACAAGGTTGACTTACAACCTGACACCATAAGGGATTGTTTGGTCTGATAATAGGTGGTTCCAGAATTGGAAACATCACCTATCAGGCCAACTTCTCACAGAATAGGAATGTCTTACTTTTCTATAGGGGTGGCACTGCCACTGGCCATACTTCATCCACTCAGCGTCTGCTCTACTACATCATACACTTCTGCTATCGACGAGGAGGATAAAGAAGATAACATCCAGGCTTACAAAGTACGTCTATGATTCTTCTTAATGTCTCAAATGTACCAAAATTTCTTTTTGTTAACAACCAACTAAGACCCTTTTCATTATATTTTGGAAACCGCTGTCTTCTTTCTTATGTTGAATTGCATTCAACAAAACCATTTTTTACAGTCATAAATAAATATTAAGACTCGCTCGTCCTTCGTTTCACTCTTCTTTAGCTTTTCGTTCTTCACATCCCTAAACTACATCTGATCTGATATGACTTGGCTTTAAAATAAAAATTGGCCAGCTGAGTTCAAGTGAAATAGAGGGGACCATTGGTTACCAGAGAAGTACAGCCACTAATGCTATTACAAGTCAAGGTTGACTGTCTTCTCCGTGATAGCCCAAAAAGTACTTATAAATTAGTAAATGTTCTTGACAGTACAGTGTACTTATACTAGTGTACTGTGTACTACTGTACAGTACATCATACACTCCTTTACGAGCCTACTCAAAAAAAATTCAATAAGTAAGGAGTATAATAACTTACCACCATCCGCCGCCGCTGAGCCTTCCCCCCCAGCTCCTCCTGTTGGCACCGCCGCATCCAGAGTGGACCCCTCCGCACTGCTGGCCCAGCACTGATGGTCATCTGTGCCGCATCAGATGTTGTGACGTCTAGGAAAAACATGTCATATTTTCAGATGCCATACACAACCCCCTATTTTGTCTCGTAATGGAAGGAAATGTTACATAACACATTTTGTATTACTGGGATTGAAAAAATGTTACGGTTTTGGGGAGGGTGTTAACCTTTTAGATGCTTATTCCATTAAATGCTACACTTCTTCTTTTGACAACTGATTAATGCTTGCTCAACGTGCACCATTTTTCTCATTACAGAAAGAAGATTCCATTGCCCTTCTGCCAGACGATTCACCAACTACTACTGAGTCACCACCAGCAGTACTTAAGTACTTTAAAGAAGGTGGGGGCTCACGCACAGTTATTCTACTAATTTCCTGTGTCTGTTAGTGTTAAATATTTTTACGTTTGAGTCATACTAATTTCATTCATGGGAATGTTGTTTAAAGTAAACTTTAACGTCATCTTCATCCATAGGAATACTAGCTATTAAAAATAAAGAAATAATGTTTTCATTTCTCAATTGAAAATAAAAATGTTAAACTAACAAACACTGTGTGGTTTTTGTTCACGAGTGAGTGAGCGGAAAGGTTTGAACTACTGCACTTGGCAGTCATGTTTCAGTGACTCAGATAGGCCGGGACTCGGAGGTAGTCTCTCTTCTTCTGTTCTTCTGGGTCGTAAAATCATTGGTCAGACATTCTAGATAGTCGGTCAGGGGAATGGGGGTTCAACTTCTGTTCGGACTGAGGTATGTCGAAAGTCGAACTGCACCTATCATCAACAATATACAGTGTCAAGCGCACACAACCTAAGTTTATTCGATAGTTTGTGATGTGTTCTTTGATGGAAGGACAAGACCAGACTTTTCTTTTTTTATTTGTTCCTTTCCTTATTTATTGTATCACAAAATGGTATTTGTATAAATGCAAACCAGCCGACACGTGTTTCGTCAAAAACGGGATTGACCCGTGACTCTTCAGGGCTGTTGAAGTTAGGCTGAGATCAGTATCGTCGGACCGGTGATAATTCCAATACTTTCGAGAACTGACAGAAGTCCCTCACCGTAACCGGCTTACTGACAAGCCTCAACGATGGGTCAAGCGGATTTGCTTGCCCGTCAGTGACCGACCGTATACTGAACGGCGGCACAACTCACATTCCCTGTTCGAAGGAGCACCTCCTCTGCGCACACGGGAACATTACTCACCGATGCCTGATTAGGACCGGGTTGGAATTATCACCGATCCGACGATACTGATCTCAGCCTAACTTCAACAGCCCTGAAGAGTCACGGGTCAACCCCATTTTTGACGAATTACGTGTCGGCTGGTTTGCATTTATACAAATACCATTTTGTGATACAATAAATAAGGAAAGGAACAAATAAAAAAAGAAAAGTCTGGTCTTGTCCTTCCATCAAAGAACACATCACAAACTATCGAATAAACTTAGGTTGTGTGCGCTTGACACTGTATATAGACTTATAGAAGGCAGAGCTCCTCTCTCCCTTCTCTCGCAGAGAATAGGGTCATCTCTGATCAAGCTGCACCAACAATTTACAATCATAACAACTACCTCGAACCTACCAGCTGTTGAGCGCCGTGCTATTTCTGAACAAAAACCCTACGCCGAACTTTGAACCTATCATCAACAATGTCCTATTTATCTTGTTCATACTTCTTTGTGTGAAGAATAGTCCCTGAAACACTAGCGGTATGGGATGTGCTCCTCTCAAATCAAAAAGGCAACTGCTACCTTTTACTTGGTGTAAACAATGACATTTTGTTGTTGGAAAATGTCAAAGCACTTACATTAAGAAGACTGGAATAGACAGCAAGGGCAACCCAGAGGACTGCACTCAGTGCCTAGAGCTATTGCTGTATCAGAGTTTTGTTTCACACCGTTTGCCGAATGGACAAGCTTAGCTACCTACACAGACCGACTCATAATTGTAAATAGTAGTAGCACAGAGAGTGATGGTAGAGGCAGGATAAGAATGTAGAAAGTAGTCCACATTAGAAGAAGATCAAAGACTATTTTGTAAAACATAGAATTATTAGGAACCAGTTTGTAATGAATAGGAGCTGTAAAAGTTAGGGAAGTATAAGTATTAATATAACAATAGAACAACTTACTGGGGCCAGCAGAAGAGCCTGCAAGGGACTGCTCCTGTTCACCTTCTGCCACCGGAGTCTCTGTCGCCGTCGCCTTGCCCCTGGGAGGTCCTGGTGATCATGAAATAATGAAACACAACATGGATGATTGTTTTTTGGGAAATATTTGATTTCTTTGTACTCAATCTAAAATTATGTCAGGGAAACAAATTGCATCTGATCTGGTCAAGTCCCCCATTCACACCTTCATTCATACTACCGTGCTTCCCATTAGACTCACAGACATTCCGCACCCCGCTCCAGATAGGGGCGGTGCCAGAGTTCTTGGAGCGAAAGGCAAAATTCAATTTGCCTGCAAAGAGAACCCCAGGAATTGCTATTAAAAGTTGTTTACTGCAACTACACGGAACCTCATAAGCCCTTACCACACCTTATGGAAGGCTCCGCCCCCACCTCAAAGTGCATCTCTCTGGCGGTCTGCGAGGTGCTGCCTGTTTTCTCCCACTGAACGACCAAACAACACATGGCAGAGGCCACGAGAAGCAAAACTGCCGCGGCCATCCTGTGAGTCTGATGTTAGCTCAGTGCCCCCAAGTCCCCCATTCACCCCTCTTTCACACCATTCATAGCCCAGTCCACAGACTGCACACACACTGCAGGCATCCCCGACTATGCCTCTATATATAGCAAAGAGGTGAATGATGTCATAAAGCCTGCGAGACCCAGGGGTGTGATGTAGTACATGATGTCACAAACCTGCCAGGGTCAGGGGTGTGGTGTAGGAGATGACATCACAACCGATTGATGGGAAATGCTGATAACACTCAAGGCTGCCTTTGGGGACCAGTGATACATTATGTTGGTAGATATAGGTCCATCTTTCGCATAACATCACGGAAGCAGAAGATTGAGCGAAGGAAGTCAGTTACAATAATCGTATTATTAAGGTTTCCTGTTTTCTCTTTATTGCATACATGTTAACAGAATCTGTAAAATCGATGGTGAGATGGGCCTAGTGTACTGCACAGGAATGCACAGCTTGTCATTCTGTTTCTTCCTATCTGCTCTGCCCATTTCACAGGTGTGATTCAGGTATTCAAATGGCAGGGTGGCATCTAAGGGTTAGAAGACACCTTACATCAGTCTTCTGCACTGACTAGCAGAGCCTGGCAGCGGTCTTATGGCTGGGCTCTGAGTCTTCGTCTGTGTTAGCCTGTCTGCTGGCCTGGCCTCCCATAGACTCCTTCTTGTGTAACTATGCACGGCTTCAAGAGCATTGCACACACACATGCATTCAATAGAAGGTAGTTCTGGATACCCTGGGGGGTCAAGGTGCACAAGGAATATGTAGTCTTGGGATGTACTGTTTTCTACTCCCAAAATCAAGATACCACACAAAGCTGCTGGCTGCTTCAACCTTAAAAAAATGAATGTTTTGTGCAAGAGGCATTCCAAATGTAGAATTTGCATTCCATACATAGTTCGAACGTTCCAAATTAGAAGCGCTGTTCCAATCTACATTCTAAAGGAATTCTTTCAATTCCAAATTAGAACTCTCATTCCAAACTTAGAACATCCTTTACAAAATAGAACTGTCAATCTTAAAACTCAAATGTTATTTGAGCAAAAAGCCTGGACATTACATCATGCCTTCATTGTGACACCAAAAACACCTTCATTAACTCTATATATACCAAAGAGGTGAATGATGTCATAAAGCCTGCCAGACCCAGGGGTGTGATGTAGTACATGATGTCACAAACCTGCCAGGGTCAGGGGTGTGGTGTAGGAGATGACATCACAACCGATTGATGGGAAATGCTGATAACACTCAAGGCTGCCTTTGGGGACCAGTGATACATTATGTTGGTAGATATAGGTCCATCTTTCGCATAACATCACGGAAGCAGAAGATTGAGCGAAGGAAGTCAGTTACAATAATCGTATTATTAAGGTTTCCTGTTTTCTCTTTATTGCATACATGTTAACAGAATCTGTAAAGGCGATGGTGAGATGGGCCTAGTGTACTGCATAGGAATGCACAGCTTGTCATTCTGTTTCTTCCTATCTGCTCTGCCCATTTCACAGGTGTGATTCAGGTATTCAAATGGCAGGGTGGGATCTAAGGGTTAGAAGACACCTTACATCAGTCTTCTGCACTGACTAGCAGAGCCTGGCAGCGGTCTTATGGCTGGGCTCTGAGTCTTCGTCTGTGTTAGCCTTTCTGCTGGCCTGGCCTCCCATAGACTCCTTCTTGTGTAACTACACACGGCTTCAAGAGCATTGCACACACACATCCATTCAATAGAAGGTAGTTCTGGGTACCCTGGGGGGTCATGGTGCCCAAGGAATATGTAGTCTTGGGATGTACTGTTTTCTACTCCCAAAATTAAGATATCACACATAGCTGCTGGCTGCTTCAACCTTAAAAAAAATGTATGTTTTGTGCAAGAGGCATTCCAAATGAAGAATTTGCATTCCATACATAGTTCGAACGTTCCAAATTAGAAGCGGTGTTCCAATCTACATTCTAAAGGAATTCTTTCAATTCTAAATTAGAACTCTCATTCCAAACTTAGAACATCCTTTACAAAATAGAACTGTCAATCTTAGAACTCAAATGTTATTTGAGCAAAAAGCCTTGACATTACATCATGCCTTCATTGTGACACCAAAAACACCTTCATTACAAGTTTGTAAATTCGATTTTGCGCAGAAACTGGAGTTTCTGATCTAAGGGGTGTTGCAAAAAGAGTAACAGTACTGCACTTTGTGGGTTTCTCATGGACACATTTGGTCAGGTAAAACCTTATGAAACTTGTCCATGGAAAACAGCTCTGTGCTTGGGAAAAACCCAACAAAATCTGGGCAGAAAGGTGGACATCAGCTATAATTCTCCCGTGCTGAGAGGTAATTGCCTAGCAGTGCAATATTCTGCAACGTTGAATGTTTAAACAATACAGTATCGTCGATTGAAGTTATGACATTTCTGATGAGCTGGGCCTTCCTGCGTGCTGTCTGGGCAAGACTGGTCTAGAGCCAGGCATGAGCACCAACATCATATTTAACCTTGACAGCCTCCATGCTCAATAATGGACCCCATAATATATCTCAGATTATATAAGAAGAGTGGCTAGGGCTCATTTCCAGCCTCCAGGTACATGTCTGACTCCTATTTGTGACATTTTGAGGTGTTTGGTGTCAAATTCTTTTTTTTCCATTATAGCTTCTAGATATCAGAGTCACATCAGATTTCTAGTTCTGGACCCAAGAAGACCATAGTATACCTCAGATGACATACCAAGAGTGTCTAAGACCCATTTCTGGCCTCCAGGGGTGACTTTTTGAAGTTTTTGGGTTTAAGGGGGCAAAGTGACTTTTTCCACCCAGCCCAATGTTCTCAAAATCGGGTACGATATCAGGTGTTTCCCTTGGCTGGTAGCGGAAAAAAAACTTTATATAATATCAAAGTTATATATATCACATGAAAGCATCAGAGCTGACCTTTCTAACAAGTGTATTCGTATCTTGCGCACTCAAACAGTGTCTCTGATATCCATTCTGAGCTATTTGGAAAATTAGCAAATCTTGTCAAAAAAATGTTTTGGACGATTTTTGCTAATTTTCAGTATCAACCCACCTGACTGTTTTTGGGTCCCTGTGGCCACCAGGACCCTATATTATATCTCAGGTGATATAGCAAGAGTGTCTAGGGCTCATTTCCAGCCTCCAGGTACATGTCTGAGTCCTATTTCAGACATTTTGAGGTGTTTGGTGTCAAATTCATTTTTTCCATTATAGGCCTTAGATATCAGAGTCACATCACATTTCTAGTTCTGGACCCAAGAACACCATAGTATACCTCAGATGACATACCAAGAGTGTCTAAGACCCATTTCTGGCCTCCAGGGGTGACTTTTTGAAGTTTTTGGGTTTAAGGGGGCAAAGTCACTTTTTCCACCCGAGGTCGTGGAACTCGGAGCTGGGTAAAAGTTTAGCTTGAGTGCCCTCCCCATGGAGGTCAAAAATGTTATTGCATCAAAATCATTTAAAAACTATATAGGTGTAATTGTAGTGCCCTGAATTCTATATGGCTGCATTTGCACCGTTCTAGGTATTTACAAAATGAATTTCTAACACTTTTGAAGTCTCCATGAAGTGAAAAATGACCAAGTCCTAAAACTTCACTGGTGCATCAAAGTGGTCAAAAAAGGTCAACATTGGGTTAAAATTAACAAAACATAGTGCTGCAGTGGTCCAATAGCAGGCTAAAGACATAACGAATGACACAGAATGAACAGTTTTACTAAACACTTTGAAAATTCGATTTTCAATTTCAGGGGGACAAGGTCATGGAAGTCATGGAACTCCGAGCTGGGTAAAAGTTCAGCTTAAGGGCCCTCCCCATGGAGGTCAAAAATGTTATTACATCAAAATCTTTTAAAAACTATATAGGTGTAATTGCAGTGTCCTGAATGCTATGTAACTGCATTTGCACTGTTCTGTGTGCCTCCAAAATGAATTTCTAACACTTTTGAAGTCTCCATGAAGTGAAAAATGACGAAGTACAAAGACATCATTGGTGCATGAAAGTGTTTAAAAACGGTCACAAATGCATAAAAATGAAAAAAACAAAGTGCTACACTGGCCCAATAGCAAGCTAAACACACAATGAATGACCCAGAATGAATATATTTACAAATTACTTGGAAAATGCTATTTTAAATTTCAGGGGGACGAGGTCACAGAAGTCATGGAACTCCGAGCGGGGTAAAAGTTCAAACTTTCCACCCCTCATGGAGGTCAAAATTTTTAATCCATCAAAATCATTTAAAAACTATATAGGTGTGATTGGAGTGTCCTGATTGCTATATAGGTGCATTTGCACTGTCCTGTGTGCCTCCAAAGTGACTTTCTAACACTTTTGAAGTCTCCATGAAGCAAAAAGTGACTAAGTCCAAAGACCATTTGGAGCATCAAAGTGTTCAAAAACGGTCAAAAATGCATAAAAACGAAAAAAAACAAGTGCTACAGTGGCCCAATAGCATGCTAAACACACAATGAATGACACAGAATGAATAGTTGTACACATTACTTTGAAAATGCAATTTTAAATTTCAGGGGGACAAGGACACGAAAGTCATGGAACTCCGAGCGGGGTAAAAGTTCAACCTTTCCCCCCTTAAGGAGGTCAAAATTTTAATACATCAAAATCATTTAAAAACTATATAGGTGTGATTGCAGTGTCTTGGATACATCCCACATGAATTTTAAACACATTAGGAGCATCTCTGATCAAAATAACCATAAAAATCCCAAAGCTGCATCAGTGCTTCAAAGTGCTCCAAAACGGTCAAAAATGGACGAAAATGAAAAATATTCTCCATATCTGAGTTTTTATAACATTCCTTAGATAATGTATATCTTGAATTAGTTTTAAATCCTTTTATTAAAAAGTTTCTTTTCTATGCTGCACTGGTGCAACGCCTCAAGTCTGAGAAGCTGCACCAGTGCAGCCGAAGCAGCACTGGTGCAGCCGAAGCAGCACTGGTGCAACAAGAGTCAAGCTGGTAGCCTGACCTTTGACCAATCCGAGAAAAAAAAAGGTGTTTTTTTCCCTGGGCCCCTCCCCCAAACGAAAACACATTGACCTGAAGCCTAAGTGTATTCTGAGTCATAAAAAGTTTATTAGATGAAAAAATATTGTACAGGCACTTTTTTGCACAAAAAGTCACTTTTTGGCACTTTTTTGAGAGAAATAAAATAGTTCGCAGATTTTTTTTAAATCGACCGAATTAAAAAAAAATGCTCTTGTTGGATGGCTTTGGACATAAGGCCGCATAAACAAAAGGAATTTTTCAAATATCTGTTTTTCTCACTTTTTTATTGCTGTTTGAAATTTCTGACTTGACTTTTTGCATCATTGGTGATGCATGTGTTTAACATTGAGCTTGGGAAAATTGAAAAAAAAATAGACTTTGGGGATTGTTTACTAGGGCAAGTGATACATCAAATTAAGACTCATATTAAACTGAACCTCAAGCTGAAAAAAAAAACAAAATAGCATTTACGATCACTTTTTTATAAGCGACTTTAACAATTGTTTTTTAGCTATATTAAAAAACAAGGTAACGCCGTAAATTTTAGAAAAGAGATTTTTTCAAAGTAAAACATAGGTGTGACCTGCCTTCACATTAGGCTTCATAAACAAAAGAAAAAACATCTCTATGTGTTATATTCACTTTTTAATAACACATTTTCGTTTTAGGCACAAGCAAAAAGCAGCATTGGTGATGCATGTGTTTTTCAATGGGGTTTTTTAAAGTCTACCAAAATACGGTTTACCAATACATTTTCATTATTTTCTCTTTGGTATCTCATTATGCACATGTTAATAAACAGGTTCATGCATTATTAGCTAAATAGCATAAAAACACACTGAATTATTAACAATAATCTTTGAGATTCGGGTGACCAGATGGCCGGAAATCGAAAATCGCCTCGTATGGATTCAACTTCCATTTCGTGCACTTTCTATGTGGGCCACATGCATAAGAATTGGTACAATAATGCATACGAATCTTAGCTAGAATCTGCAATTGAAATTAAGTCTTTAACTTATATGCTTCAAGAATTATAGGGCACATTCTGCTATGTATAATATCCTATCCATTTCAATGGGACGACCAGATGGCCGCAAATTGAAAATCGCGTCGTATGGAAAGAAAATTTAGCTTGAAACAACCTGGAAAGAAAGGAATGGGAAACGAAATCAGTAAGCCACTGATGAACACAAACTTTTAATTAACATAACAAGCAAGGAACAATAACGCTAGAAACAAGAACGGTAAACTGTAGAAAATGAAAGTCAACAGAACATTCCTCCCCCCCCCCACCCCCCCCCCCCACATTCTGGAACCTTCCAAAGTAGGGCAGGGTTACGGCTACGCCCAACTGGCGGCAACCCATATAAGGCGGGCCCTGCTGCCAACACTTGGTCAGGAAATCTTAACATATGGGGGAGCCGGAGGAGAGGCAGGGGCCAGCGGAGTCCAGCCGCAGCGGCCCTGGGTAGTTGCAGGTAGTCCCGCCACATGTCCACCCGGTCCGACCACCCATGGCCAGGGACCGACGGGGGGCCAACTGAGGCCGGCTGCAGCCGATAACCTAAGGAAGCCCGGTCCAGAGAAGAACGAGACACCTCTTCCTTTTCCCCTCCGTGACAGCCGCAGCAGCTCTGGGCGGCGGGATGTCCTGTCCATACCTCTGCAGAAATTTGTCCAAGTTGGGCTGGGAGGGAGAGGCGACGCGGACGAGCCTCTCCCACCTCCACGGATAGGAGGTCTCCCAGCCCCCGGCCCAACGCCGAACTCCCCCAGCCAGGCGGTGGTGCCATATTTTCGTAGCACCGAACATACCATGGTGGTGCCCCAGTACTTGCGCAGCACCGAACGTGCAACGGTGCCCATATTTTCGGAGCACCGAATATGCAATGACTGCACCGATACTTGCGCAGCACCGAACGTGCGCCGCAGGTGGCCATACCTCCGTAGCACTGGGCATGGGCCTTGTGGAGCACAGGGTGTGGAGAGACCATCGTGCATGCCCATGAAAGAGAACGGCCTAGAGTGCACCGGGAGAAGGAGACGGCGCGAACGAGTCTCCCTTGCCCCCCCCAGGCGGGGGCATCACAGCCGCACCCCAGCCGAATGTCCCGCTTCCACAACACAGAGTTCCACTCCCTATTTTGTCCTCAGAAAGGTCTCTTCCACTCTTGCAGACTCGATGAGAGGGGACTGCTGCAGGGCCTCAAAATGGCGTCTGGGTCCGCTGGAAGGCGGGTCTCGGCCGCTAGAGTAACTTTGAACAGCAATGTAACTCGGTCGCTTGCCCACCGGGACACGAGCCCCCACCTCCGACAACATCTCCACAGCCTTGAAGAGTCTGCAAAGGTACCCGGCGGAGCCCTCGGCCCCTGCAGGCTTCCGGTAAGGGACAACTGCCTTGATCGCCAACAAAATAAACATGACATTGCCACTCCTTCTGTTAGCATGAATTCTTGAACTGCCGAAAAGGACTCTGGTCCAACTGCCGGTTGTAGGAAACTTTTTCCTGATGCTACTTCCGGACTGACCCGGCCCCGCCCAAAATGGCGCCGGTATCAATAGGAACTTACGAACACCTCGTGGTGTTTCTTTTTGCTAAATAAGAAAAAACTTGATGTTCTGAGACATGTATATGATCCTTTGTACACTTGACAAGAAGAAAGGAGAGCTCACTCGATGAACATGTAAAAAGGATCCCGTTAAAAATGATGATTACAAATGTACAATGTATTATATTTTTTATATATATATAGCTGATGTATAACCTCGCTTATGACGCACGCACACGGTATGCATATAGGAAATCTGATTGCAACTAGTCTGACTATGCTTCTAAATTATGAAATAAATGCCCCCGAACCCCCCCAGCCAGTTGATAGACGTTTTAGTTTGCTACAAATGAATTGATAAAACTTTCTAATGTTTTTTATTGCTGCAAAACAACACCCCCCACTGTACGCACTTTAGCCATTGCCGTGTCCGGCCAAATACGACTGCACCCTCATAAATCCACGTACTATGATTTTGCAAAAATAAAGGTTTTCGAAATTATGAACGGGTATTGCATGCTTTATTTGAAATATGGGATCGGCGGGAGAGTTCTTTTCTGTGCACCCTACCCTGCTCTCTCTTTAAGGTTATTAGAAGATGGTTGCCCAGCCCCGGAGGAAGGATCGGATCTACGACACGATACTCTGCCTTCAAGGTACGCGACTGACTCATGAACTCTCGCGTGGAGAAAAGACCTCGACTTCTGAGGATGGGTAAAACGAAACGGTATAAATAATGGAATGTAAAAGAAGGGTAAAATAAAACGATGTAAATGTTATAAAGTACGACGCTCAAAGGTATTAGGGAACAGAGCTGACCAAAGAACTGAAGAACCTTAGAACGTCACAGCATTGAAGGAGATTTAAGGATCCCGATAGTGAGATACATCTACTAACTAGATACCTCGCACTAGGTACCTCTGGTTTCCTTTTTACGTTTCCCTGCACACGACCTATAAGGACACACTGCCCCCCCCGACTCCAGAAACCATACCCCAGGGATTCTACCCCGAGGAGGAAAGACGAGTATGAGGTAAGTAAAGGACTCTCGAATCCATGTATTTGATATGCGCGAATGTTGTCCCCCTCCCTTCCCCTCTTTTCCCTCCCTCTACAGGTTACATCAGGGGCCGCAACCGAGGTATGGCGAAGATCTGAAGCCTTGCCCCGTCTGATACGCGAAGCGGACCAACGCTGCAAGGTGGCGCCTAAGCACGCCCACAAACTACTCACGTAGCAAACGAGCCCATAAATTTAGTATGATCTGATGAAAAATGATCACCCTTAACCCATGCTGCACGAATGAACCCATGTCACGTATGATTCGAAACTATGAGAGAATGTGTGTGTGTGACTGAAGCGTTGACTCAACTGGTCGAAGGACCAAGAATGCAAGAAAGTGCGACACAGTGGTACCCGTTTTCCTTTTTCTCAAAGCATGTCCCCTCTACCCTGTCTAATGCTCGTCCACCTCAAACTGCATGCTTTCAAGATTCTAACGCAGACCCGTAAATGTCCTTTGCTGTGTAATGCACTAAATAGCCTTTCTTAAATACACTGCCACTCTCCATGTCGCACGTGTACTATTTAGCCTGCTGTTGCACTCTCTCTCTCTCTCTCTCTCTCTCTCTCTCTCTCTCTCTCTCTCTCTCTCTCTCTCTCTCTCTCTCCTTCACACTCCCACTCTTCCGAGCGATTAGCTCCGAAATTGGCAGACTGCCACCCCTAGCGCACCACCCAATTGGCTCCAAATACCGCCAGTATTTGCACAAAACTTGTCTTTAATAAAATCACCATGAGACCGTGTCACTACCTCTCCTTTCTGCTAAATTGACGAAACCGAGAATTGGCCATAAGGGAAAGGACAGGTAAGACGACTGAGGTTCCCTAATCTGACCCGTAATGAGGGAACTACATGTCAGCGGCTCCTATTATGAGATAAAATGCCTCAGATGACGCGACCTTCCCCGTTCCGAATTGTCGCAATACCCAAACCGTAAAGGTAATCGAAACCTCCCCATCTTCCCAGGACGCACCCAGTATTGCGTTCAGTTGCCCCCGATAAGAGTTTTTAACTATCCTTCACCCCCCGATCGTAAGAGATGGGTCGACTTGCGACTAACGCAGGCCAGCTGTGGTCCCTAGAAATGATTTTTTCGATAGGCAAATTTCAGAGTTTGGAATTCGAGAAATGCCACTGAACGCTCACCAACTGAACTGTGGCCTTCTGCCGATAGTACCCTTATAACCCAAAGTAAGATGATGCCCCCCCATCACAGTTTTCTATGTCCCTAGTTATTTTCCCATGAGACCCCTGTCTTTTCTAATTTAGTAATCAGGCCGCGAGAGGCTGCATAGGAACCAGAATGATGTTTTACAAAGTTAAAGATTAGACCGAAGCGAAGAAAACCATTACAATGAACCTTGTCGAAAGCGAAAATGTTTAGTTAAAAGGCAGGATGCATTGATAAAATGAAAGATGTTTAGCCTATGTTCGTCCCTCAGCGAGATACCTATTAGTACCATGTTGATAGCTCACAACACCCTTTTGTAAATATAAACCCCTAGAGAACGGTATAGCTTTGTCAGGCTTGTATTACGAAGGTGGGTCTCCATCAGATGAACTGTCGTGACTATAGTAAACAGTTGTGAAGGAAAGTCATAGTAAATCCAGCAGGCCCACCATCGATCATTTATATGTCAGTTGTGAACCCTAATATAACGGACGTTTCTATTGTCATTTACCTGGAGCTGGGAGAGAAATAGACTTGTGTGATTACCTTCCTCTGCCCATTCTCTAAAGACTGTCTTTTCAAACTCCTTCAAGGGTACAGCTGTCGGAGGAAAGAAGGACCGGATGTGGGAGCACGTGGCCTGACTACAGACTATGGAACGTCTGCGGCATGGGCCAAGGCGAGACCGCGACAGAACGGAGCTGCAGGACGAGGCACTATTTCCGACAAAACAAGAGGAGAGGGCTGACCTGATGCCCCTGTCCAATGTTCAAATGTGTGCCGAAAGGTCCCCGCTCCCTAAACTCGGTCATAAGCCCGCCTACCTGAAATCTCTCGTTCCCCTAGTTTGTTCCCGACCTGGCCATTGCTCCACCCCCCTTTTTCTCCGACCTACCCTATGGACTATTTGTACACTCTTCTTCCACCTGAACTTTTTGACTATCGACTCCGAAAGACACAGGGCGAAAAAGACCTTTTCGACCAGAAACGCGAGGAAAAGGTCGTGCCCTGCAACACGGGACCTAGAATAGAGCTGGACCCTTAGCTCCACCGCCGGTGCTCCACAGCGCCAACAAAGGACTGAGAACTCAGTAACTTCGAACATTGACACCCTCAATCATCGTTTCTGCTACGTCTCGTTTCTCTCCCAGCCACCATTGTATTGATTATGCTCCAACCAAATATATACGGAGCCTGTATATAATAACCTGTATGCAATGTACTGACTGCTCGCTACAGAATCATTTTTTGTATTACCTTACTATGACTTTCCTGCTAACAAGTTTATCAAAGTTTATCAATAGGCCCGCCTCCTAAAACTAGAGATCTTAAATGTAGTGTTTACGACTCCTTCACCTGGGGTCCTACTGCTTTTTCTTATGCCCACCATAATAGACTTGAATAGGAAATAGATCAGCAAGATGTCTTGAATATGTTAAAGGGAGGACTGTGGAAAATTAGTACGGTTTGGTAAACATTATCTGCGCCATCTTGCCTTTTCCCCTGATGCCACACTTTTGTCGTGCGCGCCTGCCATTTTTTTAGGTGCCTCGATCAGGACCATCCCTTTTGCACGCCACTGGCCCCCAACATAGCCCTTCGCCCTCGCCAAGCCTGCACGCTGACCAACCCCCCCTCGCTCGCACATGCTTTGAGTCATAAACCCCTCTTCAGCGCAGTTCTGCCTCAAAGCCCCATCCTGTTCCCAGCGCGACCCCTCCCTTCATTCTTTTCATAGTCCCCGGCCCTTTGATACAAAAAAAACCCCTTTTCCTGTGCCCGTTTGTCTTCCTTGTTCCCAGGCCGACACCTAGCTCTGCCGATACTATTCCTTGCCCCTCCCCGTACAGTTGAAAGCTTCCCTCATCAAAGGACCCCCGAGTTGATCAGAGCCCCCACCCCACGAGATCCGATCGAACCCCCCACACTCCATGAATCGGCGGAATATCCAGCTGCGCGATAACCATCACCTGTTGTGACCGGGGTGGGGACTTCTACTGTAAATGTGTGTGGGAACGGGCCCGAAGGGGAGATTCCGGGAATGTCTTTCCGTACATCAAAGCATTGCCATGAATATGTAAACTGTAATAAAGCCACAAAAACCTGTATATAAGGGGCCAGGCCTCAGAAATAAGTTAGAGCACCTCATGACGATACCTGCTGTCTGATTTGTCGTGTTCTCCTCCGGAGAGAATAAACCTTGTTTCCTGCCTTCCAGTCTCCAGCGCCTGCCTCTTCATTGATTAATGTTTCGTGGGTTAAAGAGGCGATACCGCCGGGCAAATACCGATTGTCCCCGACCTTAGTTTCTACACTAGCACCATTGGTTTTGCAAATGCTTGCTTGATCTTGTTATTAGCTACTGTTGGTAAGAACTCCTGCAGCAAGCTAGAGCCTCGAAGGGCGGCATGAATCGAGGGATTTGTTATTTGTAGACGTGCAATGAAGTCTGTGCTGGCCAGCCTGTGGCATGTTTATGCAGACTCGAGGTGGCGCTTTTCCTATAGTCCCCACTTTGTTTCTGGAACTCAGAGTTTGTTGCTTCGGCCTGCATGGGGGGGCTCTCAGGGGGCACTGTGGATGGTAATCCCCACCCCAGGTGACCCCTAAATGTACATCATTCAAGGTGATCAGTAAAAGGCGATGTTGATGAGATGATGTCTGAAGGGTGTGATCGTAACCTTGGCTTCCCCACTTGACCACGATTGCATGAACCTGTGACACGAATGTCTCGTCCTGCACCTCTCGCTCTCTACCTGGCGAGCACCGGCAGCAGACTGAACTTCAACATCAAGAGTATCTGTTTGGGACCAGCCATGCCTAGAAGTGTCTCCCTTGCCTTATATTGTACTAGTCTCACTATTCACCATCTGGTGAAGTGAGACCACGAGAGCTGTCTCGTCTGCTACAATAATAACCTTTATGAAGTGCTACGCCGGCGTCTAGGCGCTGTTCATCGGGTGAGGTGCATGCTATGTGGAGGCCACGATCATGAAAGGCTTCTGCTGTGTCTTAAGAGGTTGGCGAGATGCTGCTTGCTTGCGCTGCCGCAGTCCACAGGTGACCGGTCACTTCGACATGTACAGTGGAGTTGTAGTCCGTGTGTGCTGTGCGGTGCATCCTGCTTTTTCCTTCCACACCGGCTGTTTTTGAGTGGAGTTGGAGTTGTAGTCCGTGTTTGCTGTGCGGTGCATCCTGCTTTTTCCTTCCACACCGGCTGTTTTTGAGTGGAGTGGGAGTTGTAGTCCATGTGTGCTGTGCGGTGCATCCTGCTTTTTCCTTTCACACTGGCTGTTTTTGAAAGGAGTGGGAGTTGTAGGCCGTGCGTGCTGTACGGTGCATCCTGCTTTTTCCTTCCCCACCGGCTGTTTTTGAGTGGAGTGGGAGTTGTAGGCCGTGTGTGCTGTGCGGTGCATCCTGCTTTTTCCTTCCCCACTGGCTGTTTTGAGTGGAGTGGGAGTTGTAGGCCGTGTGTGCTGTGCAGTGCATCCTGCTTTTTCCTTCCACACCGGCTCTTTTTGAGTGGATTGGGAGTTGTAGTCTGTGTGTATTGTACGGTGCATCCTGCTTTGTCCTTCCACACCCGCTGCTTTTCAGTGGAGTGGGAGTTGTAGTCCGTGTGTGCTGTGCAGTGCATCCGGCTTTTTCCTTCCACACCGGCTGTTTTTGAGTGGAGTGGGAGTTGTAGTCCGTGTGTGCTGTGCAGTGCATCCTGCTTTTTCCTTCCACACCGGCTGCTTTTGAGTAGAGGGGGAGTTGTAGTCCGTGTGTACTGTGCAGTGCATCCTGCTTTTTCCTTCCACACCGGCTGCTTTTGAGTGGAGTGGG
Source organism: Lissotriton helveticus (assembly GCF_964261635.1). Taxonomy (NCBI): domain Eukaryota; kingdom Metazoa; phylum Chordata; class Amphibia; order Caudata; family Salamandridae; genus Lissotriton; species Lissotriton helveticus. The sequence goes on from NW_027611717.1 coordinate 890,399, forward strand.
AGTTGTAGTCCGTGTGTGCTGTGCGGTGCATCCTGCTTTTTCCTTCACACCGGCTGCTTTTGAGTGGAGTGGGAGTTGTAGTCCGTGTGTGCTGTGCGGTGCATCCTGCTTTTTCCTTCCACACCGGCTGTTTTTGAGTGGAGTGGGTGTTGAAGGCCTTGTAGCTACCTGCTGGTGTCCCTTCTATCCACCTGGCCCACCCCCTCCCATGCATACTGTTTGCACTACGCGCCTGCACCACTGAAATCCTTGCACTGCCCCTACCTGCCCGCCACTGCCAGGGCGTTGAGCTCTGGTGTCTGTTGAATGGCAGAAAGGCAAATTCCTCTTCTTGCCATTACATCTTCGCTGGATGGGGCTTGGAATAAAGCAGATCCTTCTCTGCACCCCTCTTCCAAGTCAGTCATCTATTAAACTTTACTCCTCCCAGAGCAGGGTCTGCTATCCACCCCTGCTAGGGGAGCTCCTGTTGCTCCGGGGTGGACCTTACAAAGCATGTTAACAAATTGCTGTATTTTGTGCATGCCTTCGGGTCCCTCACCTCTGTCCTGAGTAGACTCGGCCTTGGATGCTGTATCCTGTCCTTGCCGTTGGGTGGACAGAGTAGAGAATTTACCGTCTGTAGCCTGTCCCTGTAGAGGGTGCTTCACCGTCACGCCGGTGTGGCCCCGGTACAACTTTACTGGCTGTCTGTAGTTAGTGTATGACATGGGTTAGTGGAGTTGTTGTTTTTTCTTTACTCCTGGGTGGAGTAAACCGGAGCAATGAAATTCTGACATTCCCATTTCACTTATAATTGGTGATCATAACTAACTCACTCTCAATAACTCACTCGCTAACTCTCTCACTCTCACTAACTAAATCTCACTCACTCTCACTAACTCAATAACTCTCTCTCACTAACTAACTCACTCGCTAACTCTCTCACTCTCACTAACTCTCTCACTAATTTCATCACTCTTACTAACTCTCTCAATCTCTCACTAACTATCTCCCACTAATTAACTCACTAAATCTATCACTCTCAATAACAAAGTAAGTAACCTTCACTCTCCTGTTATTTATACCCACCCCTTTGTGGAAAAGTAAATTTTGCCATGTTGTATGTGCCTACGTGTTCCCTATGTTATGTTATATGTGCATGATCGATATGCATGTATTCCCCTATGATCGATTAAAGACGCAATTATAGTTGTGTCCATCTCTAGTATGCCAGTTTCCAGTTTTCGTGAATACAACGAATATCGGGCCTATGTAAAGCTACGTTGCCACGTTTTACAGTGTGCACGTTAATTCATTGAATTATCCCCGTTTCTAGGCCTCAAAAGGGCCCGGACTTAGATTCAGCGCCTGTTTTCTGAACCCTCTCCAAGGAGCGATACAGCCCCCACCTGTATCCCTGACTCTTAGCTTACTTTCATGCCTCGCAGTGCCCGGCTCGGCCTGGCTCTGCCTCCCAGTCTGCCAAGAATATGTTATGTTTCTAGTTATCAGTCCAGCCCTCCTTCTCTGCATTCCTAAGCTACTGAATCGCATCAATAGTTTCCGTCATGGTCTAGCCTTTATGTCTCCATGTAAGAGAAATACTGTATTAATATTTATAGAATATTCCCCGCACACGCACTACATGTAGAATTATGCATGCACCAGTCTTAATGTCTGTTAGCCTTTACTCTGATAACTTTTGGATTCTATCAACATGTACTCTAAACACCAGATACTAGATATGCCTGGGTACATGTCGCTCTGACACTCCAGACTTTAGTCTCCTCTTCTAGCGCAGAAGTCATAGCCCCCCAGTTCTCCCTGGTAACACGTCATTGTCAGTTTGCGCGCACCACTAGGTTAGAGGTCCCAGCTGCTCAGGTAGCCCCCTCCATGTTTCCGCCCCGTTTATGACATATTCTGTTACGTTTACATCACATGTCTGTGTATACGCCCTGTACACGCCTTCTTGTTACCTCATTTTGCCCTTATCTTTCGCGACTGCTACAAACTCCGCCTACTGCTACGCCTACTGTATTGAATGCAATGTATTTTGTTTAACTATATATACTAATGTTCTGTTATTAAAAGTTATGCGCATCATTCCCAGATCCTGCCCCCGGCAGCTGTCGGGCCCTGCCATCCCATTCCCATGCAGGCTGTCCTGTTCCTGTCCTTTTATGCCTGATTAAAGCCTGTACACTCTAGCTACCTCGAATCTTGACTCTTATTTATTGAGCTATCTGTTTGTATGAGTATCCCGAAAAATAGAACCGGTAATTAATTATTTATTTACCACATAATGGCGCCCGAATAGGGACTTGCCCTTTCCCCACGCGCCGGAGAAGCCACGCAGGCCCCCTGATCCTCTGCAGCCGTGACGGAACCATACCGTGCACGTGCAGATATTTCTGCTTCAAGTATCCCTCAGGCCCACGGAGGAGACGGAGGTTGCGGTCCAGCGTCCAGACGAGGTGGTGGAGGAACGCGGCGAGTCCCGACCAGAGCCCAAGCCGAGAGTCCAAGGTCCGAGGTATCCGGAGGCCCACCTGTAACTAAAGTCCGAGGTTCGTCCGTCCGTCGTCGTAGCAGTCCAGTCCAGTCCGAGGCCTTCCGTTCTTGCTGCCCGGTGAGTACCATTGCTGGGGTAGTATCTAGACAGGGTCAATTGATTTGCCTCTGGTCCGTGGGTTTGGGTACACAGATCCAACACGAAGTGTCCACTTAGGTGGATGCGGGTCCTGACGTGTCTCTTTATGGGACCGGTAAGTTTCGTACTGTTTTAGCAGTGCATCTAGTCATTCTAGTAAGTTTCTGTTCCAGTAAGTTCTGTTTTTGAGAAATTCATGTATTCTGTTTTCAGTATTTCAGGTAATATTCTGTCCAAAATGTTATTTCATGTGTTTTCAATGTCGTGGTATGAATGATTAGTTTTTCAGTTATTATTGTGTTTATCGTGTATTGTATTGTGTCCAGACTCCAGCCTAGTTATGCCTCTGTTCTCAAAGTTACGTCAGTTAAAAACTAGAAAAGGTCTGCTCGAGGAAGCAGTTCCTGTCCCGCCTAGGGACAGTCCAGGTCATTTTATGTATCAAAAGCATGGCATAAGTGCCATATTATATCTAGATTTATGGGTGGAGTACACCAAGGAATTAGAGGAAAAGTATAGATGGCCCGTATCAGGTACGTGGGATGCCGAGTGCATCATGCGAGTAGAAGAAGCATTATGGAAAAAGAAAGCCAGACAGTCCCAGAGAGACGCCATCGAGTTATGGCGCAAAGAATCTCATAAAAGAACAGAAAAAGAAATCATAAAGTCTGAATTAAGTAGAGAATCCTCAGAAAGAGCCCAAGAAAGGGAATTAATTGAAGTAGGTGAACGAGTTAAAGCCGAACAGTCAGACAGACAGAGAAATGCCCTCATTAAGGGTATGTATCCTCTTCTTGCCGAGGGTTTGCCAAAAGCAACCCCGGAAGCACCATGTAATTTTCCGCCGCCATTAGTTCCGATTAAGCTACGTCACAAACCGACCGCAGCTGATATTTTTCTCTCGTCCTATTTGGACGACACAGTCCCAGAATATGCGAATCCTGCTCCGCCAGCTCCGGTAAATAATGTAATTCCTGTTCCTCCAGCCACCGGGGCACCTGTTACAGCACCTGTTACGGTACCCCCGGTCCAGTCCATAGTACAAGTTCCCGCTACATCGGTCACTCTGCCAGCACGAAGAGTATCAGTCGACGATTCCAGTTTAGGGGCCGCGGGAGGAGGTCCTCCGGGTACCCCGCCGCCACACAAACGTATAACGTTAGTCGAGTTACATGAACGTGCGTTACAGCGTACGCCCAAACATCAGTCCGTTGCAGATATCAGGCGAGCTCTCACCGAATGCCGTTATGATCCAGTCCCAGGCGATGATAATATGGTTATATATTCATTGCGCGCAAGACGGGTGACCGAGTATTTGGACACCCTACCGAATATGAAAGAAGATCTAGACAGAATATATCGTTTCATCCGTACAGGAGAAGATCCAGAAAGTATTGGCGAAATCATGTCTCTAAGGAAAGCTGAGACTCAGCTCATGCTATTAAAGTTTCTAATCAATTGTTTAATAAGGGAACAAGATTATCCAGACAAAGATCCAATCGAAATGAAAGTCCTGACAAAGTGGAGTGATCATATAGCCGAGGGAAGACACAAGACACTCAGTAGTATAGACAGTATGTACAAGAAAATTCGTAAGGAAATAATAAGGATACACGAGAAACGCAAAACAGCACAAGTAAGCGAGAAAGAAGATAACTCTGATACTGAAGAAGTAGAAGACGAGAATACCGCCAGAATAGCGTATGTAGGTAAATCTAGATTTCCAGACCGACATTCACGCCTAGAACACAAGAAAGTCTTTCATCTTCCAGCACCAGAACAATATTCTCTAGAACAAGTATTTCAAGCTACCGATCACATTCTGAAATCACGAATCGGTTATAGTGAACTTAGTACCATGCATGAACAAGAACTAGCCCGATCAGCAGTCCGATGGATTACTGATTCTACCACTTTTCCAGACGAAATAGTGGCACAAATGTTTCTGAAACTGCCCCCAGCCGAGCAACGACTGGTGGGTATGTATATGATCCAGCACCTCATTACACTATATGAAGGACAACATTCTGATCCAGATCCGTTACATGATATTCTGAACGAGTTACTCCAGTATAAATGGAAAGGTTTAGGTACCGATTTAAGTAGTGTCATTCTAGAACAGCGCCACAAATATAGAACGTTTCTGAACCCGCATTTTGTTCACGTCTCACCTCCAGAAAGTAAACCATTTTACATAGATAGACAGCATCCGTTACGAGAAGTACACCCAGTTAGGACACCGGGTGGTGAAATGCAACGAGTATTTGTTTACACCCCTATCACATAGATGGAACTCTTAGAGATGAAGAAATTAATTCCCTGTCACGACAAAGATCCAGCAGGGTTCCATCGAGAATTAAAAGACATGCTCCGTATGGGAGAATACACGTATCCAGATATCATTAAAATGTTAAAGGTCCTGTTGCCCGCAGGGGTATATGAAAAACTCAAGGAAAAGGAATGGGAGGTGGGAGAGAAAAAGATTGATTGGACAGCTCTAGAAGCTGAAGATAAAATACGAGTACCAGGTACCGGTCTTGGGGACAAATGTAAAGAATTGCCCGAGTTATTGATACAAGTTTTGCCAAGGTTATTAGCCACGAAAAAGGAAGATTGGGATGCAATCTCAGCATGTAAACAGAAACAGGATGAAGATACTAGTGATTTTTATTCTAGATTTGAAAAATGTTTTATTATTAACAGTGGTTTGAAGACAGGTAGCGAGTCATACCCTCATCTTTTTGTTACTAAACTAGTCGAGAATTCAAGCCCACAAGTTAAAAATCGAGTTTTGAAAGTCGAAAGTACCTGGCAAGCTAGTACCCCGTCACAAATGTTACAGATGCTCCAGTATCACCAGAATAGAATCAGGGAAGAGCAAGAACACGAAAGGAGACGTATGAAAGACACGAAAATGAAAGTACTAGTTGCACAATCTGTTCCACAAGACAGTCAGAAGAGGGGTCCGAATCAAGCCAGTCATCCTGCAGCTCCCGTTAAAGGGACATGCAATTATTGTAAACAACCAGGTCATTTTATAAACGAGTGTGCAGTTCTGAAACACAACATAGCAACTGGTAAGACTAAAGAAAGACCACGTCCGCCTAGACAAGAACAAGTTTCACAGACTTCCCAGACACCACAGAATGCACAACAGACAGTTCCAGCACCGCAGCCTATTGCTGCAACACAGCATGTTACACAGCAGATGTACCAGTATGCCCAGACAGAGTATCCAGAATATCAACCGTATTCATGAAACAGCCTAGAGAGGGAGGTAGGCTTGCCTCTCATCGAGATACCTGTAGATCAAGAGGGTCCCTATGTACATAGTCAAGTATTGGGGAAAGACAGAAAGTTTTTGATTGATACAGGGGCAAGTAGGACTACTATCAGTCATGACGAGGTTCCAGGGGCTCCGCTCTCAGGCTCTAGAAATGTTTCCCTTGGATTTTCAGGAAAGCCTATTGTTAACGAGATTTCAAAGCCAGTTACTCTAGAAGTTGGTCCATTGTCCCGAACTACTGATTTGTTACTTACGAAGTCATGTCCAGAAAATTTGTTAGGCATTAAAACATTAAAAGAATTAGGTGCAGTTATTTGCTGCTCTCCAGAAGGAATATGATTGTTTTTAAGAGACTTTAAAGGTCATTATGTATTACGTGATTTTGATCCAAGATTGTCCAATGTTCCACAGCATTTATGAGCGCAAGGTCCAACTGATGTAGGTTTTATGCGAATCACACCCCATCGTGTGACCCTCAAGCAAGGTATAGTCTTGCCACGGATCAGACAGTACAGATTGCCACCTGAGGCTGTAGCAGCCTTATCCAAAATTATTGACGAGCTCTTGCTCAAGGAGTAGTCGTAGAAACTGACTCCAATGTATGTAATTATCCTATCATTCCAGTCATGAAACGTACTGATCCAAATGCACCTCCAGTATATCGATTAGTGATTGACCTTCGAGAACTTAATAAATGTATCATACCCCAGTATCCAGTAGTCCCAGATATTTCATCTCTATTGACAGCTATTGATTCTGAAGCTACATTTTTTACTGTTATAGACCTCAAGAATGCATTTTTCAGTGTCCCGATTCATCCAGACAGCCAGTACCTTTTCGGTTTTTGTTTAAATGGAAGGAGCTATAAATTCACACGAGCTCCTCAAGGTTTCACAGAAAGCCCTAGTATTTACAGTCAAGCACTTAAAAGACAACTAGACAATATTCACATGCCAACTGACACTGCCCTGCTCCAGTATGTAGATGATCTACTGATCACAGCCCGTTCTGAACGTGACTGCGAGCGAGCGTCACTTACAGTTCTGTATTTCCTAGCCGAGATGGGGCACAAGGTGTCCCCTTCGAAGCTTCAATTCTGTGTCCAGCAAGTGATCTACTTAGTCCACTTACTGTCCAAGTGGGGTAGGCAGTTGACACCAGACCGTATCCAGTTAATAGCGAGTCTTCCACAGCCCAAGACACAGAAGGAGGTACGTGCTTTTATTGGCCTCACTTCTTATTGCAGACAATGGATTCCTCAGTATGCATTTCTAGCAAAGCCACTGATACAGTTAACGACACAGGAGGCAGCCATATCGACTGTCCTCCCTTGGACATCTGAACATACACTTAGTTTTAATGAGTTAAAGAAAGCTTTATGCCAAGCACCTGTTCTAGCTACACCGAACTACAGTAAGCCTTTTACACTTTTTGTCACAGAACGTGATGGTACTGCATTATCTGTTCTCACACAAGATCAAGCCGGACAGTACAAGCCTTGTGCTTTTTTTTGGAGCACATTAGATCCAGTAGCCCAGACTTTGCCTGCGTGCCTCAAGTCAGTTGCAGCCACAGCTCTAGCAATCAGACAAAGTGATTCCATAGTATTAGGACACTCCCTGACAGTACAAGTTCCACACTCCGTGGAAGTTCTTTTAAACCGAACACAGACTCAGCACTTGACCATTGCACGTTTAACAGGTTATGAACTGACACTGTTCCAGCCACACATAGAAATCAGACGCTGCAACGTTCTAAATCCTGCTACTCTGTTACCGTCAGTTACTTAAAATCCTGCCACACATGACTGTGTGGAAGTCATTAACACTATGACTAAGCCAAGACAAGACCTGACAGACATTGCATTACCTGATCCCGACCTGACACTTTATGTGGATGGTTCATGTATGAGAACGAGTACAGGAGAACTAGTAGCCGCGTATGCAGTGACTACTGACACTGAAGTTATTGAAACACACCGTATTGACACACTGTCTGCTCAAGCAGCAGAGCTAGTTGCTCTGACCCAAGCCTGCATACGTGCCAAGAACCTGAAAGTAAACATATATACAGATTCACGTTACGCATTCGGAGTTGTACACGACTTCGGAGTGCTCTGGCAGGAGAGAGGTTTCATGACTTCTCATGGAACCAAGATTCAGCATGGTCTCCTCATTCAAGCTCTGTTAGATGCAATACATTTACCGACAGCTATCGCTATCATGAAGTGCAAGGCACATACGAAAGTTACTGACATCATTTCCCAAGGTAATGATCTAGCAGACCGAACAGCCAAGCTTACAGCTCAGACACCAGACATTCCAGTTAACAAGACACAGACATCCACTCCAGAACAGATTACTTGTATGACAGTTAAGGACCCTACACAAGATGTCATAGACATACAGTTACATGCTACTCCTGAAGAAATCAAGAAATGGTCCGAACAAGGAGGGGTCCAGACAGATCAGGGATGGTTGACGAAGGGAAAAGCCACATGGTTTCTCCCCGACTCTATGGTTCAAGTCATTATCAATACCGCACATAGTCCAGCACACCTAGGAGAAAAAGCCATGTTAGACAGTATTCAGAACCTTTGGTTTAACAAGCACTTACGAGCTGCAGCCAAGCAGAAAGTCCGTACTTGTATGATATGTTGTCAATTCAATCCAGGTAAAAGTGTCCCGGTGGAACAAGGTGGATTCCAACCTCCTGACCACCCTTTCGAAGTCCTCCAGATGGATTATATTCAGATGGAGCGATGTCGAGGTTTCAAGTATGTCCTTGTAGTTGTATGCGCTTTGTCCAGGTGGACAGAAGCATATCCAGTTCCAGATTACACAGCAGCGACCACTGCCAAGCAGTTGGTTCGTGAATTCTTCCCCCGTTATGGACTCCCTAGGGTCGTGTATTCTGATAACGGCCAGCCATTCTCATCCGAGTTAATGAAACATGTTTCCCTCTTGTTAGGGTACCAGTGGAAGTTCCATTGTGTGCGCCATCCTGAAGCAGCCGGTCTCGTAGAGAGACATAATCAGACCCTGAAAATCCGTATTGCCAAGACATGTAAAGAGAAAGGTGTAGACTGGCTAGTTGCCCTGCCAGTTGCTTTATTCTTTATGCGAATGGTCGCACACTCCAGATCAGGTCTGTCCCCTTATGAGGTCGTATTCGGCCGCCCCCCAAACATGTGGGGTACACCTAGACCCCGCAGTATTACAGATGTTTCCAGTAATATGTTGACAGATTACCTAGCTTCCTTGATGTCTGCCCTACACTCTTGTCGTTCACAGGTTGCCGCTACATTCCCAGACAATACTGAAGTGAAACCGCATGAGGTCATTCCAGGCGACCTCGTCCTTGTAAGGAATTTTGATCGTTCAAGTCCGCTGGAGCCTCGTTGGAAGGAGCCACGACTTGTCCTTCTGACCACCCGTACGGCCGTGAAGTTGGAGGGCCGCAAGGGTTGGGTCCATCTGTCCCATATCAAGAAGTTCCATGGAGTCCGGAAAAAGACATTTTTAAAGGACATTTCTAAAGACTGTCTGAAAGACTGCCTGAAACCAGACATTGATCTGAATCCTGAACTGAAAGTTCCTCTGTTAGAGAAAACTCCGCAACAGGAGTATAAGTTAAAGCTCTGGTCTAGTAAAATAAGTCAGCCAGTTTAATTGTCTAAGTCCCTCTCGGGTGAAACGGTTAGACAGGTATCTGACATGTATGAGATAGACCCCCATAGTGAGAGAGTTAGTCAAAACTCTATCCGATGTATCGTTTTTCTAAGTTTTCTATTGTTTCTAAGTTTGATGGTTACCTGCACAAGTTATGCATTGCATTTATGTTTTCCAATTTCTCATGTAAATAAGTTTTCTAATGCTACAGTAGAGCACACATTTAGTGATCTGCCTCCTCACGAGTTATCCTATCGTCTTGCTATGAGAAATAACACATTTGTAAGAATGTTGCACTATTCACACCAGACCAGCAATGCTACTAATTGTTGGGTGTGTGGTCGACTCCCCCCTTTCCAGACACCGAAGGGAGTTCTGCCACTCTTTCCTTATCCGTTTTCACATAATGGTTCGTGTGGAGCATGGTCCATGTTAACGTCATCTTCAAATGATGTGTCCCTTCTGAATAGAACATGTTTTCCAGACAAGCAAGGTCTCCCCCATAGAACAGGGTTAGATCTAGAAAATGAAGTTTACAATTTAGGTAATTATTCTTCGAATTTTATGGTCCTGAATGTTCAGTCTGATACTACTCCAGACTTACCTGCTATTTCAGTACTACCAGTCAAAGGCGAATTATGTGTCCGAAAGAATGGTTCCGCACATGTAGGACATAGTGATTGTACTACTACTGTCGAGTATAGTGACAGTGGGAAATCTATTTTCAAAGCTTCACGTCATTCTTATTTTGTTTGTGGTCAGACCGCATATGTTCGTCTGCCCCTCGATTGGGATGGAACATGTTATATTGCCTTCCTACTGCCACCAGTTTTTCTAGCCCCATCTGATTATCACAGAAACACACATCTAGTACACGTCAGAAATAGACGGGAGATTGAGTCCCTGTGAGAAGTTGGCCTGGTAGGGGATGTTTCCAATTCTGGAACCACCTACTACCTGACCAAACAATCCCTTATGGTGTCTGGTTGTAAGTCAACCTTATTAGACAAGCTATCCTAGGGGTAGCATGGACTAAGCAGCCTAAAGGCTTAACTTAAGAGGTCGTGTTAAGCGAGCTGTTTTACCACATACAATCCTGTAATACCAAATGAAAGGACACCACACAAGTATATATTATAAAAATATATGTGTTTATTACTAAAAACAATCCCCAGTATTCTTTATGAATAAAGGGGCACAAGCGTTAAATCAAAAGCACTGTTTAAACATACAAGTTGCACAATTATGGATGAGGGCGGGGGGCCACTCAAACCATATACTAAACAAGTGGTATAAGAGAGGCCACTCGAACAGTGGTTAGGCCTAGGGCCTAGGGAATCGCTGGGAGCAGTCAGGACAAGCAATGCTGAAGTCGGGAATGGCCCTCGGGACTCGGGAGATGTGCGGAAAGCGCACGCATGCACCAATGTTAACCAATGGTGCGTAAAAGTCAAAGAGTTAAAGTTTAAGGACACTTCCGCTGAACCTAGAGGAACAAAACTTAACACACAGACCCTAGAGGTGTGCACCAGTGTGGGAACACCGGCGGAGCAAAGTTGCCTCACCCACAGGAAGTGGGTGCACAGGGTCGAAGTGGCGTCGGGTTTTGACACGCAGGCTCTTGGTGCTTGAAGCTGAAAGGGCTGCAGGCAGGGTGAAGACGAAGTGTCCGGTGGAGTCCAAGGGTGGACTCAAGTTGTAGAGTACCTGAAAGCAGAGGGGACAGAGTCTGGGTCACTCAGCAGTGACCAGGGTGGAACCAGGACGGAACCAGGCAATGTCGGGCGCAATCAGGTGGTCGTCGAGGAGCTTCTCTCCGCTGTCACGTGGGCTCTGGGGCATCTGCGACGTCCAGGAGCAGGTCACGATCTGTCCCACGCAGGCTCTCACCGTCGGTGCAGTCGGCTTCAGGTTTGGAGCAAACAAGCCTTGGTAAGAGCAATCCACGCAGGATCGGAAGATTGCTTCTCACTTGGACCAGGAAGGTCAGAGTCGGGGCTCCTTTTCAGGGGAGCTGGTGTGGATCTGGAGCAACCAGATTCATGAGTCTTCTTAGGTAGTTCGTCGGCACAGGGACCACAAGCCAGCTGGCAAGTGACCGGGCCAACGCGTTGAGCCAAATCGTGCCAAAGGGCCCCACGCAGCACTCGTCGAGTGTGGAGGGCTGAACTTCGGCTCAGGAGTAGCTCAGGGTGGGGGCTTCTCAAACCCCGGTGTACAGCTTCGAGGGTCACTCGTGGGCTGCACGGTCAGCGTCTCGTGGTCACTTCAAGATGGCGTGCCCCACGCTTCCGGTCGCCTCCACGGGTCTCAGCTTTGCAGGGACTGTGGATCGGGCTGTTAGAAGCTTGGCAGGCTTGATCTCGTCGATCTCAGTCGCTCGAGTTCCGGCGGGAACTGCAACTAAGTAGACGTCGAGGGCTGGATGGTGCCTGCTGCTGCAGGGTGGTCACTCCTTGACCACAAGGGAGATTCTTCGGGCTTCCACGTTGAGATGGAGGGCGAAGGGTCCAGAATATCGTTTCAAATGTTTCTTCCAGGAAATCTGATGTGCATTGGCACTGCTCCCACTCTTATTCGAATCTGGTGGGCGTGATTACCTGCTAGGTCCCCTCCTATGGGTGGGACCCAGGAAGTGGGTGGATACACCCCCTTCCTTTGATCCAGGCCGCCCTGGCACGAGGGCTGGAGTGCCCCAGAACCGGTTTGGCCGGATTATGCAAGGGGCAGCCTTGTGCGCCCCAGGCAGTGTCTGGTTTCTTTCAAACCTCCCTGCTACAATACACTATCTCCTGTCTGGAGGGCGGTGACACCCTCCTGTGACAGGAAACCCTTTGTCCAGGACCCCCTTGACTGGGTTTCGGTCAGCTCCAGGGGTCCAGACATTTGTCTGTGGCAGAGGCATCCATTTTGTGGATCTTAAGGCCTTTGGAGAAATCAACCGCATTAAAGTGAAGTAACATGTCTTACCCCTCTAGAGGGGTGGAATGCCATCCCCGTCGCCAGAACTGGCGAGGGGATGGTATTCCAAAGGGTATGACACCTTACACGACATGTTTTGATAAAGCCAAACCAGAGTTGCTAAATAACCGCGAGGATTATAAGGCACTTAATAGTATATGGTATGGCATTATCCTGAAACAGCTTAGGGATTTGTTCCCGACGGCTGCAGACAGGCTCAGCTCATGCTAGAGCTCCATCTCACATAAAAACCATGCACCCAGCCTCCAGGATTGGTGAGGCCTGTCTATAGGAGTGGCTCACAGGTTTACATGTGTCCAGATATAGGTTTAGACATAGGTATACTATATCTAAGCAAGGGGTGTGTACACCACCTTACCCCAGCTGAGTGATCAGCCAGTTGTGTCAATTTAAGAACCAGCCAGGGGTGGCAAAAGATATGCTGCAGCCCCTGGTAGGCCTTAGTGGCTCCTGTGCCCTGTGCACCTATAGTGCATTCTACAGGGGCTGACAAGGAGTCCATTTCCAATTGGTATGTGCCTATAGCACATGTGTCATTAATTTAGTGAGAGAACAGCAGGCTGGGGGTCTGATCAGCAGGCCCACAGCCTCAGTAGTCGAAAACCAGTGAAGCAAAAAGCAAAGTTACGTCAGTTAAAAACTAGAAAAGGTCTGCTCGAGGAAGCAGTTCCTGTCCCGCCTAGGGACAGTCCAGGTCATTTTATGTATCAAAAGCATGGCATAAGTGCCATATTATATCTAGATTTATGGGTGGAGTACACCAAGGAATTAGAGGAAAAGTATAGATGGCCCGTATCAGGTACGTGGGATGCCGAGTGCATCATGCGAGTAGAAGAAGCATTATGGAAAAAGAAAGCCAGACAGTCCCAGAGAGACGCCATCGAGTTATGGCGCAAAGAATCTCATAAAAGAACAGAAAAAGAAATCATAAAGTCTGAATTAAGTAGAGAATCCTCAGAAAGAGCCCAAGAAAGGGAATTAATTGAAGTAGGTGAACGAGTTAAAGCCGAACAGTCAGACAGACAGAGAAATGCCCTCATTAAGGGTATGTATCCTCTTCTTGCCGAGGGTTTGCCAAAAGCAACCCCGGAAGCACCATGTAATTTTCCGCCGCCATTAGTTCCGATTAAGCTACGTCACAAACCGACCGCAGCTGATATTTTTCTCTCGTCCTATTTGGACGACACAGTCCCAGAATATGCGAATCCTGCTCCGCCAGCTCCGGTAAATAATGTAATTCCTGTTCCTCCAGCCACCGGGGCACCTGTTACAGCACCTGTTACGGTACCCCCGGTCCAGTCCATAGTACAAGTTCCCGCTACATCGGTCACTCTGCCAGCACGAAGAGTATCAGTCGACGATTCCAGTTTAGGGGCCGCGGGAGGAGGTCCTCCGGGTACCCCGCCGCCACACAAACGTATAACGTTAGTCGAGTTACATGAACGTGCGTTACAGCGTACGCCCAAACATCAGTCCGTTGCAGATATCAGGCGAGCTCTCACCGAATGCCGTTATGATCCAGTCCCAGGCGATGATAATATGGTTATATATTCATTGCGCGCAAGACGGGTGACCGAGTATTTGGACACCCTACCGAATATGAAAGAAGATCTAGACAGAATATATCGTTTCATCCGTACAGGAGAAGATCCAGAAAGTATTGGCGAAATCATGTCTCTAAGGAAAGCTGAGACTCAGCTCATGCTATTAAAGTTTCTAATCAATTGTTTAATAAGGGAACAAGATTATCCAGACAAAGATCCAATCGAAATGAAAGTCCTGACAAAGTGGAGTGATCATATAGCCGAGGGAAGACACAAGACACTCAGTAGTATAGACAGTATGTACAAGAAAATTCGTAAGGAAATAATAAGGATAAACGAGTGTGCAGTTCTGAAACACAACATAGCAACTGGTAAGACTAAAGAAAGACCACGTCCGCCTAGACAAGAACAAGTTTCACAGACTTCCCAGACACCACAGAATGCACAACAGACAGTTCCAGCACCGCAGCCTATTGCTGCAACACAGCATGTTACACAGCAGATGTACCAGTATGCCCAGACAGAGTATCCAGAATATCAACCGTATTCATGAAACAGCCTAGAGAGGGAGGTAGGCTTGCCTCTCATCGAGATACCTGTAGATCAAGAGGGTCCCTATGTACATAGTCAAGTATTGGGGAAAGACAGAAAGTTTTTGATTGATACAGGGGCAAGTAGGACTACTATCAGTCATGACGAGGTTCCAGGGGCTCCGCTCTCAGGCTCTAGAAATGTTTCCCTTGGATTTTCAGGAAAGCCTATTGTTAACGAGATTTCAAAGCCAGTTACTCTAGAAGTTGGTCCATTGTCCCGAACTACTGATTTGTTACTTACGAAGTCATGTCCAGAAAATTTGTTAGGCATTAAAACATTAAAAGAATTAGGTGCAGTTATTTGCTGCTCTCCAGAAGGAATATGATTGTTTTTAAGAGACTTTAAAGGTCATTATGTATTACGTGATTTTGATCCAAGATTGTCCAATGTTCCACAGCATTTATGAGCGCAAGGTCCAACTGATGTAGGTTTTATGCGAATCACACCCCATCGTGTGACCCTCAAGCAAGGTATAGTCTTGCCACGGATCAGACAGTACAGATTGCCACCTGAGGCTGTAGCAGCCTTATCCAAAATTATTGACGAGCTCTTGCTCAAGGAGTAGTCGTAGAAACTGACTCCAATGTATGTAATTATCCTATCATTCCAGTCATGAAACGTACTGATCCAAATGCACCTCCAGTATATCGATTAGTGATTGACCTTCGAGAACTTAATAAATGTATCATACCCCAGTATCCAGTAGTCCCAGATATTTCATCTCTATTGACAGCTATTGATTCTGAAGCTACATTTTTTACTGTTATAGACCTCAAGAATGCATTTTTCAGTGTCCCGATTCATCCAGACAGCCAGTACCTTTTCGGTTTTTGTTTAAATGGAAGGAGCTATAAATTCACACGAGCTCCTCAAGGTTTCACAGAAAGCCCTAGTATTTACAGTCAAGCACTTAAAAGACAACTAGACAATATTCACATGCCAACTGACACTGCCCTGCTCCAGTATGTAGATGATCTACTGATCACAGCCCGTTCTGAACGTGACTGCGAGCGAGCGTCACTTACAGTTCTGTATTTCCTAGCCGAGATGGGGCACAAGGTGTCCCCTTCGAAGCTTCAATTCTGTGTCCAGCAAGTGATCTACTTAGTCCACTTACTGTCCAAGTGGGGTAGGCAGTTGACACCAGACCGTATCCAGTTAATAGCGAGTCTTCCACAGCCCAAGACACAGAAGGAGGTACGTGCTTTTATTGGCCTCACTTCTTATTGCAGACAATGGATTCCTCAGTATGCATTTCTAGCAAAGCCACTGATACAGTTAACGACACAGGAGGCAGCCATATCGACTGTCCTCCCTTGGACATCTGAACATACACTTAGTTTTAATGAGTTAAAGAAAGCTTTATGCCAAGCACCTGTTCTAGCTACACCGAACTACAGTAAGCCTTTTACACTTTTTGTCACAGAACGTGATGGTACTGCATTATCTGTTCTCACACAAGATCAAGCCGGACAGTACAAGCCTTGTGCTTTTTTTTGGAGCACATTAGATCCAGTAGCCCAGACTTTGCCTGCGTGCCTCAAGTCAGTTGCAGCCACAGCTCTAGCAATCAGACAAAGTGATTCCATAGTATTAGGACACTCCCTGACAGTACAAGTTCCACACTCCGTGGAAGTTCTTTTAAACCGAACACAGACTCAGCACTTGACCATTGCACGTTTAACAGGTTATGAACTGACACTGTTCCAGCCACACATAGAAATCAGACGCTGCAACGTTCTAAATCCTGCTACTCTGTTACCGTCAGTTACTTAAAATCCTGCCACACATGACTGTGTGGAAGTCATTAACACTATGACTAAGCCAAGACAAGACCTGACAGACATTGCATTACCTGATCCCGACCTGACACTTTATGTGGATGGTTCATGTATGAGAACGAGTACAGGAGAACTAGTAGCCGCGTATGCAGTGACTACTGACACTGAAGTTATTGAAACACACCGTATTGACACACTGTCTGCTCAAGCAGCAGAGCTAGTTGCTCTGACCCAAGCCTGCATACGTGCCAAGAACCTGAAAGTAAACATATATACAGATTCACGTTACGCATTCGGAGTTGTACACGACTTCGGAGTGCTCTGGCAGGAGAGAGGTTTCATGACTTCTCATGGAACCAAGATTCAGCATGGTCTCCTCATTCAAGCTCTGTTAGATGCAATACATTTACCGACAGCTATCGCTATCATGAAGTGCAAGGCACATACGAAAGTTACTGACATCATTTCCCAAGGTAATGATCTAGCAGACCGAACAGCCAAGCTTACAGCTCAGACACCAGACATTCCAGTTAACAAGACACAGACATCCACTCCAGAACAGATTACTTGTATGACAGTTAAGGACCCTACACAAGATGTCATAGACATACAGTTACATGCTACTCCTGAAGAAATCAAGAAATGGTCCGAACAAGGAGGGGTCCAGACAGATCAGGGATGGTTGACGAAGGGAAAAGCCACATGGTTTCTCCCCGACTCTATGGTTCAAGTCATTATCAATACCGCACATAGTCCAGCACACCTAGGAGAAAAAGCCATGTTAGACAGTATTCAGAACCTTTGGTTTAACAAGCACTTACGAGCTGCAGCCAAGCAGAAAGTCCGTACTTGTATGATATGTTGTCAATTCAATCCAGGTAAAAGTGTCCCGGTGGAACAAGGTGGATTCCAACCTCCTGACCACCCTTTCGAAGTCCTCCAGATGGATTATATTCAGATGGAGCGATGTCGAGGTTTCAAGTATGTCCTTGTAGTTGTATGCGCTTTGTCCAGGTGGACAGAAGCATATCCAGTTCCAGATTACACAGCAGCGACCACTGCCAAGCAGTTGGTTCGTGAATTCTTCCCCCGTTATGGACTCCCTAGGGTCGTGTATTCTGATAACGGCCAGCCATTCTCATCCGAGTTAATGAAACATGTTTCCCTCTTGTTAGGGTACCAGTGGAAGTTCCATTGTGTGCGCCATCCTGAAGCAGCCGGTCTCGTAGAGAGACATAATCAGACCCTGAAAATCCGTATTGCCAAGACATGTAAAGAGAAAGGTGTAGACTGGCTAGTTGCCCTGCCAGTTGCTTTATTCTTTATGCGAATGGTCGCACACTCCAGATCAGGTCTGTCCCCTTATGAGGTCGTATTCGGCCGCCCCCCAAACATGTGGGGTACACCTAGACCCCGCAGTATTACAGATGTTTCCAGTAATATGTTGACAGATTACCTAGCTTCCTTGATGTCTGCCCTACACTCTTGTCGTTCACAGGTTGCCGCTACATTCCCAGACAATACTGAAGTGAAACCGCATGAGGTCATTCCAGGCGACCTCGTCCTTGTAAGGAATTTTGATCGTTCAAGTCCGCTGGAGCCTCGTTGGAAGGAGCCACGACTTGTCCTTCTGACCACCCGTACGGCCGTGAAGTTGGAGGGCCGCAAGGGTTGGGTCCATCTGTCCCATATCAAGAAGTTCCATGGAGTCCGGAAAAAGACATTTTTAAAGGACATTTCTAAAGACTGTCTGAAAGACTGCCTGAAACCAGACATTGATCTGAATCCTGAACTGAAAGTTCCTCTGTTAGAGAAAACTCCGCAACAGGAGTATAAGTTAAAGCTCTGGTCTAGTAAAATAAGTCAGCCAGTTTAATTGTCTAAGTCCCTCTCGGGTGAAACGGTTAGACAGGTATCTGACATGTATGAGATAGACCCCCATAGTGAGAGAGTTAGTCAAAACTCTATCCGATGTATCGTTTTTCTAAGTTTTCTATTGTTTCTAAGTTTGATGGTTACCTGCACAAGTTATGCATTGCATTTATGTTTTCCAATTTCTCATGTAAATAAGTTTTCTAATGCTACAGTAGAGCACACATTTAGTGATCTGCCTCCTCACGAGTTATCCTATCGTCTTGCTATGAGAAATAACACATTTGTAAGAATGTTGCACTATTCACACCAGACCAGCAATGCTACTAATTGTTGGGTGTGTGGTCGACTCCCCCCTTTCCAGACACCGAAGGGAGTTCTGCCACTCTTTCCTTATCCGTTTTCACATAATGGTTCGTGTGGAGCATGGTCCATGTTAACGTCATCTTCAAATGATGTGTCCCTTCTGAATAGAACATGTTTTCCAGACAAGCAAGGTCTCCCCCATAGAACAGGGTTAGATCTAGAAAATGAAGTTTACAATTTAGGTAATTATTCTTCGAATTTTATGGTCCTGAATGTTCAGTCTGATACTACTCCAGACTTACCTGCTATTTCAGTACTACCAGTCAAAGGCGAATTATGTGTCCGAAAGAATGGTTCCGCACATGTAGGACATAGTGATTGTACTACTACTGTCGAGTATAGTGACAGTGGGAAATCTATTTTCAAAGCTTCACGTCATTCTTATTTTGTTTGTGGTCAGACCGCATATGTTCGTCTGCCCCTCGATTGGGATGGAACATGTTATATTGCCTTCCTACTGCCACCAGTTTTTCTAGCCCCATCTGATTATCACAGAAACACACATCTAGTACACGTCAGAAATAGACGGGAGATTGAGTCCCTGTGAGAAGTTGGCCTGGTAGGGGATGTTTCCAATTCTGGAACCACCTACTACCTGACCAAACAATCCCTTATGGTGTCTGGTTGTAAGTCAACCTTATTAGACAAGCTATCCTAGGGGTAGCATGGACTAAGCAGCCTAAAGGCTTAACTTAAGAGGTCGTGTTAAGCGAGCTGTTTTACCACATACAATCCTGTAATACCAAATGAAAGGACACCACACAAGTATATATTATAAAAATATATGTGTTTATTACTAAAAACAATCCCCAGTATTCTTTATGAATAAAGGGGCACAAGCGTTAAATCAAAAGCACTGTTTAAACATACAAGTTGCACAATTATGGATGAGGGCGGGGGGCCACTCAAACCATATACTAAACAAGTGGTATAAGAGAGGCCACTCGAACAGTGGTTAGGCCTAGGGCCTAGGGAATCGCTGGGAGCAGTCAGGACAAGCAATGCTGAAGTCGGGAATGGCCCTCGGGACTCGGGAGATGTGCGGAAAGCGCACGCATGCACCAATGTTAACCAATGGTGCGTAAAAGTCAAAGAGTTAAAGTTTAAGGACACTTCCGCTGAACCTAGAGGAACAAAACTTAACACACAGACCCTAGAGGTGTGCACCAGTGTGGGAACACCGGCGGAGCAAAGTTGCCTCACCCACAGGAAGTGGGTGCACAGGGTCGAAGTGGCGTCGGGTTTTGACACGCAGGCTCTTGGTGCTTGAAGCTGAAAGGGCTGCAGGCAGGGTGAAGACGAAGTGTCCGGTGGAGTCCAAGGGTGGACTCAAGTTGTAGAGTACCTGAAAGCAGAGGGGACAGAGTCTGGGTCACTCAGCAGTGACCAGGGTGGAACCAGGACGGAACCAGGCAATGTCGGGCGCAATCAGGTGGTCGTCGAGGAGCTTCTCTCCGCTGTCACGTGGGCTCTGGGGCATCTGCGACGTCCAGGAGCAGGTCACGATCTGTCCCACGCAGGCTCTCACCGTCGGTGCAGTCGGCTTCAGGTTTGGAGCAAACAAGCCTTGGTAAGAGCAATCCACGCAGGATCGGAAGATTGCTTCTCACTTGGACCAGGAAGGTCAGAGTCGGGGCTCCTTTTCAGGGGAGCTGGTGTGGATCTGGAGCAACCAGATTCATGAGTCTTCTTAGGTAGTTCGTCGGCACAGGGACCACAAGCCAGCTGGCAAGTGACCGGGCCAACGCGTTGAGCCAAATCGTGCCAAAGGGCCCCACGCAGCACTCGTCGAGTGTGGAGGGCTGAACTTCGGCTCAGGAGTAGCTCAGGGTGGGGGCTTCTCAAACCCCGGTGTACAGCTTCGAGGGTCACTCGTGGGCTGCACGGTCAGCGTCTCGTGGTCACTTCAAGATGGCGTGCCCCACGCTTCCGGTCGCCTCCACGGGTCTCAGCTTTGCAGGGACTGTGGATCGGGCTGTTAGAAGCTGGGCAGGCTTGATCTCGTCGATCTCAGTCGCTCGAGTTCCGGCGGGAACTGCAACTAAGTAGACGTCGAGGGCTGGATGGTGCCTGCTGCTGCAGGGTGGTCACTCCTTGACCACAAGGGAGATTCTTCGGGCTTCCACGTTGAGATGGAGGGCGAAGGGTCCAGAATATCGTTTCAAATGTTTCTTCCAGGAAATCTGATGTGCATTGGCACTGCTCCCACTCTTATTCGAATCTGGTGGGCGTGATTACCTGCTAGGTCCCCTCCTATGGGTGGGACCCAGGAAGTGGGTGGATACACCCCCTTCCTTTGATCCAGGCCGCCCTGGCACGAGGGCTGGAGTGCCCCAGAACCGGTTTGGCCGGATTATGCAAGGGGCAGCCTTGTGCGCCCCAGGCAGTGTCTGGTTTCTTTCAAACCTCCCTGCTACAATACACTATCTCCTGTCTGGAGGGCGGTGACACCCTCCTGTGACAGGAAACCCTTTGTCCAGGACCCCCTTGACTGGGTTTCGGTCAGCTCCAGGGGTCCAGACATTTGTCTGTGGCAGAGGCATCCATTTTGTGGATCTTAAGGCCTTTGGAGAAATCAACCGCATTAAAGTGAAGTAACATGTCTTACCCCTCTAGAGGGGTGGAATGCCATCCCCGTCGCCAGAACTGGCGAGGGGATGGTATTCCAAAGGGTATGACACCTTACACGACATGTTTTGATAAAGCCAAACCAGAGTTGCTAAATAACCGCGAGGATTATAAGGCACTTAATAGTATATGGTATGGCATTATCCTGAAACAGCTTAGGGATTTGTTCCCGACGGCTGCAGACAGGCTCAGCTCATGCTAGAGCTCCATCTCACATAAAAACCATGCACCCAGCCTCCAGGATTGGTGAGGCCTGTCTATAGGAGTGGCTCACAGGTTTACATGTGTCCAGATATAGGTTTAGACATAGGTATACTATATCTAAGCAAGGGGTGTGTACACCACCTTACCCCAGCTGAGTGATCAGCCAGTTGTGTCAATTTAAGAACCAGCCAGGGGTGGCAAAAGATATGCTGCAGCCCCTGGTAGGCCTTAGTGGCTCCTGTGCCCTGTGCACCTATAGTGCATTCTACAGGGGCTGACAAGGAGTCCATTTCCAATTGGTATGTGCCTATAGCACATGTGTCATTAATTTAGTGAGAGAACAGCAGGCTGGGGGTCTGATCAGCAGGCCCACAGCCTCAGTAGTCGAAAACCAGTGAAGCAAAAAGCAAAAATTTGGGGTGACCATAGGATAGCAGACCCTACTCTCCTACACAACCCCCCCCCAAACGCAGGGACATTAAACTAACCTTGACCAGATAAGTCTTCATGTTCTAAGTGGAAGTACCTGGAGAGACCATCTGCATTACCATGGTCAGTCCCTGGGCGGTGCTCCACTGTAAAGTCCATCCCCTGTAGGGAAATGGACCACCTGAGCAGTTTGGGATTTTCACCCTTCATCTGATTAAGCCATAAGAGGGGCTTATGGTCTGTCTGCACCAGGAAGTGAGTTCCAAACAAGTAGGACCTCAACTTCTTTAATGCCCAAACCACAGCAAAGGCCTCCCTCTCAATGGCTGACCAACGTTTTTCTCTTGGGGTTAGCCTCCTGCTAATGAAAGCAATTGGCTGGTCTTGACCATCTTGATTAAGTTGTGAGAGTACAGCTCCCACCCCCAACTCAGAAGCATCTGTCTGAACAATGAACTGTTTGGAGTAGTCAGGACTCTTTAGGATAGGTGCAGAGCACATGGCCTTCTTCAGGTCTTCAAATGCCTTCTGACAGCTAACTGTCCACTGAACCTTTTTTGGCATCTTCTTGGATGTCAAGTCATTTAATGGTGTCACTATAGACCCATAGTTTTTCACAAACTTTCTGTAATACCCAGTCAGGCCCAAGAAGGCTCTGACTTGTGTCTGGGTAACTGGAGGAGCCCAGTCCTGTATGGCCTGGATTTTGCTTTCCAGTGGCTGAACCTGGCCTCCACCTACTAGGTGGCCCAGGTATACAACCTTACTCTGCCCTATCTGGCACTTTGTGGCCTTGAT
This sequence comes from Lissotriton helveticus, assembly GCF_964261635.1. Lineage (NCBI taxonomy): Eukaryota > Metazoa > Chordata > Amphibia > Caudata > Salamandridae > Lissotriton > Lissotriton helveticus. The sequence goes on from NW_027611717.1 coordinate 913,189, forward strand.
AGTTAGGCCTGCCTTTTGCAGGGCCTCCAAAACTTTCTTCAGGTGGATCAGGTGATCCTCCCAGGTGGAGCTAAAGACAGCAATATCATCCAGATAAGCTGCACAAAAGTCATCCAACCCAGTAAGGACTTGGTTCACCAACCTTTGGAAAGTGGCAGGTGCATTCTTCAAACCAAAGGGCATTACCACAAACTGATAATGTCCACTAGGGGTAGAGAATGCTGTTTTGGCTTTTGACTCCTCAGCTAGTCTGATTTGCCAGTAGCCAGCTGTCAGATCAAATGTGCTCAGAAACTTGGCAGAAGCCAATCTGTCCATGAGCTCATCTGCTCTTGGAATGGGGTGAGCATCTGTCCTAGTGACAGCAATGAGACCCCTGTAATCCACGCAAAACCTCATTTCTCTCTTACCATCTTGGGTATGAGGTTTTGGCACCAGGACTACTGGGCTGGCCCATGGGCTCTCTGATGGCTCAATCACTCCAAGCTCCAACATCTTTTGCACCTCAGCCTTGATGCAATCCCTGACATGATCAGGTTGCCTGTAGATCTTATTCTTGACAGGCAGACTGTCACCAGTGTCGACAACATGGGTACACCAGTCAGTTTGGCTGGGTGTGAGTGAAAACATTTGCCTGTGAGCCTGCAAAACTTGTCTGCAGTCCCTCTGCTGCTGGTCAGTGAGGCTGCCTGCCAAGGCTACTCCATCAACTGAACCATCATCAGGGTTCTGAGAAAGCAGGTCTGGGAGAGGGTCACTCTCTTCCTCCTGTTCCCCATCTGTGGCCATGAGCAAGCTCATGTCCTCCCTGTCTACAAATGCTTTCAAGCGATTCACATGGATTACCCTGTGAGGGCTCCTGGGTGTTCCAAAGTCTACCAAGTAGGTGACTTCCCCTTTCTTTTCAATAATAGGATAGGGTCCACTCCATTTGTCTTGGAGTGCTGCTGGAGCCACTGGCTCCAGTACCCATACCTTCTGTCCTGGTTGGAACTCTACCAGTACAGCCTTTTGGTCATGCCAAGCTTTCTGCAATTCTTGGCTGGCCTCCAGGTTTTTGGATGCTCTTTCCATGTACTCAGCCATCCTGGAGCGGAGACCAAGTACATAGTCCACTATGTCTAGTTTGGGCTTTTTGAGAGGTAACTCCCATCCTTCCTTCACCAAACACAATGGACCTCTCACAGGGTGGCCAAACAAAAGTTCAAAAGGGCTGTAGCCAACCCCCTTCTGTGGGACCTCTCTGTAAGCAAAGAGCAGGCAGGGTAAAAGAATGTCCCATTTCTGCCTGAGCTTCTCTGGTAATCCTCTTATCATGCCTTTAAGGGTCTTGTTAAATCTCTCCACAAGCCCATTGCATTGTGGATGATATGGGGTGGTAAACTTATAGTTTACTCCACATTCCTTCCACATTGCTTTTAGATAGCTGGACATAAAATTTGTCCCTCTATCTGATAGTACCTCCTTAGGAAAGCCCACTCTTGAGAAAACTGCAATGAGGGCTTTTGCCACCACAGGTGCTGTGGTGGTCCTTAGGGGAATAGCCTCTGGGTACCTGGTGGCATGATCCACTACCACCAGTATGAATCTGTTCCCAGATGCTGTTTGGGGGTCCATTGGACCCACAATATCAATTCCAACTCTCTCAAAGGGGACCCCCACCACAGGTAGTGGTATTAGGGGGGCCTTTGTTGTGCCACCTGACTTACCACTGGCTTGGCAAGTGACACAGGAGCGACAAAACTCCTTGACATCCTCTGACATGTGAGGCCAGTGAAAGTGTGGAACAAGCCTGTCCCACGTCTTGTTCTGGCCTAAGTGTCCTGCAAGGGGAATATCATGGGCCAAGGTAAGGAGGAATCCCCTAAACTGCAGAGGTATCACCAACCTCCTGGTCATGCCAGGCTTGGGGGCTCTAGCCTCTGAGTAAAGGAGTCCCTCATCCCAATACACAGTATGGGTACCTTGGGCATCCCCAGCAGCCTCAGCAGCAGCCTGCTGTCTGAGGGGTTCAAGGGAAGGGCAATCTAATTGAGCCTGCCTCAGGTCTGCCCTTGAGGGTCCCCCTGTCCCCAGAAACTCAACCTGGTCAGGTTCAAGCTCCTCAGAGACAGTCTCCTCTTGGACTGCAGAATCAGTTTCCTCTGAAACCTGATCCTCAACCTGGGGCAAGGTGGAAGGCGAGGCCTTTCCTCTCTTGCTCCTTCTCTTGGGTTGTGGCTGGTCTATTGTCTCAAGATCCACCACTGGTTCAGGAAGGCACTTCTTAGCCTGAGCCCTTGTCATGGCAAGGACATGCTCTGAAATCCCTAGCATTTCTGCATGAGTCCTGTACTCCACTTCTGACCATGCTGAGCTTTCAAGGTCATTGCCTAACAGACAGTCTACTGGTAGGTCTGCACTCACCACAACCTTCTTTAGGCCATCAACCCCTCCCCAGGAGAAGTTCACAACTGCCACACTATGGGAGGTAGTGGAGTTGCTTGCATTGGTTACTAGGTAGCTCTCTCCTAGTACAATCTGTCCAGGGTCCACAAAGCCAGGGGTCACCATGGTGACACTAGCACATGTGTCCCTGTAAGCTTGAGCCAGTTTCTCATTTATTAAGGGAGTCTGCCTGTATTTGCCCAGGTTAGTGGGGCTTACTGCAGTGGGCAACTCAATGTCCACATCATACAGGAGAACTGCCTGTGTAGGGACTCTGACTAGGCCAGAACCTACTTCAATACCCAGGGTCAACCCAGCTACACCCTTGGACTGTGTTCCACCACTGCTTACTGTACTTGGGGTTGCAGTTGCTTTAGGAGCTGTAGTGGTGGGAACTGGATTTGCCTTGGTGCACTCACTGCCCCAGTGTGAAACTGATTTGCAGGTATTGCACCAAGGTGTCTTTGGACCTTTATTCTTCTTCTTCTTGTTACCAGTTTGGGAACCACCCTCCTTACTATTAGTTTGGGGGCCTGAAGACTTCTGGTCTTTTTCTTTATCTTTCTGATTCTGATTACCACCCTTCTGGTCTGTTTTCTTCTGGTCACCACCTTGGTTCTGGGGTTTCTGCTTAATCCTTGTTCTGACCCATTTGTCTGCCTTCTTTCCCAATTCTTGGGGAGAGGTCAGATCAGAGTCAATAAGGTATTGATGCAACAGCTGGTTTGTACAGTTATTAAGGATCTGTTCTCTCATCATAAGATTGTACAATCCTGTATAGTCTGAAACTTTACTTCCCTGTAACCAACCCTCCAAAGCCTTAGTGGCACACTCCACAAAATCAGTCCAGTCTTGAGTCTGTGCTTTCTGGGTGTCTCTGAACAACAACCTGTATTGCTCAGTGGTTAGGCCATACCCTTCAATGAGAGCACTCTTCAAAACAGAGTAGTTTTTGGCATCCTCAGGTCTAACTGTGAGGAGCCTGTCCCTCCCTTTCTCAGAAAAGGAGTACCACAAAATTGCAGCCCACTGATTCTCAGGAACCTGCTGTACCATGCAGGCTCTCTCAAGAGCAGTCATCCATTTGTGGATGTCATCCCCTTCTTTAAAGGGGGGCACAATTTTGGTCAGGTTTCTATTATCATAGGCCCTGTCTTTTTCTCTTGGAAAATTGCTGCCACCAGTGACATCTAAGCCACTTAATTTCTGCTCTCTTGCCAAGGCAAGTCTAGCTTGAGCCAAGGCTACCTCCTCCCTCTCTATCTGGAGTTTGACAGCCCTCATTCTGGCCCTATGCTCTAACTTTTGAGAAGCATTCATGCCTCTCTGTGATTCCCTGGAGGCACTAGAAAGATGAGAGTCCCCTGAGGGAGATCTCACTCTTCTGTTGCCTGGGGGAATCATATGTTGGGTTCTGGGGAGGTGCTGGCCCTCTCCATTCCCCAGTAGGTCCAAGTTGGCCTGGCTAAGCCTACCAACTGGAACCTGGCTACCCTGATCCTGTACTCCTAAGTCCTCAGCATCTGAGTCCTCATCCAAGTCATCATCATCCTCTTCTTCAAGGGGATCAACTGCAGGGGGGTTCCCTCCAGTTCCTGTATCTAGGGAAGCTGCTTTTGCCTTCTCTAAGTCATCCTGTTCTAGGATTTCTACCAGGATTAGGCAGGTGGGGCTTCTGCCCCTTTTTAACCCTCTTGCTTTGCACAAGGCAATCAAGTCTCTGCGGGTTAGTTTGTCATATCCAAAAGTTGCCTGGGTAGGGTCAACTGTCACAGGACTAGACCCTGAGGCCTTTCCTGTGTCAGACATGGTTACTAGTGAGGTGTAAGTGGTGCACTTACCTACACTAAGTGTTTTCCTACTGGACCTTGCTAGTGAGTTGTAGTCAGGGGTGTGCTACTCCCTTCAACCTACAACTACTAAGTTCAGTAGAACTTAATATGCTAAGCTTTTGATTTTATATGTACCTAGAGGTACTTGATGTGATCTTTCAATTTGATATAAAGATTGCAATGGTAAAACAACAGCAAGCTCAAATCCGCACCGCTGCTCACCAATGTGAGAAGTTGGCCTGGTAGGGGATGTTTCCAATTCTGGAACCACCTACTACCTGACCAAACAATCCCTTATGGTGTCTGGTTGTAAGTCAACCTTATTAGACAAGCTATCCTAGGGGTAGCATGGACTAAGCAGCCTAAAGGCTTAACTTAAGAGGTCGTGTTAAGCGAGCTGTTTTACCACATACAATCCTGTAATACCAAATGAAAGGACACCACACAAGTATATATTATAAAAATATATGTGTTTATTACTAAAACAATCCCCAGTATTCTTTATGAATAAAGGGGCACAAGCGTTAAATCAAAAGCACTGTTTAAACATACAAGTTGCACAATTATGGATGAGGGCGGGGGGCCACTCAAACCATATACTAAACAAGTGGTATAAGAGAGGCCACTCGAACAGTGGTTAGGCCTAGGGCCTAGGGAATCGCTGGGAGCAGTCAGGACAAGCAATGCTGAAGTCGGGAATGGCCCTCGGGACTCGGGAGATGTGCGGAAAGCGCAAGCATGCACCAATGTTAACCAATGGTGCGTAAAAGTCAAAGAGTTAAAGTTTAAGGACACTTCCGCTGAACCTAGAGGAACAAAACTTAACACACAGACCCTAGAGGTGTGCACCAGTGTGGGAACACCGGCGGAGCAAAGTTACCTCACCCACAGGAAGTGGGTGCACAGGGTCGAAGTTGAGTCGGGTTTCGTCACGCAGGCTCTTGGTGCTTGGAGCTGAAAGGGCTGCAGGCGGGGTGAAAGAGAAGTGTCCGGTGGAGTCCAAGGGTGGACTCAAGTTGTAGAGTACCTGAAAGCAGAGGGGACAGAGTCTGGGTCACTCAGCAGTGACCAGGGTGGAACCAGGACGGAACCAGGCAATGTCGGGCGCAATCAGGTGGTCGTCGAGGAGCTTCTCTCCGCTGTCACGTGGGCTCTGGGGCATCTGCGACGTCCAGGAGCAGGTCACGATCTGTCCCACGCAGGCTCTCACCGTCGGTGCAGTCGGCTTCAGGTTTGGAGCAAACAAGCCTTGGTAAGAGCAATCCACGCAGGATCAGAAGATTGCTTCTCACTCGGACCAGGAAGGTCAGAGTCGGGGCTCCTTTTCAGGGGAGCTGGTGTGGATCTGGAGCAACCAGATTCACGAGTCTTCTTAGGTAGTTCGTCGGCACAGGGACCACAAGCCAGCTGGCAAGTGACCGGGCCAACGCGTTGAGCCAAATCGTGCCAAAGGGCCCCACGCAGCACTCGTCGAGTGTGGAGGGCTGAACTTCGGCTCAGGAGTAGCTCAGGGTGGGGGCTTCTAAAACCCCGGTGTACAGCTTCGGGGGTCACTCGTGGGCTGCACGGTCAGCGTCTCGTGGTCACTTCAAGATGGCGTGCCCCACGCTTCCGGTCGCCTCCACGGGTCTCAGCTTTGCAGGGACTGTGGATCGGGCTGTTAGAAGCTGGGCAGGCTTGATCTCGTCGATCTCAGTTGCTCGAGTTCCGGCGGGAACTGCAACTAAGTAGACGTCGAGGGCTGGATGGTGCCTGCTGCTGCAGGGTGGTCACTCCTTGACCACAAGGGAGATTCTTCGGGCTTCCACGTTGAGATGGAGGGCGAAGGGTCCAGAATATCGTTTCAAATGTTTCTTCCAGGAAATCTGATGTGCATTGGCACTGCTCCCACTCTTATTCGAATCTGGTGGGCGTGATTACCTGCTAGGTCCCCTCCTATGGGTGGGACCCAGGAAGTGGGTGGATACACCCCCTTCCTTTGATCCAGGCCGCCCTGGCACGAGGGCTGGAGTGCCCCAGAACCGGTTTGGCCGGATTATGCAAGGGGCAGCCTTGTGCGCCCCAGGCAGTGTCTGGTTTCTTTCAAACCTCCCTGCTACAATACACTATCTCCTGTCTGGAGGGCAGTGACACCCTCCTGTGACAGGAAACCCTTTGTCCAGGACCCCCTTGACTGGGTTTCGGTCAGCTCCAGGGGTCCAGACATTTGTCTGTGGCAGAGGCATCCATTTTGTGGATCTTAAGGCCTTTGGAGAAATCAACCGCATTAAAGTGAAGTAACATGTCTTACCCCTCTAGAGGGGTGGAATGCCATCCCCGTCGCCAGAACTGGCGAGGGGATGGTATTCCAAAGCGTATGACACCTTACACGACATGTTTTGATAAAGCCAAACCAGAGTTGCTAAATAACCGCGAGGATTATAAGGCACTTAATAGTATATGGTATGGCATTATCCTGAAACAGCTTAGGGATTTGTTCCCGACGGCTGCAGACAGGCTCAGGTCATGCTAGAGCTCCATCTCACATAAAAACCATGCACCCAGCCTCCAGGATTGGTGAGGCCTGTCTATAGGAGTGGCTCACAGGTTTACATGTGTCCAGATATAGGTTTAGACATAGGTATACTATATCTAAGCAAGGGGTGTGTACACCACCTTACCCCAGCTGAGTGATCAGCCAGTTGTGTCAATTTAAGAACCAGCCAGGGGTGGCAAAAGATATACTGCAGCCCCTGGTAGGCCTTAGTGGCTCCTGTGCCCTGTGCACCTATAGTGCATTCTACAGGGGCTGACAAGGAGTCCATTTCCAATTGGTATGTGCCTATAGCACATGTGTCATTAATTTAGTGAGAGAACAGCAGGCTGGGGGTCTGATCAGCAGGCCCACAGCCTCAGTAGTCGAAAACCAGTGAAGCAAAAAGCAAAAATTTGGGGTGACCATAGGATAGCAGACCCTACTCTCCTACAGTCCCCAATTGTCGATCAAACTGAAACTGCTCTAGAACAGTATACAGATTTCAATAGAGGTTTCTTTTTCTTTATAGGACCTGTCCAGAATAGTAAGTCAATCCGTAGGTTAACCAGAACCCTTGAAGCAGTAGTGAATGAGACTACTTCTGCTCTAGGTAACTTAACCGAAGAGCAATCTGCTATGAGATTTGTCGTGCTCCAAAATCGTCTCGTTCTTGACGTCATACTGGCCGATAGAGGAGGAGCATGTAGAGTCATCGTGTAGGAGAGTAGGGTCTGCTATCCTATGGTCACCCCAAATTTTTGCTTTTTGCTTCACTGGTTTTCGACTACTGAGGCTGTGGGCCTGCTGATCAGACCCCCAGCTTGCTGTTCTCTCACTAACTTAATGACACATGTGCTATAGGCACATACCAATTGGAAATGGACTCCTTGTCAGCCCCTGTAGAATGCACTATAGGTGCACAGGGCACAGGAGCCACTAAGGCCTACCAGGGGCTGCAGCATATCTTTTGCCACCCCTGGCTGGTTCTTAAATTGACACAACTGGCTGATCACTCAGCTGGGGTAAGGTGGTGTACACACCCCTTGCTTAGATATAGTATACCTATGTCTAAACCTATATCTGGACACATGTAAACCTGTGAGCCACTCCTATAGACAGGCCTCACCAATCCTGGAGGCTGGGTGCATGGTTTTTATGTGAGATGGAGCTCTAGCATGAGCTGAGCCTGTCTGCAGCCGTCGGGAACAAATCCCTAAGCTGTTTCAGGATAATGCCATACCATATACTATTAAGTGCCTTATAATCCTCGCGGTTATTTAGCAACTCTGGTTTGGCTTTATCAAAACATGTCGTGTAAGGTGTCATACGCTTTGGAATACCATCCCCTCGCCAGTTCTGGCGACGGGGATGGCATTCCACCCCTCTAGAGGGGTAAGACATGTTACTTCACTTTAATGCGGTTGATTTCTCCAAAGGCCTTAAGATCCACAAAATGGATGCCTCTGCCACAGACAAATGTCTGGACCCCTGGAGCTGACCGAAACCCAGTCAAGGGGGTCCTGGACAAAGGGTTTCCTGTCACAGGAGGGTGTCACCGCCCTCCAGACAGGAGATAGTGTATTGTAGCAGGGAGGTTTGAAAGAAACCAGACACTGCCTGGGGCGCACAAGGCTGCCCCTTGCATAATCCGGCCAAACCGGTTCTGGGGCACTCCAGCCCTCGTGCCAGGGTGGCCTGGATCAAAGGAAGTGGGTGTATCCACCCACTTCCTGGGTCCCACCCATAGGAGGGGACCTAGCAGGTAATCACGCCCACCAGATTCGAATAAGAGTGGGAGCAGTGCCAATGCACATCAGATTTCCTGGAAGAAACATTTGAAACGATATTCTGGACCCTTCGCCTTCCATCTCAACGTGGAAGCCCGAAGAATCTCCCTTGTGGTCAAGGAGTGACCACCCTGCAGCAGCAGGCACCATCCAGCCCTCGACGTCTACTTAGTTGCAGTTCCCGCCGGAACTCGAGCGACTGAGATCAACGAGATCAAGCCTGCCCAGCTTCTAACAGCCCGATCCACAGTCCATGCAAAGCTGAGACCCGTGGAGGCGACCGGAAGCGTGGGGCACGCCATCTTGAAGTGACCACGAGACGCTGACCGTGCAGCCCACGAGTGACCCTCGAAGCTGTACACCGGGGTTTGAGAAGCCCCCACCCTGAGCTACTCCTGAGCCGAAGTTCAGCCCTCCACACTCGACGAGTGCTGCGTGGGGCCCTTTGGCACGATTTGGCTCAACGCGTTGGCCCGGTCACTTGCCAGCTGGCTTGTGGTCCCTGTGCCGACGAACTACCAAAGAAGACTCGTGAATCTGGTTGCTCCAGATCCACACCAGCTCCCCTGAAAAGGAGCCCCGACTCTGACCTTCCTGGTCCGAGTGAGAAGCAATCTTCCGATCCTGCGTGGATTGCTCTTACCAAGGCTTGTTTGCTCCAAACCTGAAGCCGACTGCACCGACGGTGAGAGCCTGCGTGGGACAGATCGTGACCTGCTCCTGGACGTCGCAGATGCTCCAGAGCCCACGTGACAGCGGAGAGAAGCTCCTCGACAACCACCTGATTGCGCCCGACATTGCCTGGTTCCGTCCTGGTTCCACCCTGGTCACTGCTGAGTGACCCAGACTCTGTCCCCTCTGCTTTCAGGTACTCTACAACTTGAGTCCACCCTTGGACTCCACCGGACACTTCGTCTTCACCCTGCCTGCAGCCCTTTCAGCTCCAAGCACCAAGAGCCTGCGTGTCAAAACCCGACGCCACTTCGACCCTGTGCACCCACTTCCTGTGGGTGAGGTAACTTTGCTCCGCCGGTGTTCCCACACTGGGGCACACCTCTAGGGTCTGTGTGTTAAGTTTTGTTCCTCTAGGTTCAGCGGAAGTGTCCTTAAACTTTAACTATTTGACTTTTACGCACCATTGGTTAACATTGGTGCATGCGTGCGCTTTCCGCACATCTCCCGAATCCCGAGGGCCATTCCCGACTTCAGCATTGCTTGTCCTGACTGCTCCCAGCGATTCCCTAGGCCCTAGGCCTAACCACTGTTCGAGTGGCCTCTCTTATACCACTTGTTTAGTATATGGTTTGAGTGGCCCCCCGCCCTCATCCATAATTGTGCAACTTGTATGTTTAAACAGTGCTTTTGATTTAACGCTTGTGCCCCTTTATTCATAAAGAATAACTGGGGATTGTTTTTAGTAATAAACACATATATTTTTATAATATATACTTGTGTGGTGTCCTTTCATTTGGTATTACAGGATTGTATGTGGTAAAACAGCTCGCTTAACACGACCTCTTAAGTTAAGCCTTTAGGCTGCTTAGTCCATGCTACCCCTAGGATAGCTTGTCTAATAAGGTTGACTTACAACCAGACACCATAAGGGATTGTTTGGTCAGGTAGTAGGTGGTTCCAGAATTGGAAACATCCCCCTACCAGGCCAACTTCTCACATTGGTGAGCAGCGGTGCGGATTTGAGCTTGCTGTTGTTTTACCATTGCAATCTTTATATCAAATTGAAAGATCACATCAAGTACCTCTAGGTACATATAAAATCAAAAGCTTAGCATATTAAGTTCTACTGAACTTAGTAGTTGTAGGTTGAAGGGAGTAGCACACCCCTGACTACAACTCACTAGCAAGGTCCAGTAGGAAAACACTTAGTGTAGGTAAGTGCACCACTTACACCTCACTAGTAACCATGTCTGACACAGGAAAGGCCTCAGGGTCTAGTCCTGTGACAGTTGACCCTACCCAGGCAACTTTTGGATATGACAAACTAACCCGCAGAGACTTGATTGCCTTGTGCAAAGCAAGAGGGTTAAAAAGGGGCAGAAGCCCCACCTGCCTAATCCTGGTAGAAATCCTAGAACAGGATGACTTAGAGAAGGCAAAAGCAGCTTCCCTAGATACAGGAACTGGAGGGAACCCCCCTGCAGTTGATCCCCTTGAAGAGGAGGATGATGATGACTTGGATGAGGACTCAGATGTTGAGGACTTAGGAGTACAGGATCAGGGTAGCCAGGTTCCAGTTGGTAGGCTTAGCCAGGCCAACTTGGACCTACTGGGGAATGGAGAGGGCCAGCACCTCCCCAGAACCCAACATATGATTCTCCCAGGCAACAGAAGAGTGAGATCTCCCTCAGGGGACTCTCATCTTTCTAGTGCCTCCAGAGAATCAGAGAGAGGCATGAGTGCTTCTCAGAAAGCTGAGCATAGGGCTAGAATGAGGGCTGTCAGACTCCAGATAGAGAGAGAGGAGGTAGCCCTGAGTCAAGCTAAGCTTACCTTAGCTCAAGCTAAACTTGCCTTGGCAAGAGAGCAGAAATTAAGTGGCTTAGATGTCACTGGTGGCAGCAATTTTCCAAGAGAAAAAGACAGGGCCTATGACAATAGAAACCTGACCAAGATTGTGCCCCCCTTTAAAGAAGGGGATGACATCCACAAATGGATGACTGCTCTTGAGAGAGCCTGCATGGTACAGCAGGTTCCTGAGAATCAGTGGGCTGCAATTTTGTGGTACTCCTTTTCTGAGAAAGGGAGGGACAGGCTCCTCACAGTTAGACCTGAGGATGCCAAAAACTACTCTGTTTTGAAGAGTGCTCTCATTGAAGGGTATGGCCTAACCACTGAGCAATACAGGTTGTTGTTCAGAGACACCCAGAAAGCACAGACTCAAGACTGGACTGATTTTGTGGAGTGTGCCACTAAGGCTTTGGAGGGTTGATTACAGGGAAGTAAAGTTTCAGACTATACAGGATTGTACAATCTTATGATGAGAGAACAGATCCTTAATAACTGTACAAACCAGCTGTTGCATCAATACCTTATTGACTCTGATCTGACCTCTCCCCAAGAATTGGGAAAGAAGGCAGACAAATGGGTCAGAACAAGGATTAAGCAGAAACCCCAGAACCAAGGTGGTGACCAGAAGAAAACAGACCAGAAGGGTGGTAATCAGAATCAGAAAGATAAAGAAAAAGACCAGAAGTCTTCAGGCCCCCAAACTAATAGTAAGGAGGGTGGTTCCCAAAATGGTAACAAGAAGAAGAAGAACAAAGGTCCAAAGACACCTTGGTGTAATACCTGCAAATCAGTTTCACACTGGGGCAGTGAGTGCACCAAGGCAAATCCAGTTCCCACCACTACAGCTCCTAAAGCAACTGCAACCCCAAGTACAGTAAGCAGTGGTGGAACACAGTCCAAGGGTGTAGCTGGGTTGACCCTGGGTATTGAAGTAGGATCTGGCCTAGTCAGAGTCCCTACACAGGCAGTTCTCCTGTATGATGTGGACATTGAGTTGCCCACTGCAGTAAGCCCCACTAACCTGGGCAAATACAGGCAGACTCCCTTAATAAATGAGAAACTGGCTCAAGCTTACAGGGACACATGTGCTAGTGTCACCATGGTGACCCCTGGCTTTGTGGACCCTGGACAGATTGTACTAGGAGAAAGCTACCTAGTAACCAATGCAAGCAACTCCACTACCTCCCATAGTGTGGCAGTTGTGAACTTCTCCTGGGGAGGGGTTGATGGCCTAAAGAAAGTTGTGGTGAGTGCAGACCTACCAGTAGACTGTCTGTTAGGCAATGACCTTGAAAGCTCAGCATGGTCAGAAGTGGAGTACAGGACTCATGCAGAAATGCTAGGGATTTCAGAGCATGTCCTTGCCATGACAAGGGCTCAGGCTAAGAAGTGCCTTCCTGAACCAGTGGTGGATCTTGAGACAATAGACCAGCCACAACCCAAGAGAAGGAGCAAGAGAGGAAAGGCCTCGCCTTCCACCTTGCCCCAGGTTGAGGATCAGGTTTCAGAGGAAACTGATTCTGCAGTCCAAGAGGAGACTGTCTCTGAGGAGCTTGAACCTGACCAGGTTGAGTTTCTGGGGACAGGGGGACCCTCAAGGGCAGACCTGAGGCAGGCTCAATTAGATTGCCCTTCCCTTGAACCCCTCAGACAGCAGGCTGCTGCTGAGGCTGCTGGGGATGCCCAAGGTACCCATACAGTGTATTGGGATGAGGGACTCCTTTACTCAGAGGCTAGAGCCCCCAAGCCTGGCATGACCAGGAGGTTGGTGATACCTCTGCAGTTTAGGGGATTCCTCCTTACCTTGGCCCATGATATTCCCCTTGCAGGACACTTAGGCCAGAACAAGACGTGGGACAGGCTTGTTCCACACTTTCACTGGCCTCACATGTCAGAGGATGTCAAGGAGTTTTGTCGCTCCTGTGTCACTTGCCAAGCCAGTGGTAAGTCAGGTGGCACAACAAAGGCCCCCCTAATACCACTACCTGTGGTGGGGGTCCCCTTTGAGAGAGTTGGAATTGATATTGTGGGTCCAATGGACCCTCAAACAGCATCTGGGAACAGATTCATACTGGTGGTAGTGGATCATGCCACCAGGTACCCAGAGGCTATTCCCCTAAGGACCACCACAGCACCTGTGGTGGCAAAAACCCTCATTGCAGTTTTCTCCAGAGTGGGCTTTCCTAAGGAGGTACTATCAGATAGAGGGACAAATTTTATGTCCAGCTATCTAAAAGCAATGTGGAAGGAATGTGGAGTAAACTATAAGTTTACCACCCCATATCATCCACAATGCAATGGGCTTGTGGAGAGATTTAACAAGACCCTTAAAGGCATGATAAAGGGATTACCAGAGAAGCTCAGGCGGAAATGGGACATTCTTTTACCCTGCCTGCTCTTTGCTTACAGAGAGGTCCCACAGAAGGGGGTTGGCTACAGCCCTTTTGAACTTTTGTTTGGCCACCCTGTGAGAGGTCCATTGTGTTTGGTGAAGGAAGGATGGGAGTTACCTCTCAAAAAGCCCAAACTAGACATAGTGGACTATGTACTTGGTCTCCGCTCCAGGATGGCTGAGTACATGGAAAGAGCATCCAAAAACCTGGAGGCCAGCCAAGAATTGCAGAAAGCTTGGCATGACCAAAAGGCTGTGCTGGTAGAGTTCCAACCAGGACAGAAGGTATGGGTACTGGAGCCAGTGGCTCCAGCAGCACTCCAAGACAAATGGAGTGGACCCTATCCTATTATTGAGAAGAAAGGGGAAGTCACCTACTTGGTAGACTTTGGAACACCCAGGAGCCCTCACAGGGTAATCCATGTGAACCGCTTGAAAGCATTTGTGGACAGGGAGGACATGAGCTTGCTCATGGCCACAGATGGGGAACAGGAGGAAGAGAGTGACCCTCTCCCAGACCTGCTTTCTCAGAACCCTGATGATGGTTCAGTTGATGGAGTAGCCTTGGCAGGCAGCCTCACTGACCAGCAACAGAGGGACTGCAGACAAGTTTTGCAGGCTCACAGGCAAATGTTTTCACTCACCCCCAGCCAAACTGACTGGTGTACCCATGTTGTGGACACTGGTGACAGTCTGCCTGTCAAGAATAAGATTTACAGGCAACCTGATCATGTCAGGGATTGCATCAAGGCTGAGGTGCAAAAGATGTTGGAGCTTGGAGTGATTGAGCCATCAGAGAGCCCATGGGCCAGCCCAGTAGTCCTGGTGCCAAAACCTCATACCCAAGATGGTAAGAGAGAAATGAGGTTTTGCGTGGATTACAGGGGTCTCAATGCTGTCACTAGGACAGATGCTCACCCCATTCCAAGAGCAGATGAGCTCATTGACAGATTGGCTTCTGCCAAGTTTCTGAGCACATTTGATCTGACAGCTGGCTACTGGCAAATCAGACTAGCTGAGGAGTCAAAGGCCAAGACAGCATTCTCTACCCCTAGTGGGCATTATCAGTTTGTGGTAATGCCCTTTGGTTTGAAGAATGCACCTGCCACTTTCCAAAGGTTGGTGAACCAAGTCCTTACTGGGTTGGATGACTTTTGTGCAGCTTATCTAGATGATATTGCTGTCTTTAGCTCCACCTGGGAGGATCACCTGATCCACCTGAAGAAAGTTTTGGAGGCCCTGCAAAAGGCAGGCCTAACTATCAAGGCCACAAAGTGCCAGATAGGGCAGAGTAAGGTTGTATACCTGGGCCACCTAGTAGGTGGAGGCCAGGTTCAGCCACTGGAAAGCAAAATCCAGGCCATACAGGACTGGGCTCCTCCAGTTACCCAGACACAAGTCAGAGCCTTCTTGGGCCTGACTGGGTATTACAGAAAGTTTGTGAAAAACTATGGGTCTATAGTGACACCATTAAATGACTTGACATCCAAGAAGATGCCAAAAAAGGTTCAGTGGACAGTTAGCTGTCAGAAGGCATTTGAAGACCTGAAGAAGGCCATGTGCTCTGCACCTATCCTAAAGAGTCCTGACTACTCCAAACAGTTCATTGGTCAGACAGATGCTTCTGAGTTGGGGGTGGGAGCTGTACTCTCACAACTTAATCAAGATGGTCAAGACCAGCCAATTGCTTTCATTAGCAGGAGGCTAACCCCAAGAGAAAAACGTTGGTCAGCCATTGAGAGGGAGGCCTTTGCTGTGGTTTGGGCATTAAAGAAGTTGAGGTCCTACTTGTTTGGAACTCACTTCCTGGTGCAAACAGACCATAAGCCCCTCTTATGGCTTAATCAGATGAAGGGTGAAAATCCCAAACTGCTCAGGTGGTCCATTTCCCTACAGGGGATGGACTTTACAGTGGAGCACCGCCCAGGGACTGACCATGGTAATGCAGATGGTCTCTCCAGGTACTTCCACTTAGAACATGAAGACTTATCTGGTCAAGGTTAGTTTAATGTCCCTGCGTTTGGGGGGGGGTTGTGTAGGAGAGTAGGGTCTGCTATCCTATGGTCACCCCAAATTTTTGCTTTTTGCTTCACTGGTTTTCGACTACTGAGGCTGTGGGCCTGCTGATCAGACCCCCAGCCTGCTGTTCTCTCACTAACTTAATGACACATGTGCTATAGGCACATACCAATTGGAAATGGACTCCTTGTCAGCCCCTGTAGAATGCACTATAGGTGCACAGGGCACAGGAGCCACTAAGGCCTACCAGGGGCTGCAGCATATCTTTTGCCACCCCTGGCTGGTTCTTAAATTGACACAACTGGCTGATCACTCAGCTGGGGTAAGGTGGTGTACACACCCCTTGCTTAGATATAGTATACCTATGTCTAAACCTATATCTGGACACATGTAAACCTGTGAGCCACTCCTATAGACAGGCCTCACCAATCCTGGAGGCTGGGTGCATGGTTTTTATGTGAGATGGAGCTCTAGCATGAGCTGAGCCTGTCTGCAGCCGTCGGGAACAAATCCCTAAGCTGTTTCAGGATAATGCCATACCATATACTATTAAGTGCCTTATAATCCTCGCGGTTATTTAGCAACTCTGGTTTGGCTTTATCAAAACATGTCGTGTAAGGTGTCATACGCTTTGGAATACCATCCCCTCGCCAGTTCTGGCGACGGGGATGGCATTCCACCCCTCTAGAGGGGTAAGACATGTTACTTCACTTTAATGCGGTTGATTTCTCCAAAGGCCTTAAGATCCACAAAATGGATGCCTCTGCCACAGACAAATGTCTGGACCCCTGGAGCTGACCGAAACCCAGTCAAGGGGGTCCTGGACAAAGGGTTTCCTGTCACAGGAGGGTGTCACCGCCCTCCAGACAGGAGATAGTGTATTGTAGCAGGGAGGTTTGAAAGAAACCAGACACTGCCTGGGGCGCACAAGGCTGCCCCTTGCATAATCCGGCCAAACCGGTTCTGGGGCACTCCAGCCCTCGTGCCAGGGCGGCCTGGATCAAAGGAAGGGGGTGTATCCACCCACTTCCTGGGTCCCACCCATAGGAGGGGACCTAGCAGGTAATCACGCCCACCAGATTCGAATAAGAGTGGGAGCAGTGCCAATGCACATCAGATTTCCTGGAAGAAACATTTGAAACGATATTCTGGACCCTTCGCCCTCCATCTCAACGTGGAAGCCCGAAGAATCTCCCTTGTGGTCAAGGAGTGACCACCCTGCAGCAGCAGGCACCATCCAGCCCTCGACGTCTACTTAGTTGCAGTTCCCGCCGGAACTCGAGCGACTGAGATTGACGAGATCAAGCCTGCCCAGCTTCTAACAGCCCGATCCACAGTCCATGCAAAGCTGAGACCCGTGGAGGCGACCGGAAGCGTGGGGCACGCCATCTTGAAGTGACCACGAGACGCTGACCGTGCAGCCCACGAGTGACCCTCGAAGCTGTACACCGGGGTTTGAGAAGCCCCCACCCTGAGCTACTCCTGAGCCGAAGTTCAGCCCTCCACACTCGACGAGTGCTGCGTGGGGCCCTTTGGCACGATTTGGCTCAACGCGTTGGCCCGGTCACTTGCCAGCTGGCTTGTGGTCCCTGTGCCGACGAACTACCAAAGAAGACTCGTGAATCTGGTTGCTCCAGATCCACACCAGCTCCCCTGAAAAGGAGCCCCGACTCTGACCTTCCTGGTCCGAGTGAGAAGCAATCTTCCGATCCTGCGTGGATTGCTCTTACCAAGGCTTGTTTGCTCCAAACCTGAAGCCGACTGCACCGACGGTGAGAGCCTGCGTGGGACAGATCGTGACCTGCTCCTGGACGTCGCAGATGCCCCAGAGCCCACGTGACAGCGGAGAGAAGCTCCTCGACGACCACCTGATTGCGCCCGACATTGCCTGGTTCCGTCCTGGTTCCACCCTGGTCACTGCTGAGTGACCCAGACTCTGTCCCCTCTGCTTTCAGGTACTCTACAACTTGAGTCCACCCTTGGACTCCACCGGACACTTTGTCTTCACCCTGCCTGCAGCCCTTTCAGCTCCAAGCACCAAGAGCCTGCGTGTCAAAACCCGACGCCACTTCGACCCTGTGCACCCACTTCCTGTGGGTGAGGTAACTTTGCTCCGCCGGTGTTCCCACACTGGGGCACACCTCTAGGGTCTGTGTGTTAAGTTTTGTTCCTCTAGGTTCAGCGGAAGTGTCCTTAAACTTTAACTATTTGACTTTTACGCACCATTGGTTAACATTGGTGCATGCGTGCGCTTTCCGCACATCTCCCGAATCCCGAGGGCCATTCCCGACTTCAGCATTGCTTGTCCTGACTGCTCCCAGCGATTCCCTAGGCCCTAGGCCTAACCACTGTTCGAGTGGCCTCTCTTATACCACTTGTTTAGTATATGGTTTGAGTGGCCCCCCGCCCTCATCCATAATTGTGCAACTTGTATGTTTAAACAGTGCTTTTGATTTAACGCTTGTGCCCCTTTATTCATAAAGAATAACTGGGGATTGTTTTTAGTAATAAACACATATATTTTTATAATATATACTTGTGTGGTGTCCTTTCATTTGGTATTACAGGATTGTATGTGGTAAAACAGCTCGCTTAACACGACCTCTTAAGTTAAGCCTTTAGGCTGCTTAGTCCATGCTACCCCTAGGATAGCTTGTCTAATAAGGTTGACTTACAACCAGACACCATAAGGGATTGTTTGGTCAGGTAGTAGGTGGTTCCAGAATTGGAAACATCCCCTACCAGGCCAACTTCTCACACATCGGATCTAGTTGCTGCATTTTCATTCCTAATAACGCACCGTCTGTTTATTCAGCTATAACCAGACTTCATAAAAGTGCCCATCAGTTACACCAGAATCCAGGCTCCTGGACATGGTCCGGTTGGCTCTGGAGTATCATATCTGCCTGGGGATGGAAAGTATTGTCATTCCTAGGTATTGCAGTAATGATCATATTCAGTTGCTGCCTCTGTATACAATGTGGCCCTGCGATTTGCGGCATTTGTGCTACCTCTTGTATTCCTAGTCCTAAGTCCCGTTCCAGGACAATTCGAGACGAGCAAATGATGCTGTATGAAATGATAGATGGTATCATGAATATAGATGTTTCCTGATGGAAACGTAGGGCACAAGGAGGGAATGTGGAAAAGTAAATTTTGCCATGTTGTATGTGCCTACGTGTTCCCTATGTTATGTTATATGTGCATGATCGATATGCATGTATTCCCCTATGATCGATTAAAGACGCAATTATAGTTGTGCCCATCTCTAGTATGCCAGTTTCCAGTTTTCGTGAATACAACGAATATCGGGCCTATGTAAAGCTACGTTGCCACGTTTTACAGTGTGCACGTTAATTCATTGAATTATCCCCGTTTCTAGGCCTCAAAAGGGCCCGGACTTAGATTCAGCTCCTGTTTTCTGAACCCTCTCCAAGGAGCGATACAGCCCCCACCTGTATCCCTGACTCTTAGCTTACTTTCATGCCTCGCAGTGCCCGGCTCGGCCTGGCTCTGCCTCCCAGTCTGCCAAGAATATGTTATGTTTCTAGTTATCAGTCCAGCCCTCCTTCTCTGCATTCCTAAGCTACTGAATCGCATCAATAGTTTCCGTCATGGTCTAGCCTTTATGTCTCCATGTAAGAGAAATACTGTATTAATATTTATAGAATATTCCCCGCACACGCACTACATGTAGAATTATGCATGCACCAGTCTTAATGTCTGTTAGCCTTTACTCTGATAACTTTTGGATTCTATCAACATGTACTCTAAACACCAGATACTAGATATGCCTGGGTACATGTCGCTCTGACACTCCAGACTTTAGTCTCCTCTTCTAGCGCAGAAGTCATAGCCCCCCAGTTCTCCCTGGTAACACGTCATTGTCAGTTTGCGCGCACCACTAGGTTAGAGGTCCCAGCTGCTCAGGTAGCCCCCTCCATGTTTCCGCCCCGTTTATGACATATTCTGTTACGTTTACATCACATGTCTGTGTATACGCCCTGTACACGCCTTCTTGTTACCTCATTTTGCCCTTATCTTTCGCGACTGCTACAAACTCCGCCTACTGCTACGCCTACTGTATTGAATGCAATGTATTTTGTTTAACTATATATACTAATGTTATGTTATTAAAAGTTATGCGCATCATTCCCAGATCCTGCCCCCGGCAGCTGTCGGGCCCTGCCATCCCATTCCCATGCAGGCTGTCCTGTTCCTGTCCTTTTATGCCTGATTAAAGCCTGTACACTCTAGCTACCTCGAATCTTGACTCTTATTTATTGAGCTATCTGTTTGTATGAGTATCCCGAAAAATAGAACCGGTAATTAATTATTTATTTACCACACCTTTAACAATAAACACCATAAAAAGGCAACGATTAGAACAGGCAGATACAAGGTGCCAGCATTCAAACATAAAAAAACACAAATCATTACTTCTAATTAATAGTATTTTATCATCGTCATTTTGTTGTACATTATACATCATAAGTAACAAAAATGCTTCTCACACTTCTTTATTATAACATTTCAGCATACTGCAGACTTCTGCACAACACAGCTTAAAAACAAACACAAACTCAATATCTCTGCCTTAACACTTATTAGTTCCCAAAGGCAAGACCTATTGGCTATGCCAATGCTTGTTTTGTTTATTTCAGCAGGATTACTTTTTGTCACTATTAAATTAGCTTCACACATTCCCTGTATTGCTGGATTTTGAGACCCTTCACCAGGGCTCAAGTCCTAAAAAAAGAAGTGGGGGGACTCATCCGAAAAAGAGGTGCTACAGAGTATGTGACTACGGGCCAGCGATGCAGTAACACTGGCAGTAAAAACTGCTTGCAGTTTGATACCAGTGTTGATTTATATCATCTTGTTTACATACTAATAGGTTAGTTCACAAAATGCTAATTTGGAGTAGGTCCCAATCCTGCCTACCTCATTAATATTTATGAGATTAGTTTCACATTGTGACGCACTCTGACTGGCCACAATCATGGGGCTGGTGGCCTGTGCAAGATTCTTCCTACTTGCTGAAATAAAGCTTGAATTCCGCGGACAGGAGATGTGCACGTGTACGGACAGGAGATGTGCACTCTGTACGCATGCACATCTCCTGTTCCCTCCCCCTGTCGGCTCCACGGAGCCAGCTTGTTCATTTTTGCAATTGTGCAACAATCTTGCTGTAGCATGGACTGAAACAAAAAAATATGTTTGCTCCATTTCATTATTACACAAAAAGCAAAACGATGCTAATGTATTTCACAAGCCAAGTGGAGTTTGCTACCACCAGCAGTAACTGTTCCAGCACGAAGTGTTCTGCACACCACAGACTTTCAGAAATGGGGGCCTAAGTTTTTAAAGGGAAGACTTCTTTACAAAACACGCACAGGTCAAACCTTCAAAGGGACAATACGATGAAGGGAATGATATTATTAATTCCAGTTTCTTGCCTTTGCTTAGACTGCATTCCAGGTCATTGTTTTTCACACACTATGCCATTCCAGACAGAGACCACACATATGCAAAGCAGTCTTGCCAAACACATGTTAGAGGCTAGAATGTTTGACAAAATAATATGTTCAATGAACCTGTCCAGAAGCGACTAAAGCAGAGAGAATATCTAAGATTTTATTTTGGGGCATTGGTGATTAAACTGGTCAGCAGATGTAACTGATCACCGGAAGTCAAGGATGTAAAAATATATTAATATATTTTTTGGGATTTTAGACATCTTGCCAACGGATATAATGGAATTCAATCCAAACTTTTGTAAAATATGTTCCTGTGTTGCATGGTCTAAGTCTTCCTCAAAAGCAAACATACAAGTTTATACTTTGCGAAGTCTAACGTCATTAAACCTGCAAGCTTTAATGACATAAGGAAAGATGGAAGCTTCCTCTTCAGGCAGAGAGACTGTGAAACACAGGGACAGTACTGCACACGTGGGATTTCGGATAAGGGGTAGGGAAAGGGTTGCATGATACTCCCTCCATCAGAACTCCTCACCTGATTGAATAAGACATTATTTGTGAACGAGTCAATTAACGCAATCAATTGTAATATTTTATAAACTTGCACTGTGTATGTATAATTTGCTTTTGAATGTCTGTGGTTGAAGTCTTAGAAAAAAACAGTGTTCAAGTTTGTCACTTTATCAGCTGAGGGCACAGCTACGCAGTCCCCGTCTTTTGTGATATAGACATATTAATACAAAATAATAAGGAACGCGTAATGTTTCACACAGTCGTGTTGTGTTTTAGTCTTAGCGATCCTCGCTCAAAAGGGTATGTGGTAATCTGGATGAGAAGGCTGACTTCAAAGAAGTTGTTTTATTATTCAAAGATGCTCCTGGCAAGTACTGTTCTCGAAGATCTTAAAATTGGTCTGGCCAAAGGTTTCAGCTCACTTGACTCCACGAGAAGGCAAGTACTTGGGGTCTCATTTATAAGGCTATGCCTCACTTTTACGCCACCGATGCGTCACTTTTTGTGACGCACCAGTGGCATAAAAAATGCGCCTTGTTGAGTCATATTTACAAAGAGACGCATCTAGGTAGAATCGTCTCTTTGTAAACCCCTGCGCCACATTATACCTGCGCCAGGTATATGTATGCAAGGGTGGTGTATTGACGCAAGGAAGGGTCGTAAAAGTGACGCAGTGAAATTATGAGATTTCACTGCGTCACTTTTAGGACACCGTTGCGTCAAATTCTTGAGCCTGCCTCACAGCAGGCGTAAGACTGACGCAGGCCCTTTCACATGGGGTTTGCCCCATGTGAAAGGACGCATTGCTGGAGTTGCGTCACTTTTGTGACACACTCTAGCAATGCTTCACTTTTGCGCTTACAGATACGTCAGAAATACTGACGTATCTGTAACTCCTTGCGACATGATGCATCATACATTAAATATGACGCATCAGGAATGTCGCAAGGAGTGCGCACTGAAAAGTGACGCATCGCTGCTTTCACGCAGCGTTGCGTCATTTCTCATAAATGAGGCCCCTGCAATGGAACTCAGAATGTACGCAAGACAACAGCAGTATTTCATAGACCCTAAACCTTATCTGCAGATGAACGGGACCCCTCACTGAGTGGTACTGTTCATCTGCAGATAAGGTTTAGGGTCTATGCAACATCCATTGGGCTCACGGGGCTTCAGCCCCCCCCGTCGTGTCTGTCAGCCCGGGCAGAGACAGCTTCGGGGGCTGGTGACCATCTCGTTGCAGCCGCACCCGAGGACTTAACAGGTCTTTAAAAGACCATTTACTTGTAAATGAGGCTTTTGTTGTGTTTTCGCCCCTTCTTTCAGTCACTCTGTCTATGGTTGGAAGAATTAGCCCCCCCCCTGAAATGTAGCTCTAGTTGCCTGCCTGCCGCTCAGTATCAAGAATATAATTAGGGCTCCTGGTTTATGGTTTTGATATTTTTTAAAGGTAGTAAAAACGAGGTTTGACCAATCCGAGAAAAAAAAGGTGTTTTTTTCCCTGGGCCCCTCCCCCAAACGAAAACACATTGACCTGAAGCCTAAGTGTATTCTGAGTCATAAAAAGTTTATTAGATGAAAAAATATTGTACGGGCACTTTTTTGCACAAAAAGTCACTTTTTGGCACTTTTTTGAGAGAAATAAAATAGTTCGCAGATTTTTTTTAAATCGACCGAATTAAAAAAAAAATGCTCTTGTTGGATGGCTTTGGACATAAGGCCGCAGTCCAGGGATGACTTCTGGCCTCCTGGGATGACTTTTTGAAGTTTTGGGGTTTAAGGGGGCATAGTCACTTCTTCCATCCAGGCTACGTTGCTCAAAATCGGGTACGATGTCAGGTTCTTCCCTTGGCTGGAAGCTGAAAAAACAACTTCAGATAATAGCAAAGGTAGATAGATCAAATGAAAGCATCAGATCTGAGCTTTCTAACAAGTATATTTAGGTCATGGGTACTCACGAAGTGACTGTGATATCCATTCTGAGCTATTTGTTAAATTAGCAAATCTTGTCAAAAAAACTTTTTTTGACGATTTTTGCTAATTTTCGGTATCAACCCTCATGACTGTTTTCGGGTCCCTGTAGCCACCAGGACCCCATAATATATCTCAGATGATATAACAAGAGTGGCTAGGGCTCATTTCCAGCCTCCAGGTACATGTCTGACTCCTATTTGTGACATTTCGAGGTGTTTGGGGTCAAACTCATTTTTTCCATTATAGGCCATATAGCTCAGAGTCACATCACATTGAGCTCAGAGTCACATCAAATTTCTAGTTCTGGACCTAAGGACCCCTTAGTATACCTCAGATGACATACCAGGAGTGTCTAAGACCCATTTCTGGCCTCCAGGGATGACTTTTTGAAGTTTTGGGGTTTAAGGGGGCAAAGTCACTTCTTCCATCCAGCCTAAGGTGCTCAAAATCGGGTACAATGTCAGGTTTTTCCCATGGCTGGAAGCTGAAAAAAAAACTTCAGATAATAGCAAAGGTAGATAGATCAAATGAAAGCATCAGATCTGAGCTTTCTAACAAGTATATTTAGGTCCTGGGTACTCACAAAGTGACTGTGATATCCATTCTGAGCTATTTGGAAAATTAGCAAATCTTGTAAAAAAAACTTTTTTTGACGATTTTTGCTAATTTTCGGTATCAACCCTCATGACTGTTTTCAGGTCCCTGTAGCCACCAGGACCCCATAATATATCTCAGATTATATAACAAGAGTGGCTAGGGCTCATTTCCAGCCTCCAGGTACATGTCTGACTCCTATTTGTGACATTTTGAGGTGTTTGGTGTCAAATTCATTTTTTTCCATTATAGCTCCTAGATATCAGAGTCACATCAGATTTCTAGTTCTGGACCCAAGAAGACCATAGTATACCTCAGATGACATACCAAGAGTGTCTAAGACCCATTTCTGGCCTCCAGGGGTGACTTTTTGAAGTTTTTGGGTTTAAGGGGGCAAAGTGACTTTTTCCACCCAGCCCAATGTTCTCAAAATCGGGTACGATATCAGGTGTTTCCCTTGGTTGGTAGCGGAAAAAAAACTTTATATAATATCAAAGTTATATATATCACATGAAAGCATCAGAGCTGACCTTTCTAACAAGTGTATTCATATCTTGCGCACTCAAACAGTGTCTCTGATATCCATTCTGAGCTATTTGGAAAATTAGCAAATCTTGTCAAAAAAATTTTTGGGACGATTTTTGCTAATTTTCAGTATCAACCCACCTGACTGTTTTTGGGTCCCTGTGGCCACCAGGACCCTATATTATATCTCAGGTGATATAGCAAGAGTGTCTAGGGCTCATTTCCAGCCTCCAGGTACATGTCTGAGTCCTATTTCAGACATTTTGAGGTGTTTGGTGTCAAATTCATTTTTTCCATTATATGCCCTAGATATCAGAGTCACATCACATTTCTAGTTCTGGACCCAAGAACACCATAGTATACCTCAGATGACATACCAAGAGTGTCTAAGACCCGTTTCTGGCCTCCAGGGGTGACTTTTTGAAGTTTTTGGGTTTAAGGGGGCAAAGTCACTTTTTCCACCCGAGGTCGTGGAACTCGGAGCTGGGTAAAAGTTTAGCTTGAGTGCCCTCCCCATGGAGGTCAAAAATGTTATTGCATCAAAATCATTTAAAAACTATATAGGTGTAATTGTAGTGCCCTGAATGCTATATGGCTGCATTTGCACCGTTCTAGGTATTTACAAAATGAATTTCTAACACTTTTGAAGTCTCCATGAAGTGAAAAATGACTAAGTCCAAAAACTTCACTGGTGCATCAAAGTGGTCAAAAAAGGTCAACATTGGGTTAAAATTAACAAAACATAGTGCTGCAGTGGTCCAATAGCAGGCTAAAGACATAATGAATGACACAGAATGAACAGTTTTACTAAACACTTTGAAAATTCGATTTTCAATTTCAGGGGGACAAGGTCATGGAACTCCGAGCTGGGTAAAAGTTCAGCTTAAGGGCCCTCCCCATGGAGGTCAAAAATGTTATTACATCAAAATCTTTTAAAAACTATATAGGTGTAATTGCAGTCTCCTGAATGCTATGTAACTGCATTTGCACTGTTCTGTGTGCCTCCAAAATGAATTTCTAACACTTTTGAAGTCCCCATGAAGTGAAAAATGACGAAGTACAAAGACATCATTGGTGCATGAAAGTGTTTAAAAACGGTCACAAATGCATAAAAATGAAAAAAACAAAGTGCTACACTGGCCCAATAGCAAGCTAAACACACAATGAATGACCCAGAATGAATATATTTACAAATTACTTGGAAAATGCTATTTTAAATTTCAGGGGGACGAGGTCACAGAAGTCATGGAACTCCGAGCGGGGTAAAAGTTCAAACTTTCCACCCCTCATGGAGGTCAAAATGTTTAATTCATCAAAATCATTTAAAAACCATATAGGTGTGATTGGAGTGTCCTGATTGCTATATAGGTGCATTTGCACTGTCCTGTGTGCCTCCAAAGTGACTTTTTAACACTTTTGAAATCTCCATGAAGCAAAAAGTGACTAAGTCCAAAGACCATTTGGAGCATCAAAGTGTTCAAAAACGGTCAAAAATGCATAAAAACGAAAAAAAAACAAGTGCTACAGTGGCCCAATAGCATGCTAAACACACAATGAATGACACAGAATGAATAGTTGTACACATTACTTTGAAAATGCAATTTTAAATTTCAGGGGGACAAGGTCACGAAAGTCATGGAACTCCGAGCGGGGTAAAAGTTCAACCTTTCCCCCCTTATGGAGGTCAAAATTTTAATACATCAAAATCATTTAAAAACTATATAGGTGTGATGGCAGTGTCTTGGATACATCCCACATGAATTTTAAACACATTAGGAGCATCTCTGATCAAAATAACCATAAAAATCCCAAAGCTGCATCAGTGCTTCAAAGTGCTCCAAAACGGTCAAAAATGGACGAAAATGAAAAATATTCTCCATATCTGAGTTTTTATAACATTCCTTAGATAATGTATATCTTGAATTAGTTTTAAATCCTTTTATTAAAAAGTTTCTTTTCTATGCTGCACTGGTGCAACGCCTCAAGTCTGAGAAGCTGCACCAGTGCAGCCGAAGCAGCACTGGTGCAGCCGAAGCAGACCTTTGACCAATCCGAGAAAAAAAGGTGTTTTTTTCCCTGGGCCCCTCCCCCAAACGAAAACACATTGACCTGAAGCCTAAGTGTATTCTGAGTCATAAAAAGTTTATTAGATGAAAAAATATTGTACGGGCACTTTTTTGCACAAAAAGTCACTTTTTGGCACTTTTTTGAGAGAAATAAAATAGTTCGCAGATTTTTTTTAAATCGACCGAATAAAAAAAAAATGCTCTTGTTGGATGGCTTTGGACATAAGGCCGCATAAACAAAAGGAATTTTTCAAATATCTGTTTTTCTCACTTTTTTATTGCTGTTTGAAATTTCTGACTTCACTTTTTGCATCATTGGTGATGCATGTGTTTAACATTGAGCTTGGGAAAATTGAAAAAAAATAGACTTTGGGGATTGTTTACTAGGGCAAGTGATACATCAAATTAAGACTCATATTAAACTGAACCTCAAGCTGAAAAAAAAAACAAAATAGCATTTACGATCACTTTTTTATAAGCGACTTTAACAATTGTTTTTTTAGCTGTATTAAAAAACAAGGTAACGCCGTAAATTTTAGAAAAGAGATTTTTTCAAAGTAAAACATAGGTGTGACCTGCCTTCACATTAGGCTTCATAAACAAAAGAAAAAACATCTCTATGTGTTATATTCACTTTTTAATAACACATTTTCGTTTTAGGCACAAGCAAAAAGCAGCATTGGTGATGCATGTGTTTTTCAATGGGGTTTTTTAAAGTCTACCAAAATACGGTTTACCAATACATTTTCATTATTTTTTCTTTGGTATCTCATTATGCACATGTTAATAAACAGGTTCATGCATTATTAGCTAAATAGCATAAAAACACACTGAATTATTAACAATAATCTTTGAGATTTGGGTGACCAGATGGCCGGAAATCGAAAATCGCCTCGTATGGATTCAACTTCCATTTCGTGCACTTTCTATGTGGGCCACATGCATAAGAATTGGTACAATAATGCATACGAATCTTAGCTAGAATCTGCAATTGAAATTAAGTCTTTAACTTATATGCTTCAAGAATTATAGGGCACATTCTGCTATGTATAATATCCTATCCATTTCAATGGGACGACCAGATGGCCGCAAATTGAAAATCGCGTCGTATGGATTCATATTGCGTTGTATGTACCTTACGTGTAAGCCACATGCATTTAAAATGACACAATGTAGTAGGGTATGCTATAGAATGTGTTGCAGTAGGAAATCAAGCTCTATCTAGTATGGATCATGACTGATGACACAATATACGTGACTCATTTTGCAAAAAATGGAGGCAAATTTTATAAAACATGCGTTTAATCACTGAATGATTCTCACCACTTCTAAGCATGGCACAGGCATGACAATGACCACAGGGCAGTGGCATGATGGTAACTGTATGCTGCACTCAGAATTATGGATACAGATTGTATGGTTTTAGAATTATGGGCCACAACGTAAGGCATATTTTTTCACACATGTGACGTTATTGAAAAACATCATACATTCAACTTCACATTTTGTAGCCAAAAGCATAAAGTGTTCTTCAACACACATGAAAGTGAAAAATAAAAACTTTTCCTGAAGATTACACTTGATTTGTACCTTGTCCCTATAAGCCACAAATATGAGAGTTACCACTATAAAGTGTAGATGTCTTAGCTACATACTGTGATTGAAATTAGGTCAGTACCTCATATGGTTCAAGATTTATAGTGCACCACATACTATGTAATATATCCTATCCATTTCAATGGGTGACCAGATGGCCGCAAATTAAAAATCGCCTCGTATGGATTCAAATTGCTTTGTATGCACCTTGTGTGTGAGCCACATGCATATAAAATGGCACACTGTAGTAGGCTATGTTATAGAATGTGTTGCAGTTGGAAATCAAGCTCTATCTAATATGGATCTTGACTGATGACATAACATACGTGACACATTTTGCAAAAGCTGGAGGAATTTTTTAAAAAATATGTGTTTAATCGCTGAAAGATTCACACCACTTTGAAGCTTTCCACATGCATGAAAATGAACACAGGACAGTGGCATCATGTTAGCTTAATGCTGCACTTCCAATTATGGATCCAGATTGTATGGTTTTAGAAGTATGGGACAAAATGTAAGGCATACTTTTTCGTACATGCGACAGTATTGAAAAACGTCATACATTCAACCTCAAATTTTGACAACTTTACAATACGCCACACACATAATAATTCACATGGGTAAGATGCACATCACTAGGAACAAAGTGCTGTTTAAATTATGTCTCTATAATGTACAGACTATGAATTATAGCCAAAAGTATAAAGTGTTCTACAACACACATGAAAGTGAAAAATAAAAACTTACCTGAAGGTTACACTTGATTTGTACCTTGTCCCTATAAGCCACAACCATGAGAGTTACCACTATGAATTGTAAATGTCTTAGCTACATACTGCAATTGAAATTAAGTCAGTACATCATATGCTTCAAGAAATAGAGTGCACTACATCCTCTGTAGTATATCCTATCCATTTCAAAGGGTGACCAGATGGCCGCAAATTAAAAATTGCCTCGTATGGATTCAAATTGCTTTGTATGACTGTTTTCAGGTCCCTGTAGCCACCAGGACCCCATAATATATCTCAGATGATATAACAAGAGTGGCTAGGGCTCATTTCCAGCCTCCAGGTACATGTCTGACTCCTATTTGTGACATTTCGAGGTGTTTGGGATCAAACTCATTTTTCCCAATATAGGCCATAGAGCTCAGAGTCACATCACATTGAGCTCAGAGTCACATCAAATTTCTAGTTCTGGACCTAAGGACCCCTTAGTATACCTCAGATGACATACCAGGAGTGTCTAAGACCCATTTCTGGCCTCCAGGGATGACTTTTTGAAGTTTTGGGGTTTAAGGGGGCATAGTCACTTCTTCCATCCAGGCTACGTTGCTCAAAATCGGGTACGATGTCAGGTTCTTCCCTTGGCTGGAAGCTGAAAAAAAACCTTCAGATAATAGCAAAGGTAGATAGATCAAAGGAAAGCATCAGATCTGAGCTTTCTAACAAGTATATTTAGGTCATGGGTACTCACAAAGTGACTGTGATATCCATTCTGAGCTATTTGGAAAATTAGCAAATCTTGTCAAAAAAACTTTTTTTGACGATTTTTGCTAATTTTCGGTATCAACCCTCATGACTGTTTTCGGGTCCCTGTAGCCACCAGGACCCCATAATATATCTCAGATGATATAACAAGAGTGGCTAGGGCTCATTTCCAGCCTCCAGGTACATGTCTGACTCCTATTTGTGACATTTCGAGGTGTTTGGGGTCAAACTCATTTTTTCCATTATAGGCCATATAGCTCAGAGTCACATCACATTGAGCTCAGAGTCACATCAAATTTCTAGTTCTGGACCTAAGGACCCCTTAGTATACCTCAGATGACATACCAGGAGTGTCTAAGACCCATTTCTGGCCTCCAGGGATGACTTTTTGAAGTTTTGGGGTTTAAGGGGGCAAAGTCACTTCTTCCATCCAGCCTAAGGTGCTCAAAATCGGGTACAATGTCAGGTTTTTCCCATGGCTGGAAGCTGAAAAAAAAACTTCAGATAATAGCAAAGGTAGATAGATCAAATGAAAGCATCAGATCTGAGCTTTCTAACAAGTATATTTAGGTCCTGGGTACTCACAAAGTGACTGTGATATCCATTCTGAGCTATTTGGAAAATTAGCAAATCTTGTCAAAAAAACTTTTTTTGACGATTTTTGCTAATTTTCGGTATCAACCCTCATGACTGTTTTCAGGTCCCTGTAGCCACCAGGACCCCATAATATATCTCAGATTATATAACAAGAGTGGCTAGGGCTCATTTCCAGCCTCCAGGTACATGTCTGACTCCTATTTGTGACATTTTGAGGTGTTTGGTGTCAAATTCATTTTTTTCCATTATAGCTCCTAGATATCAGAGTCACATCAGATTTCTAGTTCTGGACCCAAGAAGACCATAGTATACCTCAGATGACATACCAAGAGTGTCTAAGACCCATTTCTGGCCTCCAGGGGTGACCTTTTGAAGTTTTTGGGTTTAAGGGGGCAAAGTGACTTTTTCCACCCAGCCCAATGTTCTCAAAATCGGGTACGATATCAGGTGTTTCCCTTGGTTGGTAGCGGAAAAAAAACTTTATATAATATCAAAGTTATATATATCACATGAAAGCATCAGAGCTGACCTTTCTGACAAGTGTATTCATATCTTGCGCACTCAGACAGTGTCTCTGATATCCATTCTGAGCTATTTGGAAAATTAGCAAATCTTGTCAAAAAAAATTTTGGGACGATTTTTGCTAATTTTCAGTATCAACCCACCTGACTGTTTTTGGGTCCCTGTGGCCACCAGGACCCTATATTATATCTCAGGTGATATAGCAAGAGTGTCTAGGGCTCATTTCCAGCCTCCAGGTACATGTCTGAGTCCTATTTCAGACATTTTGAGGTGTTTGGTGTCAAATTCATTTTTTCCATTATAGGCCCTAGATATCAGAGTCACATCACATTTCTAGTTCTGGACCCAAGAACACCATAGTATACCTCAGATGACATACCAAGAGTGTCTAAGACCCATTTCTGGCCTCCAGGGGTGACTTTTTGAAGTTTTTGGGTTTAAGGGGGCAAAGTCACTTTTTCCACACGAGGTCGTGGAACTCGGAGCTAGGTAAAAGTTTAGCTTGAGTGCCCTCCCCATGGAGGTCAAAAATGTTATTGCATCAAAATCATTTAAAAACTATATAGGTGTAATTGTTGTGCCCTGAATGCTATATGGCTGCATTTGCACCGTTCTAGGTATTTACAAAATGAATTTCTAACACTTTTGAAGTCACCATAAAGTGAAAAATGACTAAGTCCAAAAACTTCACTGGTGCATCAAAGTGGTCAAAAAAGGTCAACATTGGGTTAAAATTAACAAAACATAGTGCTGCAGTGGTCCAATAGCAGGCTAAAGACATAATGAATGACACAGAATGAACAGTTTTACTAAACACTTTGAAAATTCGATTTTCAATTTCAGGGGGACAAGGTCATGGAACTCCGAGCTGGGTAAAAGTTCAGCTTAAGGGCCCTCCCCATGGAGGTCAAAAATGTTATTACATCAAAATCTTTTAAAAACTATATAGGTGTAATTGCAGTCTCCTGAATGCTATGTAACTGCATTTGCACTGTCCTGTGTGCCTCCAAAATGAATTTCTAACACTTTTGAAATCTCCATGAAGCAAAAAGTCCAAAGACCATTTGGAGCATCAAAGTGTTCAAAAACGGTCAAAAATGCATAAAAACGAAAAAAAAACAAGTGCTACAGTGGCCCAATAGCATGCTAAACACACAATGAATGACACAGAATGAATAGTTGTACACATTACTTTGAAAATGCAATTTTAAATTTCAGGGGGACAAGGTCACGAAAGTCATGGAACTCCGAGCGGGGTAAAAGTTCAACCTTTCCCCCCTTATGGAGGTCAAAATTTTAATACATCAAAATCATTTAAAAACTATATAGGTGTGATGGCAGTGTCTTGGATACATCCCACATGAATTTTAAACACATTAGGAGCATC
Organism: Lissotriton helveticus; assembly: GCF_964261635.1. Taxonomy (NCBI): domain Eukaryota; kingdom Metazoa; phylum Chordata; class Amphibia; order Caudata; family Salamandridae; genus Lissotriton; species Lissotriton helveticus. The sequence goes on from NW_027611717.1 coordinate 945,431, forward strand.
TCTGATCAAAATAACCATAAAAATCCCAAAGCTGCATCAGTGCTTCAAAGTGCTCCAAAACGGTCAAAAATGGACGAAAATGAAAAATATTCTCCATATCTGAGTTTTTATAACATTCCTTAGATAATGTATATCTTGAATTAGTTTTAAATCCTTTTATTAAAAAGTTTCTTTTCTATGCTGCACTGGTGCAACGCCTCAAGTCTGAGAAGCTGCACCAGTGCAGCCGAAGCAGCACTGGTGCAGCCGAAGCCCGAGGGCCATTCCCGACTTCAGCATTGCTTGTCCTGACTGCTCCCAGCGATTCCCTAGGCCCTAGGCCTAACCACTGCTCGAGTGGCATCTCTTATACCACTTGTTTAGTGTGAGAAGTTGGCCTGGTAGGGGATGTTTCCAATTCTGGAACCACCTACTACCTGACCAAACAATCCCCTTATGGTGTCTGGTTGTAAGTCAACCTTATTAGACAAGCTATCCTAGTGGTAGCATGGACTAAGCAGCCTAAAGGCTTAACTTAAGAGGTCGTGTTAAGCGAGCTGTTTTACCACATACAATCCTGTAATACCAAATGAAAGGACACCACACAAGTATATATTATAAAAATATATGTGTTTATTACTAAAAACAATCCCCAGTATTCTTTATGAATAAAGGGTGTAGGAGAGTAGGGTCTGCTATCCTATGGTCACCCCAAATTTTTGCTTTTTGCTTCACTGGTTTTCGACTACTGAGGCTGTGGGCCTGCTGATCAGACCCCCAGCCTGCTGTTCTCTCACTAAATTAATGACACATGTGCTATAGGCACATGTCAATTGGAAATGGACTCCTTGTCAGCCCCTGTAGAATGCACTATAGGTGCACAGGGCACAGGAGCCACTAAGGCCTACCAGGGGCTGCAGCATATCTTTTGCCACCCCTGGCTGGTTCTTAAATTGACACAACTGGCTGATCACTCAGCTGGGGTAAGGTGGTGTACACACCCCTTGCTTAGATATAGTATACCTATGTCTAAACCTATATCTGGACACATGTAAACCTGTGAGCCACTCCTATAGACAGGCCTCACCAATCCTGGAGGCTGGGTGCTTGGTTTTTATGTGAGATGGAGCTCTAGCATGAGCTGAGCCTGTCTGCAGCCGTCGGGAACAAATCCCTAAGCTGTTTCAGGATAATGCCATACCATATACTATTAAGTGCCTTATAATCCTCGCGGTTATTTAGCAACTCTGGTTTGGCTTTATCAAAACATGTCGTGTAAGGTGTCATACGCTTTGGAATACCATCCCCTCGCCAGTTCTGGCGACGGGGATGGCATTCCACCCCTCTAGAGGGGTAAGACATGTTACTTTGCTTTAATGCGGTTGATTTCTCCAAAGGCCTTAAGATCCACAAAATGGATGCCTCTGCCACAGACAAATGTCTGGACCCCTGGAGCTGACCGAAACCCAGTCAAGGGGGTCCTGGACAAAGGGTTTCCTGTCACAGGAGGGTGTCACCGCCCTCCAGACAGGAGATAGTGTATTGTAGCAGGGAGGTTTGAAAGAAACCAGACACTGCCTGGGGCGCACAAGGCTGCCCCTTGCATAATCCGGCCAAACCGGTTCTGGGGCACTCCAGCCCTCGTGCCAGGGCGGCCTGGATCAAAGGAAGGGGGTGTATCCACCCACTTCCTGGGTCCCACCCATAGGAGGGGACCTAGCAGGTAATCACGCCCACCAGATTCGAATAAGAGTGGGAGCAGTGCCAATGCACATCAGATTTCCTGGAAGAAACATTTGAAACGATATTCTGGACCCTTCGCCCTCCATCTCAACGTGGAAGCCCGAAGAATCTCCCTTGTGGTCAAGGAGTGACCACCCTGCAGCAGCAGGCACCATCCAGCCCTCGACGTCTACTTGGTTGCAGTTCCCGCCGGAACTCGAGCGACTGAGATCGACGAGATCAAGCCTGCCCAGCTTCTAACAGCCCGATCCACAGTCCCTGCAAAGCTGAGACCCGTGGAGGCGACCGGAAGCGTGGGGCACGCCATCTTGAAGTGACCACGAGACGCTGACCGTGCAGCCCACGAGTGACCCTCGAAGCTGTACACCGGGGTTTGAGAAGCCCCCACCCTGAGCTACTCCTGAGCCGAAGTTCAGCCCTCCACACTCGACGAGTGCTGCGTGGGGCCCTTTGGCACGATTTGGCTCAACGCGTTGGCCCGGTCACTTGCCAGCTGGCTTGTGGTCCCTGTGCCGACGAACTACAAAAGAAGACTCGTGATTCTGGTTGCTCCAGATCCACACCAGCTCCCCTGAAAGGGAGCTCCGACTCTGACCTTCCTGGTCCGAGTGAGACGCCATCTTCCAATCCCGCGTGGATTGCTCTTACCAAGGCTTGTTTGCTCCAAACCGGAAGCCGACTGCACCGACGGTGAGAGCCTGCGTGGGACAGATCGTGACCTGCTCCTGGACGTCGCAGATGCCCCAGAGCCCACGTGACAGCGAAGAGAAGCGCCTCGACGACCACCTGATTGCGCCCGACATTGCCTGGTTCCGTCCTGGTTCCACCCTGGTCACTGCTGAGTGACCCAGACTCTGTCCCCTCTGCTTTCAGGTACTCTACAACTTGAGTCCACCCTTGGACTCCACCGGACACTTCGTCTTCACCCTGCCTGCAGCCCTTTCAGCTTCAAGCACCAAGAGCCTGCGTGTCAAAACCCGACGCCACTTCGACCCTGTGCACCCACTTCCTGTGGGTGAGGTAACTTTGCTCCGCCGGTGTTCCCACACTGGTGCACACCTCTAGGGTCTGTGTGTTAAGTTTTGTTCCTCTAGGTTCAGCGGAAGTGTCCTTAAACTTTAACTATTTGACTTTTACGCACCATTGGTTAACATTGGTGCATGCGTGCGCTTTCCGCACATCTCCCGAATCCCGAGGGCCATTCCCGACTTCAGCATTGCTTGTCCTGACTGCTCCCAGCGATTCCCTAGGCCCTAGGCCTAACCACTGTTCGAGTGGCCTCTCTTATACCACTTGTTTAGTATATGGTTTGAGTGGCCCCCTGCCCTCATCCATAATTGTGCAACTTTGTATGTTTAAACAGTGCTTTTGATTTAACGCTTGTGCCCCTTTATTCATAAAGAATACTGGGGATTGTTTTTAGTAATAAACACATATATTTTTATAATATATACTTGTGTGGTGTCCTTTCATTTGGTATTACAGGATTGTATGTGGTAAAACAGCTCGCTTAACACGACCTCTTAAGTTAAGCCTTTAGGCTGCTTAGTCCATGCTACCACTAGGATAGCTTGTCTAATAAGGTTGACTTACAACCAGACACCATAAGGGGATTGTTTGGTCAGGTAGTAGGTGGTTCCAGAATTGGAAACATCCCCTACCAGGCCAACTTCTCACATTGGTGAGCAGCGGTGCGGATTTGAGCTTGCTGTTGTTTTACCATTGCAATCTTTATATCAAATTGAAAGATCACATCAAGTACCTCTAGGTACATATAAAATCAAAAGCTTAGCATATTAAGTTCTACTGAACTTAGTAGTTGTAGGTTGAAGGGAGTAGCACACCCCTGACTACAACTCACTAGCAAGGTCCAGTAGGAAAACACTTAGTGTAGGTAAGTGCACCACTTACACCTCACTAGTAACCATGTCCGACACAGGAAAGGCCTCAGGGTCTAGTCCTGTGACAGTTGACCCTACCCAGGCAACTTCTGGATATGACAAACTAACCCGCAGAGACTTGATTGTCTTGTGCAAAGCAAGAGGGTTAAAAAGGGGCAGAAGCCCCACCTGCCTAATCCTGATAGGACTCCTAGAACAGGATGACTTAGAGAGGGCAAAAGCAGCTTCCCTAGATACAGGAACTGGAGGGAACCCCCCTGCAGTTGATCCCCCTGAAGAGGAGGATGATGATGACTTGGATGAGGACTCAGAAGTTGAGGACTTAGAAGTACAGGATCAGGGTAGCCAGGTTCCAGTTGGTAGGCTTAGCCAGGCCAACTTGGACCTACTGGGAAATGGAGAGGGCCAGCACCTCCCCAGATCCCAACAAATGATTCTCCCAGGCAACAGAAGAGTGAGATCTCCCTCAGGAGACTCTCATCTTTCTAGTGCCTCCAGGGAATCACAGAGAGGCATGAATGCTTCTCAAAAGTTAGAGCATAGGGCCAGAATGAGGGCTGTCAAACTCCAGATAGAGAGGGAGGAGGTAGCCTTGGCTCAAGCTAGACTTGCCTTGGCAAGAGAGCAGAAATTAAGTGGCTTAGATGTCACTGGTGGCAGCAATTTTCCAAGAGAAAAAGACAGGGCCTATGATAATAGAAACCTGACCAAAATTGTGCCCCCCTTTAAAGAAGGGGATGACATCCACAAATGGATGACTGCTCTTGAGAGAGCCTGCATGGTACAGCAGGTTCCTGAGAATCAGTGGGCTGCAATTTTGTGGTACTCCTTTTCTGAGAAAGGGAGGGACAGGCTCCTCACAGTTAGACCTGAGGATGCCAAAAACTACTCTGTTTTGAAGAGTGCTCTCATTGAAGGGTATGGCCTAACCACTGAGCAATACAGGTTGTTGTTCAGAGACACCCAGAAAGCACAGACTCAAGACTGGACTGATTTTGTGGAGTGTGCCACTAAGGCTTTGGAGGGTTGGTTACAGGGAAGTAAAGTTTCAGACTATACAGGATTGTACAATCTTATGATGAGAGAACAGATCCTTAATAACTGTACAAACCAGCTGTTGCATCAATACCTTATTGACTCTGATCTGACCTCTCCCCAAGAATTGGGAAAGAAGGCAGACAAATGGGTCAGAACAAGGATTAAGCAGAAACCCCAGAACCAAGGTGGTGACCAGAAGAAAACAGACCAGAAGGGTGGTAATCAGAATCAGAAAGATAAAGAAAAAGACCAGAAGTCTTCAGGCCCCCAAACTAATAGTAAGGAGGGTGGTTCCCAAAATGGTAACAAGAAGAAGAAGAACAAAGGTCCAAAGACACCTTGGTGTAATACCTGCAAATCAGTTTCACACTGGGGCAGTGAGTGCACCAAGGCGAATCCAGTTCCCACCACTACAGCTCCTAAAGCAACTGCAACCCCAAGTACAGTAAGCAGTGGTGGAACACAGTCCAAGGGTGTAGCTGGGTTGACCCTGGGTATTGAAGTAGGATCTGGCCTAGTCAGAGTCCCTACACAGGCAGTTCTCCTGTATGATGTGGACATTGAGTTGCCCACTGCAGTAAGCCCCACTAACCTGGGCAAATACAGGCAGACTCCCTTAATAAATGAGAAACTGGCTCAAGCTTACAGGGACACATGTGCTAGTGTCACCATGGTGACCCCTGGCTTTGTGGACCCTGGACAGATTGTACTAGGAGAGAGCTACCTAGTAACCAATGCAAGCAACTCCACTACCTCCCATAGTGTGGCAGTTGTGAACTTCTCCTGGGGAGGGGTTGATGGCCTAAAGAAAGTTGTGGTGAGTGCAGACCTACCAGTAGACTGTCTGTTAGGCAATGACCTTGAAAGCTCAGCATGGTCAGAAGTGGAGTACAGGACTCATGCAGAAATGCTAGGGATTTCAGAGCATGTCCTTGCCATGACAAGGGCTCAGGCTAAGAAGTGCCTTCCTGAACCAGTGGTGGATCTTGAGACAATAGACCAGCCACAACCCAAGAGAAGGAGCAAGAGAGGAAAGGCCTCGCCTTCCACCTTGCCCCAGGTTGAGGATCAGGTTTCAGAGGAAACTGATTCTGCAGTCCAAGAGGAGACTGTCTCTGAGGAGCTTGAACCTGACCAGGTTGAGTTTCTGGGGACAGGGGGACCCTCAAGGGCAGACCTGAGGCAGGCTCAATTAGATTGCCCTTCCCTTGAACCCCTCAGACAGCAGGCTGCTGCTGAGGCTGCTGGGGATGCCCAAGGTACCCATACTGTGTATTGGGATGAGGGACTCCTTTACTCAGAGGCTAGAACCCCCAAGCCTGGCATGACCAGGAGGTTGGTGATACCTCTGCAGTTTAGGGGATTCCTCCTTACCTTGGCCCATGATATTCCCCTTGCAGGACACTTAGGCCAGAACAAGACGTGGGACAGGCTTGTTCCACACTTTCACTGGCCTCACATGTCAGAGGATGTCAAGGAGTTTTGTCGCTCCTGTGTCACTTGCCAAGCCAGTGGTAAGTCAGGTGGCACAACAAAGGCCCCCCTAATACCACTACCTGTGGTGGGGGTCCCCTTTGAGAGAGTTGGAATTGATATTGTGGGTCCAATGGACCCCCAAACAGCATCTGGGAACAGATTCATACTGGTGGTAGTGGATCATGCCACCAGGTACCCAGAGGCTATTCCCCTAAGGACCACCACAGCACCTGTGGTGGCAAAAGCCCTCATTGCAGTTTTCTCAAGAGTGGGCTTTCCTAAGGAGGTACTATCAGATAGAGGGACAAATTTTATGTCCAGCTATCTAAAAGCAATGTGGAAGGAATGTGGAGTAAACTACAAGTTTACCACCCCATATCATCCACAATGCAATGGGCTTGTGGAGAGATTTAACAAGACCCTTAAAGGCATGATAAAAGGATTACCAGAGAAGCTCAGGCGGAAATGGGACATTCTTTTACCCTGCCTGCTCTTTGCTTACAGAGAGGTCCCACAGAAGGGGGTTGGCTACAGCCCTTTTGAACTTTTGTTTGGCCACCCTGTGAGAGGTCCATTGTGTTTGGTGAAGGAAGGATGGGAGTTACCTCTCAAAAAGCCCAAACTAGACATAGTGGACTATGTACTTGGTCTCCGCTCCAGGATGGCTGAGTACATGGAAAGAGCATCCAAAAACCTGGAGGCCAGCCAAGAATTGCAGAAAGCTTGGCATGACCAAAAGGCTGTACTGGTAGAGTTCCAACCAGGACAGAAGGTATGGGTACTGGAGCCAGTGGCTCCAGCAGCACTCCAAGACAAATGGAGTGGACCCTATCCTATTATTGAGAAGAAAGGGGAAGTCACCTACTTGGTAGACTTTGGAACACCCAGGAGCCCTCACAGGGTAATCCATGTGAATCGCTTGAAGGCATTTGTAGACAGGGAGGACATGAGCTTGCTCATGGCCACAGATGGGGAACAGGAGGAAGAGAGTGACCCTCTCCCAGACCTGCTTTCCCAGAACCCTGATGATGGTTCAGTTGATGGAGTAGCCTTGGCAGGCAGCCTCACTGACCAGCAACAGAGGGACTGCAGACAAGTTTTGCAGGCTCACAGGCAAATGTTTTCACTCACACCCAGCCAAACTGACTGGTGTACCCATGTTGTGGACACTGGTGACAGTTTGCCTGTCAAGAATAAGATCTACAGGCAACCTGATCATGTCAGGGATTGCATCAAGGCTGAGGTGCAAAAGATGTTGGAGCTTGGAGTGATTGAGCCATCAGAGAGCCCATGGGCCAGCCCAGTAGTCCTGGTGCCAAAACCTCATACCCAAGATGGTAAGAGAGAAATGAGGTTTTGCGTGGATTACAGGGGTCTCAATGCTGTCACTAGGACAGATGCTCACCCCATTCCAAGAGCAGATGAGCTCATTGACAGATTGGCTTCTGCCAAGTTTCTGAGCACATTTGATCTGACAGCTGGCTACTGGCAAATCAGACTAGCTGAGGAGTCAAAGGCCAAGACAGCATTCTCTACCCCTAGTGGGCATTATCAGTTTGTGGTAATGCCCTTTGGTTTGAAGAATGCACCTGCCACTTTTCAAAGGTTGGTGAACCAAGTCCTTACTGGGTTGGATGACTTTTGTGCAGCTTATCTGGATGATATTGCTGTCTTTAGCTCCACCTGGGAGGATCACCTGATCCACCTGAAGAAAGTTTTGGAGGCCCTGCAAAAGGCAGGCCTAACTATCAAGGCCACAAAGTGCCAGATAGGGCAGAGTAAGGTTGTATACCTGGGCCACCTAGTAGGTGGAGGCCAGGTTCAGCCACTGGAAAGCAAAATCCAGGCCATACAGGACTGGGCTCCTCCAGTTACCCAGACACAAGTCAGAGCCTTCTTGGGCCTGACTGGGTATTACAGAAAGTTTGTGAAAAACTATGGGTCTATAGTGACACCATTAAATGACTTGACATCCAAGAAGATGCCAAAAAAGGTTCAGTGGACAGTTAGCTGTCAGAAGGCATTTGAAGACCTGAAGAAGGCCATGTGCTCTGCACCTATCCTAAAGAGTCCTGACTACTCCAAACAGTTCATTGTTCAGACAGATGCTTCTGAGTTGGGGGTGGGAGCTGTACTCTCACAACTTAATCAAGATGGTCAAGACCAGCCAATTGCTTTCATTAGCAGGAGGCTAACCCCAAGAGAAAAACGTTGGTCAGCCATTGAGAGGGAGGCCTTTGCTGTGGTTTGGGCATTAAAGAAGTTGAGGTCCTACTTGTTTGGAACTCACTTCCTGGTGCAAACAGACCATAAGCCCCTCTTATGGCTTAATCAGATGAAGGGTGAAAATCCCAAACTGCTCAGGTGGTCCATTTCCCTACAGGGGATGGACTTTACAGTGGAGCACCGCCCAGGGACTGACCATGGTAATGCAGATGGTCTCTCCAGGTACTTCCACTTAGAACATGAAGACTTATCTGGTCAAGGTTAGTTTAATGTCCCTGCGTTTGGGGGGGGGTTGTGTAGGAGAGTAGGGTCTGCTATCCTATGGTCACCCCAAATTTTTGCTTTTTGCTTCACTGGTTTTCGACTACTGAGGCTGTGGGCCTGCTGATCAGACCCCCAGCCTGCTGTTCTCTCACTAAATTAATGACACATGTGCTATAGGCACATGTCAATTGGAAATGGACTCCTTGTCAGCCCCTGTAGAATGCACTATAGGTGCACAGGGCACAGGAGCCACTAAGGCCTACCAGGGGCTGCAGCATATCTTTTGCCACCCCTGGCTGGTTCTTAAATTGACACAACTGGCTGATCACTCAGCTGGGGTAAGGTGGTGTACACACCCCTTGCTTAGATATAGTATACCTATGTCTAAACCTATATCTGGACACATGTAAACCTGTGAGCCACTCCTATAGACAGGCCTCACCAATCCTGGAGGCTGGGTGCTTGGTTTTTATGTGAGATGGAGCTCTAGCATGAGCTGAGCCTGTCTGCAGCCGTCGGGAACAAATCCCTAAGCTGTTTCAGGATAATGCCATACCATATACTATTAAGTGCCTTATAATCCTCGCGGTTATTTAGCAACTCTGGTTTGGCTTTATCAAAACATGTCGTGTAAGGTGTCATACGCTTTGGAATACCATCCCCTCGCCAGTTCTGGCGACGGGGATGGCATTCCACCCCTCTAGAGGGGTAAGACATGTTACTTTGCTTTAATGCGGTTGATTTCTCCAAAGGCCTTAAGATCCACAAAATGGATGCCTCTGCCACAGACAAATGTCTGGACCCCTGGAGCTGACCGAAACCCAGTCAAGGGGGTCCTGGACAAAGGGTTTCCTGTCACAGGAGGGTGTCACCGCCCTCCAGACAGGAGATAGTGTATTGTAGCAGGGAGGTTTGAAAGAAACCAGACACTGCCTGGGGCGCACAAGGCTGCCCCTTGCATAATCCGGCCAAACCGGTTCTGGGGCACTCCAGCCCTCGTGCCAGGGCGGCCTGGATCAAAGGAAGGGGGTGTATCCACCCACTTCCTGGGTCCCACCCATAGGAGGGGACCTAGCAGGTAATCACGCCCACCAGATTCGAATAAGAGTGGGAGCAGTGCCAATGCACATCAGATTTCCTGGAAGAAACATTTGAAACGATATTCTGGACCCTTCGCCCTCCATCTCAACGTGGAAGCCCGAAGAATCTCCCTTGTGGTCAAGGAGTGACCACCCTGCAGCAGCAGGCACCATCCAGCCCTCGACGTCTACTTGGTTGCAGTTCCCGCCGGAACTCGAGCGACTGAGATCGACGAGATTAAGCCTGCCCAGCTTCTAACAGCCCGATCCACAGTCCCTGCAAAGCTGAGACCCGTGGAGGCGACCGGAAGCGTGGGGCACGCCATCTTGAAGTGACCACGAGACGCTGACCGTGCAGCCCACGAGTGACCCTCGAAGCTGTACACCGGGGTTTGAGAAGCCCCCACCCTGAGCTACTCCTGAGCCGAAGTTCAGCCCTCCACACTCGACGAGTGCTGCGTGGGGCCCTTTGGCACGATTTGGCTCAACGCGTTGGCCCGGTCACTTGCCAGCTGGCTTGTGGTCCCTGTGCCGACGAACTACAAAAGAAGACTCGTGATTCTGGTTGCTCCAGATCCACACCAGCTCCCCTGAAAGGGAGCTCCGACTCTGACCTTCCTGGTCCGAGTGAGACGCCATCTTCCAATCCCGCGTGGATTGCTCTTACCAAGGCTTGTTTGCTCCAAACCGGAAGCCGACTGCACCGACGGTGAGAGCCTGCGTGGGACAGATCGTGACCTGCTCCTGGACGTCGCAGATGCCCCAGAGCCCACGTGACAGCGAAGAGAAGCGCCTCGACGACCACCTGATTGCGCCCGACATTGCCTGGTTCCGTCCTGGTTCCACCCTGGTCACTGCTGAGTGACCCAGACTCTGTCCCCTCTGCTTTCAGGTACTCTACAACTTGAGTCCACCCTTGGACTCCACCGGACACTTCGTCTTCACCCTGCCTGCAGCCCTTTCAGCTTCAAGCACCAAGAGCCTGCGTGTCAAAACCCGACGCCACTTCGACCCTGTGCACCCACTTCCTGTGGGTGAGGTAACTTTGCTCCGCCGGTGTTCCCACACTGGTGCACACCTCTAGGGTCTGTGTGTTAAGTTTTGTTCCTCTAGGTTCAGCGGAAGTGTCCTTAAACTTTAACTATTTGACTTTTACGCACCATTGGTTAACATTGGTGCATGCGTGCGCTTTCCGCACATCTCCCGAATCCCGAGGGCCATTCCCGACTTCAGCATTGCTTGTCCTGACTGCTCCCAGCGATTCCCTAGGCCCTAGGCCTAACCACTGTTCGAGTGGCCTCTCTTATACCACTTGTTTAGTATATGGTTTGAGTGGCCCCCTGCCCTCATCCATAATTGTGCAACTTTGTATGTTTAAACAGTGCTTTTGATTTAACGCTTGTGCCCCTTTATTCATAAAGAATACTGGGGATTGTTTTTAGTAATAAACACATATATTTTTATAATATATACTTGTGTGGTGTCCTTTCATTTGGTATTACAGGATTGTATGTGGTAAAACAGCTCGCTTAACACGACCTCTTAAGTTAAGCCTTTAGGCTGCTTAGTCCATGCTACCACTAGGATAGCTTGTCTAATAAGGTTGACTTACAACCAGACACCATAAGGGGATTGTTTGGTCAGGTAGTAGGTGGTTCCAGAATTGGAAACATCCCCTACCAGGCCAACTTCTCACAAAGGGGCACAAGCGTTAAATCAAAAGCACTGTTTAAACATACAAAGTTGCACAATTATGGATGAGGGCAGGGGGCCACTCAAACCATATACTAAACAAGTGGTATAAGAGAGGCCACTCGAACAGTGGTTAGGCCTAGGGCCTAGGGAATCGCTGGGAGCAGTCAGGACAAGCAATGCTGAAGTCGGGAATGGCCCTCGGGATTCGGGAGATGTGCGGAAAGCGCACGCATGCACCAATGTTAACCAATGGTGCGTAAAAGTCAAATAGTTAAAGTTTAAGGACACTTCCGCTGAACCTAGAGGAACAAAACTTAACACACAGACCCTAGAGGTGTGCACCAGTGTGGGAACACCGGCGGAGCAAAGTTACCTCACCCACAGGAAGTGGGTGCACAGGGTCGAAGTGGCGTCGGGTTTTGACACGCAGGCTCTTGGTGCTTGAAGCTGAAAGGGCTGCAGGCAGGGTGAAGACGAAGTGTCCGGTGGAGTCCAAGGGTGGACTCAAGTTGTAGAGTACCTGAAAGCAGAGGGGACAGAGTCTGGGTCACTCAGCAGTGACCAGGGTGGAACCAGGACGGAACCAGGCAATGTCGGGCGCAATCAGGTGGTCGTCGAGGCGCTTCTCTTCGCTGTCACGTGGGCTCTGGGGCATCTGCGACGTCCAGGAGCAGGTCACGATCTGTCCCACGCAGGCTCTCACCGTCGGTGCAGTCGGCTTCCGGTTTGGAGCAAACAAGCCTTGGTAAGAGCAATCCACGCGGGATTGGAAGATGGCGTCTTACTCGGACCAGGAAGGTCAGAGTCGGGGCTCCCTTTCAGGGGAGCTGGTGTGGATCTGGAGCAACCAGAATCACGAGTCTTTTTTTGTAGTTCGTCGGCACAGGGACCACAAGCCAGCTGGCAAGTGACCGGGCCAACGCGTTGAGCCAAATCGTGCCAAAGGGCCCCACGCAGCACTCGTCGAGTGTGGAGGGCTGAACTTCGGCTCAGGAGTAGCTCAGGGTGGGGGCTTCTCAAACCCCGGTGTACAGCTTCGAGGGCCACTCGTGGGCTGCACGGTCAGCGTCTCGTGGTCACTTCAAGATGGCGTGCCCCACGCTTCCGGTCGCCTCCACGGGTCTCAGCTTTGCAGGGACTGTGGATCGGGCTGTTAGAAGCTGGGCAGGCTTGATCTCGTCGATCTCAGTCGCTCGAGTTCCGGCGGGAACTGCAACTAAGTAGACGTCGAGGGCTGGATGGTGCCTGCTGCTGCAGGGTGGTCACTCCTTGACCACAAGGGAGATTCTTCGGGCTTCCACGTTGAGATGGAGGGCGAAGGGTCCAGAATATCGTTTCAAATGTTTCTTCCAGGAAATCTGATGTGCATTGGCACTGCTCCCACTCTTATTCGAATCTGGTGGGCGTGATTACCTGCTAGGTCCCCTCCTATGGGTGGGACCCAGGAAGTGGGTGGATACACCCCCTTCCTTTGATCCAGGCCGCCCTGGCACGAGGGCTGGAGTGCCCCAGAACCGGTTTGGCCGGATTATGCAAGGGGCAGCCTTGTGCGCCCCAGGCAGTGTCTGGTTTCTTTCAAACCTCCCTGCTACAATACACTATCTCCTGTCTGGAGGGCGGTGACACCCTCCTGTGACAGGAAACCCTTTGTCCAGGACCCCCTTGACTGGGTTTCGGTCAGCTCCAGGGGTCCAGACATTTGTCTGTGGCAGAGGCATCCATTTTGTGGATCTTAAGGCCTTTGGAGAAATCAACCGCATTAAAGTGAAGTAACATGTCTTACCCCTCTAGAGGGGTGGAATGCCATCCCCGTCGCCAGAACTGGCGAGGGGATGGTATTCCAAAGCGTATGACACCTTACACGACATGTTTTGATAAAGCCAAACCAGAGTTGCTAAATAACCGCGAGGATTATAAGGCACTTAATAGTATATGGTATGGCATTATCCTGAAACAGCTTAGGGATTTGTTCCCGACGGCTGCAGACAGGCTCAGCTCATGCTAGAGCTCCATCTCACATAAAAACCATGCACCCAGCCTCCAGGATTGGTGAGGCCTGTCTATAGGAGTGGCTCACAGGTTTACATGTGTCCAGATATAGGTTTAGACATAGGTATACTATATCTAAGCAAGGGGTGTGTACACCACCTTACCCCAGCTGACTGATCAGCCAGTTGTGTCAATTTAAGAACCAGCCAGGGGTGGCAAAAGATATGCTGCAGCCCCTGGTAGGCCTTAGTGGCTCCTGTGCCCTGTGCACCTATAGTGCATTCTACAGGGGCTGACAAGGAGTCCATTTCCAATTGGTATGTACCTAGGGTACATGGAATCCATTTTACAGAGAGAGCAGATGGCCTGGGGCCCTGATTAGCAGGGAACCAGGTCAACTAAGTCAAAAAACCAGCTAAACACAGGCAAAAAATCTGGGGTAACCATAGTCAGGTAGCCACCTTCCTACATAACCCCCCCCCAAACGAAAGGAGATAAGGCTATCCTTGGCCAGGTAAGCCTATATTGCCTGAGTGGCCATATAAGGAAGTACCTGCACTAGCATGGGTACCCCCTGTCTCATGGTCCACTAAGCAGTCCCTCACCCTTTGGGTATTAGAGGGTCTCCACCATAGGGAATCACTACCTTGGGTGTGTTTATGCAAAGTTAAAGGCTGGTTTGGATATGGAGTTTTGAAGTGAGGCTCTACTAAGTTAGGGCTTGGCTTCCTCCACTTATCTTCCACCATGTGTGCCTTTCTTTCTTTAACTGAGTTGCACTGTGCTCTCAGGGTCAACCTCTGGCTACCTAAAGCTGGAGGCTGGGTCCCTCTGTTTGGCTTGCTGGAGGGACAGTTCAGGTTTGGGCCCTTTGGGTCCCAGGTTTGGCTGTGCCCAACAGAATCCATCTGGGGGAGGTCCCTAACTGTTTTTAAGGGGGCTCCCTCAGGAGTTTTTAAAGTTTTCACCTTACTAGGGCTACTAGTTTTGGTGCACCTAATCTTTTGATGGGGGTGCTTTATTTGACAGGGGGCCCTCTGGGTCTCACTGTCCTTCTTGTCCTCTGCAGCCCTGGGCTGGCTAAGGCAAGGGAGAGAGGGGCAGGTTACCTGCTCCAGACTGGGTCCCACCTGAGAAGGGTCCACTGACATCAGAGGTTCTGTCAGGCTAGGCCCAACCACCTCTGGGGCAGCTCCTTCATCAGGGGTAAGATCAGTTCCCTGAGGAGGCTGATCCTGTCCTAAAGTCTGGTGAGGGGGAGATTTCTCTTCCTCCTCCATGCTCTCAGTTTGTGTGGAGTTGTCCATCATTTCAGGTTTCACAACACACATGTCAGTTTGAGTTCGGGCTGTGGCCATCACAGCCCCACCAACCTTTTCAGGAGGAGACTCAGTTTGGGTTTCTGCTGTTATCATAACAGCTTTGCTATTCTGTTCAGGAAGAGCTTTTGCTAAAGATGGGGCAGAGAGTTTCTCAGCCCTACCAACCTTTTCAGGAAGGACATCTTGAATTGGGGCTGTAGCCATTACAGCCTTACTAACCTTTCCATTGGAATTTACCATTCTAGAATGGGTTTCCTGTTCAACCTCAGCCCAGGCTGAGATCTCCAAATCATTACCAAGTAGGCAGTCTACAGGCAAGTTTGGGGACACTGCCACTCTCTTTGGGCCAATGACACCTCCCCAGCTGAGACTTACTACTGCCATGGGATGATTTGTTTGGATGCCATCAATGTTTATTACCTGGTATGTGGCACCAGGTAAAAGTTGCTTAGAGGGGACTATGCCATCAGCCACCATGGTGATGCTAGCCCCTGTGTCTCTAAAAGCTTCAACTCTTAAACCATTGATGATGGGTTCTTGTCTATACTTGCTCAAAGTATTTGGGCAAGCAGAGAAGTTGGCAAACCCCATGCCAGCCTCATAAACAAGATCATTGGGTGATGGGGACCTGGATAGGCCAGGGTCCACCTGATTTCCAAAAGTAAACCCACCCAGATTCCTGGGTGTGCTTCCACTTCCTGGGGGATTACTGCTGACAGTAACAGGAGGTGTTGAAGCTGGCTTTGGAGGTATATTTTCTTTATTGTTATTCTTGGGACAACAGCTGTCTGTTTTGTAATGCCCCACCTGTTTACAGGGATAACAATAGGGTTTTTTCTCAGTTGAAGAAGTGTCTTGGGACCCACCCCCATCCTTGGAGTTTTGGGGCCCTGGGGAAGTCTTTTCTTTACTTTTATCCCCACCCTTATCTTGAGGCTTGGTAGACTCCTTCTTCTGGTTACTGTCCTGATTCTTAGGCCTAATCCTGGTTCTGACCCATTTGTCTGCCTTCTTTCCCAATTCTTGGGGAGAGGTCAGATCAGAGTCTACCAGGTGCTGGTGTAAGAGCTGGTTCTGACAATTACTTAGGATCTGCTCCCTCATAATCAAATTATACAATCCTGTAAAGTCATGTACTTTGCTGCCATGTAGCCAACCCTCCAGAGCCTTAGTAGCACAATCTACAAAATCAGTCCAGTCCTGAGTCTGTGTCTTCTGGGTGTCTCTGAACTTGAACCTGTACTGTTCAGTGGTTAAGCCAAACCCATCTATCAGAACACTCTTCAGGACTTTGTAATTGTTTGCATCCTCATGTCTAACAGTGAGGAGCTTGTCTCTCCCTTTCTCTGAAAAGGAGTACCATAAGATTGCTGCCCACTGTTCCTCAGGAACCTGCTGTACCATGCAGGCTCTCTCAAGAGCAGTCATCCATTTGTGGATGTCATCCCCTTCCCTGTAGGGGGGCACAATCTTTGTCAGGTTTCTACTATCATAGGACCTGGGTTTCTCTTTAGGAATATTGCTGCCACCAGTGGCATCTAAGCCACACAACTTCTGCTCTCTTGCCAAGGCAAGTTTAGCTTGAGCCAAGGCTACCTCCTCCCTCTCTATCTGGAGTTTGACAGCCCTCATTCTGGCCCTATGTTCTAATTTTTGAGAAGCATTCATGCCTCTCTGTGATTCCCTGGAGGCACTAGAAAGATGAGAGTCTCCTGAGGGAGATCTCACTCTTCTGTTGCCTGGGGGAATCATATGTTGGGTTCTGGGGAGGTGCTGGCCCTCTCCATTCCCCAGTAGGTCCAAGTTGGCCTGGCTAAGCCTACCAACTGGAACCTGGCTACCCTGATCCTGTACTTCTAAGTCCTCAACCTCTGAGTCCTCATCCAAGTCATCATCATCCTCCTCTTCAGGGGGATCAACTGCAGGGGGGTTCCCTTCAGTTCCTGTATCTAGGGAAGCTGCTTTTGCCCTCTCTAAGTCATCCTGTTCTAGGAGTCCTATCAGGATTAGGCAGGTGGGGCTTCTGCCCCTTTTTAACCCTCTTGCTTTGCACAAGACAATCAAGTCTCTGCGGGTTAGTTTGTCATATCCAGAAGTTGCCTGGGTAGGGTCAACTGTCACAGGACTAGACCCTGAGGCCTTTCCTGTGTCGGACATGGTTACTAGTGAGGTGTAAGTGGTGCACTTACCTACACTAAGTGTTTTCCTACTGGACCTTGCTAGTGAGTTGTAGTCAGGGGTGTGCTACTCCCTTCAACCTACAACTACTAAGTTCAGTAGAACTTAATATGCTAAGCTTTTGATTTTATATGTACCTAGAGGTACTTGATGTGATCTTTCAATTTGATATAAAGATTGCAATGGTAAAACAACAGCAAGCTCAAATCCGCACCGCTGCTCACCAATGTGAGAAGTTGGCCTGGTAGGGGATGTTTCCAATTCTGGAACCACCTACTACCTGACCAAACAATCCCCTTATGGTGTCTGGTTGTAAGTCAACCTTATTAGACAAGCTATCCTAGTGGTAGCATGGACTAAGCAGCCTAAAGGCTTAACTTAAGAGGTCGTGTTAAGCGAGCTGTTTTACCACATACAATCCTGTAATACCAAATGAAAGGACACCACACAAGTATATATTATAAAAATATATGTGTTTATTACTAAAAACAATCCCCAGTATTCTTTATGAATAAAGGGGCACAAGCGTTAAATCAAAAGCACTGTTTAAACATACAAAGTTGCACAATTATGGATGAGGGCAGGGGGCCACTCAAACCATATACTAAACAAGTGGTATAAGAGAGGCCACTCGAACAGTGGTTAGGCCTAGGGCCTAGGGAATCGCTGGGAGCAGTCAGGACAAGCAATGCTGAAGTCGGGAATGGCCCTCGGGATTCGGGAGATGTGCGGAAAGCGCACGCATGCACCAATGTTAACCAATGGTGCGTAAAAGTCAAATAGTTAAAGTTTAAGGACACTTCCGCTGAACCTAGAGGAACAAAACTTAACACACAGACCCTAGAGGTGTGCACCAGTGTGGGAACACCGGCGGAGCAAAGTTACCTCACCCACAGGAAGTGGGTGCACAGGGTCGAAGTGGCGTCGGGTTTTGACACGCAGGCTCTTGGTGCTTGAAGCTGAAAGGGCTGCAGGCAGGGTGAAGACGAAGTGTCCGGTGGAGTCCAAGGGTGGACTCAAGTTGTAGAGTACCTGAAAGCAGAGGGGACAGAGTCTGGGTCACTCAGCAGTGACCAGGGTGGAACCAGGACGGAACCAGGCAATGTCGGGCGCAATCAGGTGGTCGTCGAGGCGCTTCTCTTCGCTGTCACGTGGGCTCTGGGGCATCTGCGACGTCCAGGAGCAGGTCACGATCTGTCCCACGCAGGCTCTCACCGTCGGTGCAGTCGGCTTCCGGTTTGGAGCAAACAAGCCTTGGTAAGAGCAATCCACGCGGGATTGGAAGATGGCGTCTTACTCGGACCAGGAAGGTCAGAGTCGGGGCTCCCTTTCAGGGGAGCTGGTGTGGATCTGGAGCAACCAGAATCACGAGTCTTCTTTTGTAGTTCGTCGGCACAGGGATCACAAGCCAGCTGGCAAGTGACCGGGCCAATGCGTTGAGCCAAATCGTGCCAAAGGGCCCCACGCAGCACTCGTCGAGTGTGGAGGGCTGAACTTCGGCTCAGGAGTAGCTCAGGGTGGGGGCTTCTCAAACCCCGGTGTACAGCTTCGAGGGCCACTCGTGGGCTGCACGGTCAGCGTCTCGTGGTCACTTCAAGATGGCGTGCCCCACGCTTCCGGTCGCCTCCACGGGTCTCAGCTTTGCAGGGACTGTGGATCGGGCTGTTAGAAGCTGGGCAGGCTTGATCTCGTCGATCTCAGTCGCTCGAGTTCCGGCGGGAACTGCAACTAAGTAGACGTCGAGGGCTGGATGGTGCCTGCTGCTGCAGGGTGGTCACTCCTTGACCACAAGGGAGATTCTTCGGGCTTCCACGTTGAGATGGAGGGCGAAGGGTCCAGAATATCGTTTCAAATGTTTCTTCCAGGAAATCTGATGTGCATTGGCACTGCTCCCACTCTTATTCGAATCTGGTGGGCGTGATTACCTGCTAGGTCCCCTCCTATGGGTGGGACCCAGGAAGTGGGTGGATACACCCCCTTCCTTTGATCCAGGCCGCCCTGGCACGAGGGCTGGAGTGCCCCAGAACCGGTTTGGCCGGATTATGCAAGGGGCAGCCTTGTGCGCCCCAGGCAGTGTCTGGTTTCTTTCAAACCTCCCTGCTACAATACACTATCTCCTGTCTGGAGGGCGGTGACACCCTCCTGTGACAGGAAACCCTTTGTCCAGGACCCCCTTGACTGGGTTTCGGTCAGCTCCAGGGGTCCAGACATTTGTCTGTGGCAGAGGCATCCATTTTGTGGATCTTAAGGCCTTTGGAGAAATCAACCGCATTAAAGTGAAGTAACATGTCTTACCCCTCTAGAGGGGTGGAATGCCATCCCCGTCGCCAGAACTGGCGAGGGGATGGTATTCCAAAGCGTATGACACCTTACACGACATGTTTTGATAAAGCCAAACCAGAGTTGCTAAATAACCGCGAGGATTATAAGGCACTTAATAGTATATGGTATGGCATTATCCTGAAACAGCTTAGGGATTTGTTCCCGACGGCTGCAGACAGGCTCAGCTCATGCTAGAGCTCCATCTCACATAAAAACCATGCACCCAGCCTCCAGGATTGGTGAGGCCTGTCTATAGGAGTGGCTCACAGGTTTACATGTGTCCAGATATAGGTTTAGACATAGGTATACTATATCTAAGCAAGGGGTGTGTACACCACCTTACCCCAGCTGACTGATCAGCCAGTTGTGTCAATTTAAGAACCAGCCAGGGGTGGCAAAAGATATGCTGCAGCCCCTGGTAGGCCTTAGTGGCTCCTGTGCCCTGTGCACCTATAGTGCATTCTACAGGGGCTGACAAGGAGTCCATTTCCAATTGGTATGTACCTAGGGTACATGGAATCCATTTTACAGAGAGAGCAGATGGCCTGGGGCCCTGATTAGCAGGGAACCAGGTCAACTAAGTCAAAAAACCAGCTAAACACAGGCAAAAAATCTGGGGTAACCATAGTCAGGTAGCCACCTTCCTACATTTAGTATATGGTTTGAGTGGCCACCCGCCCTCATCCATAATTGTGCAACTTGTATGTTTAAACAGTGCTTTTGATTTAACGCTTGTGCCCCTTTATTCATAAAGAATACTGGGGATTGTCTTTAGTAATAAACACATATATTTTTATAATACATACTTGTGTGGTGTCCTTTCATTTGATATTACAGGATTGTATGTGGTAAAACAGCTCGCTTAACACGACCTCTTAAGTTAAGCCTTTAGGCTGCTTAGTCCATGCTACCCCTAGGATAGCTTGTCTAATAAGGTTGACTTACAACCAGACACCATAAGGGATTGTTTGGTCTGATAATAGGTGGTTCCAGAATTGGAAACATCACCTATCAGGCCAACTTCTCACATTAGGCCTTCCATAGGAGTGGCTCACAGGTTGATATGTGTCCAGATATAGGTTTAGATATAGGTATACTATATCTAAGTAAGGGGTGGTTACACCACCTTACCCCAGCTGAGTGATCAGCCAGTTGTGTCAATTTAAGAACCAGCCAGGGGTGGCAAAAGATATGCTGCAGCCCCTGGTAGGCCTTGGTGGCTCCTATGCCCTTGGCACCTATAGTGCATTATACAGGGGCTGACAAGGAGTCCATTTCCAATTGTGGTATGTACCTAGGGTACATGGAATCCATTTTACAGAGAGAGCAGATGGCCTGGGGCCCTGATTAGCAGGGAACCAGGTCAACTAAGTCAAAAAACCAGCTAAACACAGGCAAAAAATCTGGGGTAACCATAGTCAGGTAGCCACCTTCCTACAGTCCCCCAGGCTGTGCTTGGTCCCCCAGGCTGTGCTTGGTCCCCCTGGTTGCTCTTGGTCCCCCAGGCTGTGCTTGGTCCCCCAGGCTGTGCTTGGTCCCCCTGGTTGCTCTTGGTCCCCCTGGCTGTGCTTGGTACCCCTGGCTGTGCTTGGTCCCCCAGGCTGCTTGGTCCCCCAGGCTGTGCTTGGCCCCCCTGGTTGCTCTTGGTCCCCAAGCTGTGCTTGGTCCCCCAGGCTGTGCTTGCTCCCCCTGGTTGCTCTTGGTCCCCCAGGCTGTGTTTGGTCCCCCAGGCTGTGCTTGGTCCCCCAGGCTGTGCTTGGTCCCCCTGGTTGCTCTTGGTCCCCCAGGCTGTGCTTGGTCCCCCAGGCTGTGCTTGGTCCACCTGGTTGCTCTTGGTCCCCAAGGCTGTGCTTGGTACCCCTGGCTGTGCTTGGTCCCCCTGGTTGCTCTTGGTCCCCCAGGCTGTGCTTGGTCCCCCAGGCTGTGCTTGGTCCCCCTGGATGCTCTTGGTCCCCCTGGCTATGCTTGGTCTCCCTGGTTCCTCTTGGTCCCCCTGGCTGTGCTTGGTCCCCCAGGCTGTGCTTGGTCTCCCTGGTTGCTCTTGGTCTCCCTGGCTGTGCTTGGTACACCTGGCTGTGCTTGGTCCCCAGGCTGTGCTTGGTCCCCCAGGCTGTGCTTGGTCCCCCTGGTTGCTCTTGGTCCCACAGGCTGTGCTTGGTCCCCCTGGTGCTCTTGGTCCCCCTGGCTGTGCTTGGTCCCCCTGGTTGCTCTTGGTCCCCCTGGCTGTGCTTGGTCCCCCTGGTTGCTCTTGGTCCCCCAGGCTGTGCTTGGTCCCCCAGGCTGTGCTTGGTCCCCCTGGTTGCTCTTGGTCCCCCAGGCTGTGCTTGGTCCCCCAGGCTGTGCTTGGTCCCCCTGGTTGCTCTTGGTCCCCCAGGCTGTGCTTGGTCCCCCAGGCTGTGCTTGGCCCCCCTGGTTGCTCTTGGTCCTCCAGGCTGTGCTTGGTCCCCCAGGCTGTGCTTGGTCCCCCAGGCTGTGCTTGGTCCCCCTGGTTGCTCTTGGTCCTCCTGGCTGTGCTTGGTACCCCTGGCTGTGCTTGGTCCCCCTGGTTGCTCTTGGTCCCCCAGGCTGTGCTTGGTCCCTCTGGTTGCTCTTGGTCCCACAGGCTGTGCTTGGTCCCCCAGGCTGTGCTTGTTCCCCCTGGTTGCTCTTGGTCCCCCAGGCTGTGCTTGGTCCCCCAGGCTGTGCTTGGCCCCCCTGGTTGCTCTTGGTCCCCCAGGCTGTGCTTGGTCCCCCAGGCTGTGCTTGGTCCCCCAGGCTGTGCTTGGTCCCCCTGGTTGCTCTTGGTCCCCCAGGCTGTGCTTGGTCCCCCAGGCTGTGCTTAGACCCCCTGGTTGCTCTTGGTCCCCCCAGGCTGTGCTTGGTCCCCCAGGCTGTGCTTGGTCCCCCAGGCTGTGCTTGGTCCCCCTGGTTGCTCCTGGTCCCCCTGGCTGTGCTTGGTCCCCCTGGCTGTGCTTGGTCCCCCTGGTTGCTCTTGGTCCCCCAGGCTGTGCTTGGTCCCCCAGGCTGTGCTTGGTCCCCCTGGTTGCTCTTGGTCCCCCAGGCTGTGCTTGGTCCCCCAGGCTGTGCTTGGTCCCCCTGGTTGCTCTTGGTCCCCCAGGCTGTGCTTGGTCCCACAGGCTGTGCTTGGTCCCCCAGGCTGTGCTTGGTCCCCCTGGTTGCTCTTGGTCCCCCAGGCTGTGCTTGGTCCCCCAGGCTGTGCTTGGTCCCCCTGGTTGCTCTTGGTCCCCAAGGCTGTGCTTGGTCCCCCAGGCTGTGCTTGGTCCCCAGGCTGTGCTTGGTCCCCCTGGTTGCTCTTGGTCCCCCTGGCTGTGCTTGGTACCCCTGGCTGTGCTTGGCCCCCCTGGTTGCTCTTGGTCCCCAAGGCTGTGCTTGGTCCCCCAGGCTGTGCTTGGTCCCCCTAGTTGCTCTTAGTCCCCCAGGCTGTGCTTGGTACCCCAGGCTGTGCTTGGTCCCCCAGGCTCTGCTTGGTCCCCCTGGTTGCTCTTGGTCCCCCCAGACTGTGCTTGGTCCCCCAGACTGTACTTGGTCCCCCAGGCTGTGCTTGGTCCCCCTGGTTGCTCTTGGTCCCCCAGGCTGTGCTTGGTCCCCCAGGCTGTGCTTGGTCCCCCTGGTTGCTCTTGGTCCCCCTGGCTGTGCGTGATACCCCTGGCTGTGCTTGGTCCCCCTGGTTGCTCTTGGTCCCCCAGGCTGTGCTTGGTCCCCCAGGCTGTGCTTGGTCCCCCTGGTTGCTCTTGGTCCCCCAGGCTGTGCTTGGTCCCCCAGGCTGTGCTTGGTCCCCCTGGTTGCTCTTGGTCCCCCTGGCTGTGCTTGGTCCCCCTGGTTGCTCTTGGTCCCCCAGGCTGTGCTTGGTCCCCCAGGCTGTGCTTGGTCCCCCAGGCTGTGCTTGGTCCCCCAGGCTCTGCTTGGTCCCCCAGGCTCTGCTTGGTCCCCCTGGTTGCTCTTGGTCCTTCAGGCTGTGCTTGGTCCCCCAGGCTCTGCTTGGTCCCCCTGGTTGCTCTTGGTCCCCCAGGCTGTGCTTTGTCCCCCAGGCTGTCCTTGGTCCCCCTGGTTGCTCTTGGTCCCCCAGGCTGTGCTTGGTCCCCCAGGCTGTGCTTGGTCCCCCAGGCTGTGCTTGGTCCCCCTGGTTGCTCTTGGTCCCCCAGGCTGTGCTTGGTCCCCCATGCTGTGCTTGGTCCCCCAGGCTGTGCTTGGTCCCCCAGGCTGTGCTTGGTCCCCCTGGTTGCTCTTGGTCCCCCAGGCTGTGCTTGGTCCCCCAGGCTGTGCTTGGTACCCCAGGATGTGCTTGGTCCTCCTGGTTGCTCTTGGTCCCCCAGGCTGTGCTTGGTCCCCCAGGCTGTTCTTGGTCCCCCAGACTGTGCTTGGTCCCCCAGGCTGTGCTTGGTCCCCCAGGCTGTGCTTGGTCTCTCCGGTTGCTCTTGGTCCCCCAGGCTGTGCTTGGTCCCCCAGGCTGTGCTTGGTCCCCCGGGTTGCTCTTGGTCCCCCAGGCTGTACTTGGTACCCCAGGCTCTGCTTGGTCCCCCAGGCTCTGCTTGGTCCCCCAGGCTCTGCTTGGTCCCCCTGGTTGCTCTTGGTCCCTCAGGCTGTGCTTGGTCCCCCAGGCTGTGCTTGGTCCCCCGGGCTGTGCTTGGTCCCCCAGGCTGTGCTTGGTCCCCCTGGTTGCTCTTGGTCCCCCTGGCTGTGCATGGTACCCCGGCTGTGCTTGGTCCCCCTGGTTGCTCTTGGTCCACCAGGCTGTGCTTGGTCCCCCAGGCTGTGCTTGGTCCCCCTGGTTGCTCTTGGTCCCCCAGGCTGTGCTTGGTCCCCCAGGCTGTGCTTGGTCCCCCAGGCTGTGCTTGGTCCCCCTGGTTGCTTTTGGTCCCCCAGGCTGTGCTTGGTACCCCTGGCTGTGCTTGGTCCCCCTGGTTGCTCTTGGTCCCCCAGGCTGTGCTTGGGTCCCCATGGTTGCTCCTGGTCCCCCAGGCTGTGCTTGGTCCCCCAGGCTGTGCTTGGTCCCCCAGCTGTGCTTGGTCCCCCTGGTTGCTCATGGTCCCCCAGGCTGTGCTTGGTCCCCCAGGCTGTGCTTGGTCCCCCAGGCTGTGCTTGGTCCCCCTGGTTGCTCTTGGTCCCCCAGGCTTGTGCTTGGTCCCCCAGGCTGTGCTTGGTCCCCCTGGTTGCTCTTGGTCCCCCAGGCTTGTGCTTGGTCCCCCAGGCTGTGCTTGGTCCCCCTGGTTGCTCTTGGTCCCCCAGGCTGTGCTTTGTCCCCCAGGCTGTGCTTGGTCCCCCAGGCTGTGCTTGGTCCCCAGGCTGTGCTTGGTCCCCCTGGTTGCTCTTGGTCCCCCTGGCTGTGCTTGGTACCCCTGGCTGTGCTTGGTCCCCCTGGTTGCTCTTGGTCCCCCAGGCTGTGCTTGGTCCCCCAGGCTGTGCTTGGTCCCCCTAGTTGCTCTTAGTCCCCCAGGCTGTGCTTGGTACCCCAGGCTGTGCTTGGTCCCCCAGGCTCTGCTTGGTCCCCCTGGTTGCTCTTGGTCCCCCAGGCTGTGCTTGGTCCCCCAGACTGTGCTTGGTCCCCCAGGCTGTGCTTGGTCCCCCTTGTTGCTCTTGGTCCCCCAGGCTGTGCTTGGTCCCCCAGGCTGTGCTTGGTCCCCCTGGTTGCTCTTGGTCCCCCTGGCTGTGCGTGATACCCCTGGCTGTGCTTGGTCCCCCTGGTTGCTCTTGGTCCCCCAGGCTGTGCTTGGTCCCCCAGGCTGTGCTTGGTCCCCCTGGTTGCTCTTGGTCCCCCAGGCTGTGCTTGGTCCCCCAGGCTGTGCTTGGTCCCCCAGTGTGAGAAGTTGGCCTGGTAGGGGATGTTTCCAATTCTGGAACCACCTACTACCTGACCAAACAATCCCTTATGGTGTCTGGTTGTAAGTCAACCTTATTAGACAAGCTATCCTAGGGGTAGCATGGACTAAGCAGCCTAAAGGCTTAACTTAAGAGGTCGTGTTAAGCGAGCTGTTTTACCACATACAATCCTGTAATACCAAATGAAAGGACACCACACAAGTATATATTATAAAAATATATGTGTTTATTACTAAAAACAATCCCCAGTATTCTTTATGAATAAAGGGGCACAAGCGTTAAATCAAAAGCACTGTTTAAACATACAAGTTGCACAATTATGGATGAGGGCGGGTGGCCACTCAAACCATATACTAAACAAGTGGTATAAGAGAGGCCACTCGAACAGTGGTTAGGCCTAGGGCCTAGGGAATCGCTGGGAGCAGTCAGGACAAGCAATGCTGAAGTCGGGAATGGCCCTCGGGATTCGGGAGATGTGCGGAAAGCGCACGCATGCACCAATGTTAACCAATGGTGCGTAAAAGTCAAAGAGTTAAAGTTTAAGGACACTTCCGCTGAACCTAGAGGAACAAAACTTAACACACAGACCCTAGAGGTGTGCACCAGTGTGGGAACACCGGCGGAGCAAAGTTACCTCACCCACAGGAAGTGGGTGCACAGGGTCGAAGTGGCGTCGGGTTTTGACACGCAGGCTCTTGGTGCTTGAAGCTGAAAGGGCTGCAGGCAGGGTGAAGACGAAGTGTCCGGTGGAGTCCAAGGGTGGACTCAAGTTGTAGAGTACCTGAAAGCAGAGGGGACAGAGTCTGGGTCACTCAGCAGTGACCAGGGTGGAACCAGGACGGAACCAGGCAATGTCGGGCGCAATCAGGTGGTCGTCGAGGAGCTTCTCTCCGCTGTCACGTGGGCTCTGGGGCATCTGCGACGTCCAGGAGCAGGTCACGATCTGTCCCACGCAGGCTCTCACCGTCGGTGCAGTCGGCTTCAGGTTTGGAGCAAACAAGCCTTGGTAAGAGCAATCCACGCAGGATCGGAAGATTGCTTCTCACTCGGACCAGGAAGGTCAGAGTCGGGGCTCCTTTTCAGGGGAGCTGGTGTGGATCTGGAGCAACCAGAATCACAAGTCTTCTTAGGTAGTTCGTCGGCACAGGGACCACAAGCCAGCTGGCAAGTGACCGGGCCAACGCGTTGAGCCAAATCGTGCCAAAGGGCCCCACGCAGCACTCGTCGAGTGTGGAGGGCTGAACTTCGGCTCAGGAGTAGCTCAGGGTGGGCGCTTCTCAAACCCCGGTGTACAGCTTCGAGGGTCACTCGTGGGCTGCACGGTCAGCGTCTCGTGGTCACTTCAAGATGGCGTGCCCCACGCTTCCGGTCGCCTCCACGGGTCTCAACTTTGCAGGGACTGTGGATCGGGCTGTTAGAAGCTGGGCAGGCTTGATCTCGTCGATCTCAGTCGCTCGAGTTCCGGCGGGAACTGCAACTAAGTAGACGTCGAGGGCTGGATGGTGCCTGCTGCTGCAGGGTGGTCACTCCTTGACCACAAGGGAGATTCTTCGGGCTTCCACGTTGAGATGGAGGGCGAAGGGTCCAGAATATCGTTTCAAATGTTTCTTCCAGGAAATCTGATGTGCATTGGCACTGCTCCCACTCTTATTCGAATCTGGTGGGCGTGATTACCTGCTAGGTCCCCTCCTATGGGTGGGACCCAGGAAGTGGGTGGATACACCCCCTTCCTTTGATCCAGGCCGCCCTGGCACGAGGGCTGGAGTGCCCCAGAACCGGTTTGGCCGGATTATGCAAGGGGCAGCCTTGTGCGCCCCAGGCAGTGTCTGGTTTCTTTCAAACCTCCCTGCTACAATACACTATCTCCTGTCTGGAGGGCGGTGACACCCTCCTGTGACAGGAAACCCATTGTCCAGGACCCCCTTGACTGGGTTTCGGTCAGCTCCAGGGGTCCAGACATTTGTCTGTGGCAGAGGCATCCATTTTGTGGATCTTAAGGCCTTTGGAGAAATCAACCGCATTAAAGTGAAGTAACATGTCTTACCCCTCTAGAGGGGTGGAATGCCATCCCCGTCGCCAGAACTGGCGAGGGGATGGTATTCCAAAGCGTATGACACCTTACACGACATGTTTTGATAAAGCCAAACCAGAGTTGCTAAATAACCGCGAGGATTATAAGGCACTTAATAGTATATGGTATGGCATTATCCTGAAACAGCTTAGGGATTTGTTCCCGACGGCTGCAGACAGGCTCAGCTCATGCTAGAGCTCCATCTCACATAAAAACCATGCACCCAGCCTCCAGGATTGGTGAGGCCTGTCTATAGGAGTGGCTCACAGGTTTACATGTGTCCAGATATAGGTTTAGACATAGGTATACTATATCTAAGCAAGGGGTGTGTACACCACCTTACCCCAGCTGAGTGATCAGCCAGTTGTGTCAATTTAAGAACCAGCCAGGGGTGGCAAAAGTTATGCTGCAGCCCCTGGTAGGCCTTAGTGGCTCCTGTGCCCTGTGCACCTATAGTGCATTCTACAGGGGCTGACAAGGAGTCCATTTCCAATTGGTATGTGCCTATAGCACATGTGTGTGAGAAGTTGGCCTGGTAGGGGATGTTTCCAATTCTGGAACCACCTA
The DNA here is from genome assembly GCF_964261635.1 of Lissotriton helveticus. Lineage (NCBI taxonomy): Eukaryota > Metazoa > Chordata > Amphibia > Caudata > Salamandridae > Lissotriton > Lissotriton helveticus. The sequence continues at coordinate 973,098 of NW_027611717.1, forward strand.
CTACCTGACCAAACAATCCCCTTATGGTGTCTGGTTGTAAGTCAACCTTATTAGACAAGCTATCCTAGGGGTAGCATGGACTAAGCAGCCTAAAGGCTTAACTTAAGAGGTCGTGTTAAGCGAGCTGTTTTACCACATACAATCCTGTAATACCAAATGAAAGGACACCACACAAGTATATATTATAAAAATATATGTGTTTATTACTAAAAACAATCCCCAGTATTCTTTATGAATAAAGGGGCACAAGCGTTAAATCAAAAGCACTGTTTAAACATACAAAGTTGCACAATTATGGATGAGGGCAGGGGGCCACTCAAACCATATACTAAACAAGTGGTATAAGAGAGGCCACTCGAACAGTGGTTAGGCCTAGGGCCTAGGGAATCGCTGGGAGCAGTCAGGACAAGCAATGCTGAAGTCGGGAATGGCCCTCGGGATTCGGGAGATGTGCGGAAAGCGCACGCATGCACCAATGTTAACCAATGGTGCGTAAAAGTCAAATAGTTAAAGTTTAAGGACACTTCCGCTGAACCTAGAGGAACAAAACTTAACACACAGACCCTAGAGGTGTGCACCAGTGTGGGAACACCGGCGGAGCAAAGTTACCTCACCCACAGGAAGTGGGTGCACAGGGTCGAAGTGGCGTCGGGTTTTGACACGCAGGCTCTTGGTGCTTGGAGCTGAAAGGGCTGCAGGCAGGGTGAAGACGAAGTGTCCGGTGGAGTCCAAGGGTGGACTCAAGTTGTAGAGTACCTGAAAGCAGAGGGGACAGAGTCTGGGTCACTCAGCAGTGACCAGGGTGGAACCAGGACGGAACCAGGCAATGTCGGGCGCAATCAGGTGGTCGTCGAGGCGCTTCTCTTCGCTGTCACGTGGGCTCTGGGGCATCTGCGACGTCCAGGAGCAGGTCACGATCTGTCCCACGCAGGCTCTCACCGTCGGTGCAGTCGGCTTCCGGTTTGGAGCAAACAAGCCTTGGTAAGAGCAATCCACGCGGGATTGGAAGATGGCGTCTTACTCGGACCAGGAAGGTCAGAGTCGGGGCTCCCTTTCAGGGGAGCTGGTGTGGATCTGGAGCAACCAGAATCACGAGTCTTCTTTTGTAGTTCGTCGGCACAGGGACCACAAGCCAGCTGGCAAGTGACCGGGCCAACGCGTTGAGCCAAATCGTGCCAAAGGGCCCCACGCAGCACTCGTCGAGTGTGGAGGGCTGAACTTCGGCTCAGGAGTAGCTCAGGGTGGGGGCTTCTCAAACCCCGGTGTACAGCTTCGAGGGTCACTCGTGGGCTGCACGGTCAGCGTCTAGTGGTCACTTCAAGATGGCGTGCCCCACGCTTCCGGTCGCCTCCACGGGTCTCAGCTTTGCATGGACTGTGGATCGGGCTGTTAGAAGCTGGGCAGGCTTGATCTCGTCGATCTCAGTCGCTCGAGTTCCGGCGGGAACTGCAACTAAGTAGACGTCGAGGGCTGGATGGTGCCTGCTGCTGCAGGGTGGTCACTCCTTGACCACAAGGGAGATTCTTCGGGCTTCCACGTTGAGATGGAGGGCGAAGGGTCCAGAATATCGTTTTAAATGTTTCTTCCAGGAAATCTGATGTGCATTGGCACTGCTCCCACTCTTATTCGAATCTGGTGGGCGTGATTACCTGCTAGGTCCCCTCCTATGGGTGGGACCCAGGAAGTGGGTGGATACACCCCCTTCCTTTGATCCAGGCCGCCCTGGCACGAGGGCTGGAGTGCCCCAGAACCGGTTTGGCCGGATTATGCAAGGGGCAGCCTTGTGCGCCCCAGGCAGTGTCTGGTTTCTTTCAAACCTCCCTGCTACAATACACTATCTCCTGTCTGGAGGGCGGTGACACCCTCCTGTGACAGGAAACCCTTTGTCCAGGACCCCCTTGACTGGGTTTCGGTCAGCTCCAGGGGTCCAGACATTTGTCTGTGGCAGAGGCATCCATTTTGTGGATCTTAAGGCCTTTGGAGAAATCAACCGCATTAAAGTGAAGTAACATGTCTTACCCCTCTAGAGGGGTGGAATGCCATCCCCGTCGCCAGAACTGGCGAGGGGATGGTATTCCAAAGCGTATGACACCTTACACGACATGTTTTGATAAAGCCAAACCAGAGTTGCTAAATAACCGCGAGGATTATAAGGCACTTAATAGTATATGGTATGGCATTATCCTGAAACAGCTTAGGGATTTGTTCCCGACGGCTGCAGACAGGCTCAGCTCATGCTAGAGCTCCATCTCACATAAAAACCATGCACCCAGCCTCCAGGATTGGTGAGGCCTGTCTATAGGAGTGGCTCACAGGTTTACATGTGTCCAGATATAGGTTTAGACATAGGTATACTATATCTAAGCAAGGGGTGTGTACACCACCTTACCCCAGCTGAGTGATCAGCCAGTTGTGTCAATTTAAGAACCAGCCAGGGGTGGCAAAAGATATGCTGCAGCCCCTGGTAGGCCTTAGTGGCTCCTGTGCCCTGTGCACCTATAGTGCATTCTACAGGGGCTGACAAGGAGTCCATTTCCAATTGGTATGTACCTAGGGTACATGGAATCCATTTTACAGAGAGAGCAGATGGCCTGGGGCCCTGATTAGCAGGGAACCAGGTCAACTAAGTCAAAAAACCAGCTAAACACAGGCAAAAAAATCTGGGGTAACCATAGTCAGGTAGCCACCTTCCTACATAACCCCCCCCCAAACGAAAGGAGATAAGGCTATCCTTGGCCAGGTAAGCCTATATTGCCTGAGTGGCCATATAAGGAAGTACCTGCACTAGCATGGGTACCCCCTGTGTAGGAAGGTGGCTACCTGACTATGGTTACCCCAGATTTTTTGCCTGTGTTTAGCTGGTTTTTTGACTTAGTTGACCTGGTTCCCTGCTAATCAGGGCCCCAGGCCATCTGCTCTCTCTGTAAAATGGATTCCATGTACCCTAGGTACATACCAATTGGAAATGGACTCCTTGTCAGCCCCTGTAGAATGCACTATAGGTGCACAGGGCACAGGAGCCACTAAGGCCTACCAGGGGCTGCAGCATATCTTTTGCCACCCCTGGCTGGTTCTTAAATTGACACAACTGGCTGATCACTCAGCTGGGGTAAGGTGGTGTACACACCCCTTGCTTAGATATAGTATACCTATGTCTAAACCTATATCTGGACACATGTAAACCTGTGAGCCACTCCTATAGACAGGCCTCACCAATCCTGGAGGCTGGGTGCTTGGTTTTTATGTGAGATGGAGCTCTAGCATGAGCTGAGCCTGTCTGCAGCCGTCGGGAACAAATCCCTAAGCTGTTTCAGGATAATGCCATACCATATACTATTAAGTGCCTTATAATCCTCGCGGTTATTTAGCAACTCTGGTTTGGCTTTATCAAAACATGTCGTGTAAGGTGTCATACGCTTTGGAATACCATCCCCTCGCCAGTTCTGGCGACGGGGATGGCATTCCACCCCTCTAGAGGGGTAAGACATGTTACTTCACTTTAATGCGGTTGATTTCTCCAAAGGCCTTAAGATCCACAAAATGGATGCCTCTGCCACAGACAAATGTCTGGACCCCTGGAGCTGACCGAAACCCAGTCAAGGGGGTCCTGGACAAAGGGTTTCCTGTCACAGGAGGGTGTCACCGCCCTCCAGACAGGAGATAGTGTATTGTAGCAGGGAGGTTTGAAAGAAACCAGACACTGCCTGGGGCGCACAAGGCTGCCCCTTGCATAATCCGGCCAAACCGGTTCTGGGGCACTCCAGCCCTCGTGCCAGGGCGGCCTGGATCAAAGGAAGGGGGTGTATCCACCCACTTCCTGGGTCCCACCCATAGGAGGGGACCTAGCAGGTAATCACCCCCACCAGATTCGAATAAGAGTGGGAGCAGTGCCAATGCACATCAGATTTCCTGGAAGAAACATTTGAAACGATATTCTGGACCCTTCGCCCTCCATCTCAACGTGGAAGCCCGAAGAATCTCCCTTGTGGTCAAGGAGTGACCACCCTGCAGCAGCAGGCACCATCCAGCCCTCGACGTCTACTTAGTTGCAGTTCCCGCCGGAACTCGAGCGACTGAGATCGACGAGATCAAGCCTGCCCAGCTTCTAACAGCCCGATCCACAGTCCCTGCAAAGCTGAGACCCGTGGAGGCGACCGGAAGCGTGGGGCACGCCATCTTGAAGTGACCACGAGACGCTGACCGTGCAGCCCACGAGTGACCCTCGAAGCTGTACACCGGGGTTTGAGAAGCCCCCACCCTGAGCTACTCCTGAGCCGAAGTTCAGCCCTCCACACTCGACGAGTGCTGCGTGGGGCCCTTTGGCACGATTTGGCTCAACGCGTTGGCCCGGTCACTTGCCAGCTGGCTTGTGGTCCCTGTGCCGACGAACTACCAAAGAAGACTCGTGATTCTGGTTGCTCCAGATCCACACCAGCTCCCCTGAAAGGGAGCCCCGACTCTGACCTTCCTGGTCCGAGTGAGACGCCATCTTCCAATCCCGCGTGGATTGCTCTTACCAAGGCTTGTTTGCTCCAAACCGGAAGCCGACTGCACCGACGGTGAGAGCCTGCGTGGGACAGATCGTGACCTGCTCCTGGACGTCGCAGATGCCCCAGAGCCCACGTGACAGCGAAGAGAAGCGCCTCGACGACCACCTGATTGCGCCCGACATTGCCTGGTTCCGTCCTGGTTCCACCCTGGTCACTGCTGAGTGACCCAGACTCTGTCCCCTCTGCTTTCAGGTACTCTACAACTTGAGTCCACCCTTGGACTCCACCGGACACTTCGTCTTCACCCTGCCTGCAGCCCTTTCAGCTTCAAGCACCAAGAGCCTGCGTGTCAAAACCCGACGCCACTTCGACCCTGTGCACCCACTTCCTGTGGGTGAGGTAACTTTGCTCCGCCGGTGTTCCCACACCGGTGCACACCTCTAGGGTCTGTGTGTTAAGTTTTGTTCCTCTAGGTTCAGCGGAAGTGTCCTTAAACTTTAACTATTTGACTTTTACGCACCATTGGTTAACATTGGTGCATGCGTGCGCTTTCCGCACATCTCCCGAATCCCGAGGGCCATTCCCGACTTCAGCATTGCTTGTCCTGACTGCTCCCAGCGATTCCCTAGGCCCTAGGCCTAACCACTGTTCGAGTGGCCTCTCTTATACCACTTGTTTAGTATATGGTTTGAGTGGCCCCCCGCCCTCATCCATAATTGTGCAACTTGTATGTTTAAACAGTGCTTTTGATTTAACGCTTGTGCCCCTTTATTCATAAAGAATACTGGGGATTGTTTTTAGTAATAAACACATATATTTTTATAATATATACTTGTGTGGTGTCCTTTCATTTGGTATTACAGGATTGTATGTGGTAAAACAGCTCGCTTAACACGACCTCTTAAGTTAAGCCTTTAGGCTGCTTAGTCCATGCTACCCCTAGGATAGCTTGTCTAATAAGGTTGACTTACAACCAGACACCATAAGGGGATTGTTTGGTCAGGTAGTAGGTGGTTCCAGAATTGGAAACATCCCCTACCAGGCCAACTTCTCACATTGGTGAGCAGCGGTGCGGATTTGAGCTTGCTGTTGTTTTACCATTGCAATCTTTATATCAAATTGAAAGATCACATCAAGTACCTCTAGGTACATATAAAATCAAAAGCTTAGCATATTAAGTTCTACTGAACTTAGTAGTTGTAGGTTGAAGGGAGTAGCACACCCCTGACTACAACTCACTAGCAAGGTCCAGTAGGAAAACACTTAGTGTAGGTAAGTGCACCACTTACACCTCACTAGTAACCATGTCTGACACAGGAAAGGCCTCAGGGTCTAGTCCTGTGACAGTTGACCCTACCCAGGCAACTTTTGGATATGACAAACTAACCCGCAGAGACTTGATTGCCTTGTGCAAAGCAAGAGGGTTAAAAAGGGGCAGAAGCCCCACCTGCCTAATCCTGGTAGAAATCCTAGAACAGGATGACTTAGAGAAGGCAAAAGCAGCTTCCCTAGATACAGGAACTGGAGGGAACCCCCCTGTAGTTGATCCCCCTGAAGAGGAGGATGATGATGACTTGGATGAGGACTCAGATGGTGGGGACTCACAAGTACAGGATCAGGGTAGCCAGGTTCCAGTTGGTAGGCTTAGCCAGGCCAACTTGGACCTACTGGGGAATGGAGAGGGCCAGCACCTCCCCAGAACCCAACATGTGATTCTCCCAGGCAACAGAAGAGTGAGATCTCCCTCAGGGGACTCTCATCTTTCTAGTGCCTCCAGAGAATCAGAGAGAGGCATGAGTGCTTCTCAGAAAGCTGAGCATAGGGCCAGAATGAGGGCTGTCCAACTCCAAATAGAGAGGGAGGAGGTAGCCTTGGCTCAAGCTAAACTTAGCATGGCCCAAGCTAAACTTGCCTTGGCAAGAGAGAAAAAATTGTGTGGCTTAGATGCCACTGGTGGCAGCAATATTCCTAAAGAGAAACCCAGGTCCTATGACAGTAGAAACCTGACAAAGATTGTGCCCCCCTTCAAAGAAGGGGATGACATCCACAAATGGATGACTGCTCTTGAGAGAGCCTGCATGGTACAGCAGGTTCCTGAGGAACAGTGGGCAGCAATCTTATGGTACTCCTTTTCAGAGAAAGGGAGAGACAAGCTCCTCACTGTCAGACATGAGGATGCAAACAATTACAAAGTCCTGAAGAGTGTTCTGATAGATGGGTTTGGCTTAACCACTGAACAGTACAGGTTGAAGTTCAGAGATACCCAGAAGACACAGACTCAGGATTGGACTGATTTTGTAGATTGTGCTACTAAGGCTCTGGAGGGTTGGCTACATGGCAGCAAAGTACATGACTTTACAGGATTGTATAATTTGATTATGAGGGAGCAGATCCTAAGTAATTGTCAGAACCAGCTCTTACACCAGCACCTGGTAGACTCTGATCTGACCTCTCCCCAAGAATTGGGAAAGAAGGCAGACAAATGGGTCAGAACCAGGATTAGGCCTAAGAATCAGGACAGTAACCAGAAGAAGGAGTCTACCAAGCCTCAAGATAAGGGTGGGGATAAAAGTAAAGAAAAGACTTCCCCAGGGCCCCAAAACTCCAAGGATGGGGGTGGGTCCCAAGACACTTCTTCAACTGAGAAAAAACCCTATTGTTATCCCTGTAAACAGGTGGGGCATTACAAAACAGACAGCTGTTGTCCCAAGAATAACAATAAAGAAAATATACCTCCAAAGCCAGCTTCAACACCTCCTGTTACTGTCAGCAGTAATCCCCCAGGAAGTGGAAGCACACCCAGGAATCTGGGTGGGTTTACTTTTGGAAATCAGGTGGACCCTGGCCTATCCAGGTCCCCATCACCCAATGATCTTGTTTATGAGGCTGGCATGGGGTTTGCCAACTTCTCTGCTTGCCCAAATACTTTGAGCAAGTATAGACAAGAACCCATCATCAATGGTTTAAGAGTTGAAGCTTTTAGAGACACAGGGGCTAGCATCACCATGGTGGCTGATGGCATAGTCCCCTCTAAGCAACTTTTACCTGGTGCCACATACCAGGTAATAAACATTGATGGCATCCAAACAAATCATCCCATGGCAGTAGTAAGTCTCAGCTGGGGAGGTGTCACTGGCCCAAAGAGAGTGGCAGTGTCCCCAAACTTGCCTGTAGACTGTCTACTGGGTAATGATTTAGAAATCTCAGCCTGGGCTGGGGTTGAACAGGAAATCCATTCTAGAATGGTAAATTCCAATGGAAAGGTTAGTGGGGCGGTAATGGCTACAGCCCCAATTCAAGATGTCCTTCCTGAAAAGGTTGGTAGGGCGGAGATACTCCCTGCCCCATCTTTAGCAAAAGCTCTTCCTGAACAGAATAGCAAAGCTGTTATGATAACAGCAGAAACCCAAACTGAGTCTCCTCCTGAAAAGGTTGGTGGGGCTGTGATGGTGTAGGAGAGTAGGGTCTGCTATCCTATGGTCACCCCAAATTTTTGCTTTTTGCTTCACTGGTTTTCGACTACTGAGGCTGTGGGCCTGCTGATCAGACCCCCAGCCTGCTGTTCTCTCACTAAATTAATGACACATGTGCTATAGGCACATACCAATTGGAAATGGACTCCTTGTCAGCCCCTGTAGAATGCACTATAGGTGCACAGGGCACAGGAGCCACTAAGGCCTACCAGGGGCTGCAGCATATCTTTTGCCACCCCTGGCTGGTTCTTAAATTGACACAACTGGCTGATCACTCAGCTGGGGTAAGGTGGTGTACACACCCCTTGCTTAGATATAGTATACCTATGTCTAAACCTATATCTGGACACATGTAAACCTGTGAGCCACTCCTATAGACAGGCCTCACCAATCCTGGAGGCTGGGTGCATGGTTTTTATGTGAGATGGAGCTCTAGCATGAGCTGAGCCTGTCTGCAGCCGTCGGGAACAAATCCCTAAGCTGTTTCAGGATAATGCCATACCATATACTATTAAGTGCCTTATAATCCTCGCGGTTATTTAGCAACTCTGGTTTGGCTTTATCAAAACATGTCGTGTAAGGTGTCATACGCTTTGGAATACCATCCCCTCGCCAGTTCTGGCGACGGGGATGGCATTCCACCCCTCTAGAGGGGTAAGACATGTTACTTTACTTTAATGCGGTTGATTTCTCCAAAGGCCTTAAGATCCACAAAATGGATGCCTCTGCCACAGACAAATGTCTGGACCCCTGGAGCTGACCGAAACCCAGTCAAGGGGGTCCTGGACAAAGGGTTTCCTGTCACAGGAGGGTGTCACCGCCCTCCAGACAGGAGATAGTGTATTGTAGCAGGGAGGTTTGAAAGAAACCAGACACTGCCTGGGGCGCACAAGGCTGCCCCTTGCATAATCCGGCCAAACCGGTTCTGGGGCACTCCAGCCCTCGTGCCAGGGCGGCCTGGATCAAAGGAAGGGGGTGTATCCACCCACTTCCTGGGTCCCACCCATAGGAGGGGACCTAGCAGGTAATCACGCCCACCAGATTCGAATAAGAGTGGGAGCAGTGCCAATGCACATCAGATTTCCTGGAAGAAACATTTGAAACGATATTCTGGACCCTTCGCCCTCCATCTCAACGTGGAAGCCCGAAGAATCTCCCTTGTGGTCAAGGAGTGACCACCCTGCAGCAGCAGGCACCATCCAGCCCTCGACGTCTACTTGGTTGCAGTTCCCGCCGGAACTCGAGCGACTGAGATCGACGAGATCAAGCCTGCCCAGCTTCTAACAGCCCGATCCACAGTCCCTGCAAAGCTGAGACCCGTGGAGGCGACCGGAAGCGTGGGGCACGCCATCTTGAAGTGACCACGAGACGCTGACCGTGCAGCCCACGAGTGACCCTCGAAGCTGTACACCGGGGTTTGAGAAGCCCCCACCCTGAGCTACTCCTGAGCCGAAGTTCAGCCCTCCACACTCGACGAGTGCTGCGTGGGGCCCTTTGGCACGATTTGGCTCAACGCGTTGGCCCGGTCACTTGCCAGCTGGCTTGTGGTCCCTGTGCCGACGAACTACAAAAGAAGACTCGTGATTCTGGTTGCTCCAGATCCACACCAGCTCCCCTGAAAGGGAGCTCCGACTCTGACCTTCCTGGTCCGAGTGAGACGCCATCTTCCAATCCCGCGTGGATTGCTCTTACCAAGGCTTGTTTGCTCCAAACCGGAAGCCGACTGCACCGACGGTGAGAGCCTGCGTGGGACAGATCGTGACCTGCTCCTGGACGTCGCAGATGCCCCAGAGCCCACGTGACAGCGAAGAGAAGCGCCTCGACGACCACCTGATTGCGCCCGACATTGCCTGGTTCCGTCCTGGTTCCACCCTGGTCACTGCTGAGTGACCCAGACTCTGTCCCCTCTGCTTTCAGGTACTCTACAACTTGAGTCCACCCTTGGACTCCACCGGACACTTCGTCTTCACCCTGCCTGCAGCCCTTTCAGCTTCAAGCACCAAGAGCCTGCGTGTCAAAACCCGACGCCACTTCGACCCTGTGCACCCACTTCCTGTGGGTGAGGTAACTTTGCTCCGCCGGTGTTCCCACACTGGTGCACACCTCTAGGGTCTGTGTGTTAAGTTTTGTTCCTCTAGGTTCAGCGGAAGTGTCCTTAAACTTTAACTATTTGACTTTTACGCACCATTGGTTAACATTGGTGCATGCGTGCGCTTTCCGCACATCTCCCGAATCCCGAGGGCCATTCCCGACTTCAGCATTGCTTGTCCTGACTGCTCCCAGCGATTCCCTAGGCCCTAGGCCTAACCACTGTTCGAGTGGCCTCTCTTATACCACTTGTTTAGTATATGGTTTGAGTGGCCCCCTGCCCTCATCCATAATTGTGCAACTTTGTATGTTTAAACAGTGCTTTTGATTTAACGCTTGTGCCCCTTTATTCATAAAGAATACTGGGGATTGTTTTTAGTAATAAACACATATATTTTTATAATATATACTTGTGTGGTGTCCTTTCATTTGGTATTACAGGATTGTATGTGGTAAAACAGCTCGCTTAACACGACCTCTTAAGTTAAGCCTTTAGGCTGCTTAGTCCATGCTACCACTAGGATAGCTTGTCTAATAAGGTTGACTTACAACCAGACACCATAAGGGGATTGTTTGGTCAGGTAGTAGGTGGTTCCAGAATTGGAAACATCCCCTACCAGGCCAACTTCTCACATTGGTGAGCAGCGGTGCGGATTTGAGCTTGCTGTTGTTTTACCATTGCAATCTTTATATCAAATTGAAAGATCACATCAAGTACCTCTAGGTACATATAAAATCAAAAGCTTAGCATATTAAGTTCTACTGAACTTAGTAGTTGTAGGTTGAAGGGAGTAGCACACCCCTGACTACAACTCACTAGCAAGGTCCAGTAGGAAAACACTTAGTGTAGGTAAGTGCACCACTTACACCTCACTAGTAACCATGTCCGACACAGGAAAGGCCTCAGGGTCTAGTCCTGTGACAGTTGACCCTACCCAGGCAACTTCTGGATATGACAAACTAACCCGCAGAGACTTGATTGTCTTGTGCAAAGCAAGAGGGTTAAAAAGGGGCAGAAGCCCCACCTGCCTAATCCTGATAGGACTCCTAGAACAGGATGACTTAGAGAGGGCAAAAGCAGCTTCCCTAGATACAGGAACTGAAGGGAACCCCCCTGCAGTTGATCCCCCTGAAGAGGAGGATGATGATGACTTGGATGAGGACTCAGAAGTTGAGGACTTAGAAGTACAGGATCAGGGTAGCCAGGTTCCAGTTGGTAGGCTTAGCCAGGCCAACTTGGACCTACTGGGGAATGGAGAGGGCCAGCACCTCCCCAGAACCCAACATGTGATTCTCCCAGGCAACAGAAGAGTGAGATCTCCCTCAGGGGACTCTCATCTTTCTAGTGCCTCCAGAGAATCAGAGAGAGGCATGAGTGCTTCTCAGAAAGCTGAGCATAGGGCTAGAATGAGGGCTGTCAGACTCCAGATAGAGAGAGAGGAGGTAGCCCTGAGTCAAGCTAAGCTTACCTTAGCTCAAGCTAAACTTGCCTTGGCAAGAGAGCAGAAATTAAGTGGCTTAGATGTCACTGGTGGCAGCAATTTTCCAAGAGAAAAAGACAGGGCCTATGACAATAGAAACCTGACCAAGATTGTGCCCCCCTTCAAAGAAGGGGATGACATCCACAAATGGATGACTGCTCTTGAGAGAGCCTGCATGGTACAGCAGGTTCCTGAGAACCAGTGGGCTGCAATTTTGTGGTACTCCTTTTCTGAGAAAGGGAGAGACAGGCTCCTCACAGTTAGACCTGAGGATGCCAAAAACTACTCTGTTTTGAAGAGTGCTCTCATTGAAGGGTATGGCCTAACCACTGAGCAATACAGGTTGTTGTTCAGAGACACCCAGAAAGCACAGACTCAAGACTGGACTGATTTTGTGGAGTGTGCCACTAAGGCTTTGGAGGGTTGGTTACAGGGAAGTAAAGTTTCAGACTATACAGGATTGTACAATCTTATGATGAGAGAACAGATCCTTAATAACTGTACAAACCAGCTGTTGCATCAATACCTTATTGACTCTGATCTGACCTCTCCCCAAGAATTGGGAAAGAAGGCAGACAAATGGGTCAGAACAAGGATTAAGCAGAAACCCCAGAACCAAGGTGGTGACCAGAAGAAAACAGACCAGAAGGGTGGTAATCAGAATCAGAAAGATAAAGAAAAAGACCAGAAGTCTTCAGGCCCCCAAACTAATAGTAAGGAGGGTGGTTCCCAAAATGGTAACAAGAAGAAGAAGAACAAAGGTCCAAAGACACCTTGGTGTAATACCTGCAAATCAGTTTCACACTGGGGCAGTGAGTGCACCAAGGCAAATCCAGTTCCCACCACTACAGCTCCTAAAGCAACTGCAACCCCAAGTACAGTAAGCAGTGGTGGAACACAGTCCAAGGGTGTAGCTGGGTTGACCCTGGGTATTGAAGTAGGATCTGGCCTAGTCAGAGTCCCTACACAGGCAGTTCTCCTGTATGATGTGGACATTGAGTTGCCCACTGCAGTAAGCCCCACTAACCTGGGCAAATACAGGCAGACTCCCTTAATAAATGAGAAACTGGCTCAAGCTTACAGGGACACATGTGCTAGTGTCACCATGGTGACCCCTGGCTTTGTGGACCCTGGACAGATTGTACTAGGAGAGAGCTACCTAGTAACCAATGCAAGCAACTCCACTACCTCCCATAGTGTGGCAGTTGTGAACTTCTCCTGGGGAGGGGTTGATGGCCTAAAGAAAGTTGTGGTGAGTGCAGACCTACCAGTAGACTGTCTGTTAGGCAATGACCTTGAAAGCTCAGCATGGTCAGAAGTGGAGTACAGGACTCATGCAGAAATGCTAGGGATTTCAGAGCATGTCCTTGCCATGACAAGGGCTCAGGCTAAGAAGTGCCTTCCTGAACCAGTGGTGGATCTTGAGACAATAGACCAGCCACAACCCAAGAGAAGGAGCAAGAGAGGAAAGGCCTCGCCTTCCACCTTGCCCCAGGTTGAGGATCAGGTTTCAGAGGAAACTGATTCTGCAGTCCAAGAGGAGACTGTCTCTGAGGAGCTTGAACCTGACCAGGTTGAGTTTCTGGGGACAGGGGGACCCTCAAGGGCAGACCTGAGGCAGGCTCAATTAGATTGCCCTTCCCTTGAACCCCTCAGACAGCAGGCTGCTGCTGAGGCTGCTGGGGATGCCCAAGGTACCCATACAGTGTATTGGGATGAGGGACTCCTTTACTCAGAGGCTAGAACCCCCAAGCCTGGCATGACCAGGAGGTTGGTGATACCTCTGCAGTTTAGGGGATTCCTCCTTACCTTGGCCCATGATATTCCCCTTGCAGGACACTTAGGCCAGAACAAGACGTGGGACAGGCTTGTTCCACACTTTCACTGGCCTCACATGTCAGAGGATGTCAAGGAGTTTTGTCGCTCCTGTGTCACTTGCCAAGCCAGTGGTAAGTCAGGTGGCACAACAAAGGCCCCCCTAATACCACTACCTGTGGTGGGGGTCCCCTTTGAGAGAGTTGGAATTGATATTGTGGGTCCAATGGACCCCCAAACAGCATCTGGGAACAGATTCATACTGGTGGTAGTGGATCATGCCACCAGGTACCCAGAGGCTATTCCCCTAAGGACCACCACAGCACCTGTGGTGGCAAAAGCCCTCATTGCAGTTTTCTCAAGAGTGGGCTTTCCTAAGGAGGTACTATCAGATAGAGGGACAAATTTTATGTCCAGCTATCTAAAAGCAATGTGGAAGGAATGTGGGGTAAACTATAAGTTTACCACCCCATATCATCCACAATGCAATGGGCTTGTGGAGAGATTTAACAAGACCCTTAAAGGCATGATAAAAGGATTACCAGAGAAGCTCAGGCGGAAATGGGACATTCTTTTACCCTGCCTGCTCTTTGCTTACAGAGAGGTCCCACAGAAGGGGGTTGGCTACAGCCCTTTTGAACTTTTGTTTGGCCACCCTGTGAGAGGTCCATTGTGTTTGGTGAAGGAAGGATGGGAGTTACCTCTCAAAAAGCCCAAACTAGACATAGTGGACTATGTACTTGGTCTCCGCTCCAGGATGGCTGAGTACATGGAAAGAGCATCCAAAAACCTGGAGGCCAGCCAAGAATTGCAGAAAGCTTGGCATGACCAAAAGGCTGTACTGGTAGAGTTCCAACCAGGACAGAAGGTATGGGTACTGGAGCCAGTGGCTCCAGCAGCACTCCAAGACAAATGGAGTGGACCCTATCCTATTATTGAGAAGAAAGGGGAAGTCACCTACTTGGTAGACTTTGGAACACCCAGGAGCCCTCACAGGGTAATCCATGTGAATCGCTTGAAAGCATTTGTAGACAGGGAGGACATGAGCTTGCTCATGGCCACAGATGGGGAACAGGAGGAAGAGAGTGACCCTCTCCCAGACCTGCTTTCCCAGAACCCTGATGATGGTTCAGTTGATGGAGTAGCCTTGGCAGGCAGCCTCACTGACCAGCAACAGAGGGACTGCAGACAAGTTTTGCAGGCTCACAGGCAAATGTTTTCACTCACCCCCAGCCAAACTGACTGGTGTACCCATGTTGTGGACACTGGTGACAGTCTGCCTGTCAAGAATAAGATCTACAGGCAACCTGATCATGTCAGGGATTGCATCAAGGCTGAGGTGCAAAAGATGTTGGAGCTTGGAGTGATTGAGCCATCAGAGAGCCCATGGGCCAGCCCAGTAGTCCTGGTGCCAAAACCTCATACCCAAGATGGTAAGAGAGAAATGAGGTTTTGCGTGGATTACAGGGGTCTCAATGCTGTCACTAGGACAGATGCTCACCCCATTCCAAGAGCAGATGAGCTCATTGACAGATTGGCTTCTGCCAAGTTTCTGAGCACATTTGATCTGACAGCTGGCTACTGGCAAATCAGACTAGCTGAGGAGTCAAAAGCCAAAACAGCATTCTCTACCCCTAGTGGACATTATCAGTTTGTGGTAATGCCCTTTGGTTTGAAGAATGCACCTGCCACTTTTCAAAGGTTGGTGAACCAAGTCCTTACTGGGTTGGATGACTTTTGTGCAGCTTATCTGGATGATATTGCTGTCTTTAGCTCCACCTGGGAGGATCACCTGATCCACCTGAAGAAAGTTTTGGAGGCCCTGCAAAAGGCAGGCCTAACTATCAAGGCCACAAAGTGCCAGATAGGGCAGAGTAAGGTTGTATACCTGGGCCACCTAGTAGGTGGAGGCCAGGTTCAGCCACTGGAAAGCAAAATCCAGGCCATACAGGACTGGGCTCCTCCAGTTACCCAGACACAAGTCAGAGCCTTCTTGGGCCTGACTGGGTATTACAGAAAGTTTGTGAAAAACTATGGGTCTATAGTGACACCATTAAATGACTTGACATCCAAGAAGATGCCAAAAAAGGTTCAGTGGACAGTTAGCTGTCAGAAGGCATTTGAAGACCTGAAGAAGGCCATGTGCTCTGCACCTATCCTAAAGAGTCCTGACTACTCCAAACAGTTCATTGTTCAGACAGATGCTTCTGAGTTGGGGGTGGGAGCTGTACTCTCACAACTTAATCAAGATGGTCAAGACCAGCCAATTGCTTTCATTAGCAGGAGGCTAACCCCAAGAGAAAAACGTTGGTCAGCCATTGAGAGGGAGGCCTTTGCTGTGGTTTGGGCATTAAAGAAGTTGAGGTCCTACTTGTTTGGAACTCACTTCCTAGTGCAAACAGACCATAAGCCCCTCTTATGGCTTAATCAGATGAAGGGTGAAAATCCCAAACTGCTCAGGTGGTCCATTTCCCTACAGGGGATGGACTTTACAGTGGAGCACCGCCCAGGGACTGACCATGGTAATGCAGATGGTCTCTCCAGGTACTTCCACTTAGAACATGAAGACTTATCTGGTCAAGGTTAGTTTAATGTCCCTGCGTTTGGGGGGGGGGTTGTGTAGGAGAGTAGGGTCTGCTATCCTATGGTCACCCCAAATTTTTGCTTTTTGCTTCACTGGTTTTCGACTACTGAGGCTGTGGGCCTGCTGATCAGACCCCCAGCCTGCTGTTCTCTCACTAAATTAATGACACATGTGCTATAGGCACATACCAATTGGAAATGGACTCCTTGTCAGCCCCTGTAGAATGCACTATAGGTGCACAGGGCACAGGAGCCACTAAGGCCTACCAGGGGCTGCAGCATATCTTTTGCCACCCCTGGCTGGTTCTTAAATTGACACAACTGGCTGATCACTCAGCTGGGGTAAGGTGGTGTACACACCCCTTGCTTAGATATAGTATACCTATGTCTAAACCTATATCTGGACACATGTAAACCTGTGAGCCACTCCTATAGACAGGCCTCACCAATCCTGGAGGCTGGGTGCATGGTTTTTATGTGAGATGGAGCTCTAGCATGAGCTGAGCCTGTCTGCAGCCGTCGGGAACAAATCCCTAAGCTGTTTCAGGATAATGCCATACCATATACTATTAAGTGCCTTATAATCCTCGCGGTTATTTAGCAACTCTGGTTTGGCTTTATCAAAACATGTCGTGTAAGGTGTCATACGCTTTGGAATACCATCCCCTCGCCAGTTCTGGCGACGGGGATGGCATTCCACCCCTCTAGAGGGGTAAGACATGTTACTTTACTTTAATGCGGTTGATTTCTCCAAAGGCCTTAAGATCCACAAAATGGATGCCTCTGCCACAGACAAATGTCTGGACCCCTGGAGCTGACCGAAACCCAGTCAAGGGGGTCCTGGACAAAGGGTTTCCTGTCACAGGAGGGTGTCACCGCCCTCCAGACAGGAGATAGTGTATTGTAGCAGGGAGGTTTGAAAGAAACCAGACACTGCCTGGGGCGCACAAGGCTGCCCCTTGCATAATCCGGCCAAACCGGTTCTGGGGCACTCCAGCCCTCGTGCCAGGGCGGCCTGGATCAAAGGAAGGGGGTGTATCCACCCACTTCCTGGGTCCCACCCATAGGAGGGGACCTAGCAGGTAATCACGCCCACCAGATTCGAATAAGAGTGGGAGCAGTGCCAATGCACATCAGATTTCCTGGAAGAAACATTTGAAACGATATTCTGGACCCTTCGCCCTCCATCTCAACGTGGAAGCCCGAAGAATCTCCCTTGTGGTCAAGGAGTGACCACCCTGCAGCAGCAGGCACCATCCAGCCCTCGACGTCTACTTGGTTGCAGTTCCCGCCGGAACTCGAGCGACTGAGATCGACGAGATCAAGCCTGCCCAGCTTCTAACAGCCCGATCCACAGTCCCTGCAAAGCTGAGACCCGTGGAGGCGACCGGAAGCGTGGGGCACGCCATCTTGAAGTGACCACGAGACGCTGACCGTGCAGCCCACGAGTGACCCTCGAAGCTGTACACCGGGGTTTGAGAAGCCCCCACCCTGAGCTACTCCTGAGCCGAAGTTCAGCCCTCCACACTCGACGAGTGCTGCGTGGGGCCCTTTGGCACGATTTGGCTCAACGCGTTGGCCCGGTCACTTGCCAGCTGGCTTGTGGTCCCTGTGCCGACGAACTACAAAAGAAGACTCGTGATTCTGGTTGCTCCAGATCCACACCAGCTCCCCTGAAAGGGAGCTCCGACTCTGACCTTCCTGGTCCGAGTGAGACGCCATCTTCCAATCCCGCGTGGATTGCTCTTACCAAGGCTTGTTTGCTCCAAACCGGAAGCCGACTGCACCGACGGTGAGAGCCTGCGTGGGACAGATCGTGACCTGCTCCTGGACGTCGCAGATGCCCCAGAGCCCACGTGACAGCGAAGAGAAGCGCCTCGACGACCACCTGATTGCGCCCGACATTGCCTGGTTCCGTCCTGGTTCCACCCTGGTCACTGCTGAGTGACCCAGACTCTGTCCCCTCTGCTTTCAGGTACTCTACAACTTGAGTCCACCCTTGGACTCCACCGGACACTTCGTCTTCACCCTGCCTGCAGCCCTTTCAGCTTCAAGCACCAAGAGCCTGCGTGTCAAAACCCGACGCCACTTCGACCCTGTGCACCCACTTCCTGTGGGTGAGGTAACTTTGCTCCGCCGGTGTTCCCACACTGGTGCACACCTCTAGGGTCTGTGTGTTAAGTTTTGTTCCTCTAGGTTCAGCGGAAGTGTCCTTAAACTTTAACTATTTGACTTTTACGCACCATTGGTTAACATTGGTGCATGCGTGCGCTTTCCGCACATCTCCCGAATCCCGAGGGCCATTCCCGACTTCAGCATTGCTTGTCCTGACTGCTCCCAGCGATTCCCTAGGCCCTAGGCCTAACCACTGTTCGAGTGGCCTCTCTTATACCACTTGTTTAGTATATGGTTTGAGTGGCCCCCTGCCCTCATCCATAATTGTGCAACTTTGTATGTTTAAACAGTGCTTTTGATTTAACGCTTGTGCCCCTTTATTCATAAAGAATACTGGGGATTGTTTTTAGTAATAAACACATATATTTTTATAATATATACTTGTGTGGTGTCCTTTCATTTGGTATTACAGGATTGTATGTGGTAAAACAGCTCGCTTAACACGACCTCTTAAGTTAAGCCTTTAGGCTGCTTAGTCCATGCTACCACTAGGATAGCTTGTCTAATAAGGTTGACTTACAACCAGACACCATAAGGGGATTGTTTGGTCAGGTAGTAGGTGGTTCCAGAATTGGAAACATCCCCTACCAGGCCAACTTCTCACAGATGGCCACAGCCCAAACTCAAACTGACACGTGTGTTGTGAAACCTGAAATGATGGATAACTCCACACAAACTGAGAGCATGGAGGAGGAAGAGAAATCTCCCCCTCACCAGACTTTAGGACAGGATCAGCCTCCTCAGGGAACTGATCTTACCCCTGATGAAGGAACTGCCCCAGAGGTGGTTGGGCCTAGCCTGACAGAACCTCTGATGTCAGTGGACCCTTCTCAGGTGGGACCCAGTCTGGAGCAGGTAACCTGCCCCTCTCTCCCTTGCCTTAGCCAGCCCAGGGCTGCAGAGGACAAGAAGGACAGTGAGACCCAGAGGGCCCCCTGTCAAATAAAGCACCCCCATCAAAAGATTAGGTGCACCAAAACTAGCAGCCCTAGTAAGGTGAAAACTTTAAAAACTCCTGAGGGAGCCCCCTTAAAAACAGTTAGGGACCTCCCCCAGATGGATTCTGTTGGGCACAGCCAAACCTGGGACCCAAAGGGCCCAAACCTGAACTGTCCCTCCAGCAAGCCAGACAGAGGGACCCAGCCTCCAGCTTTAGGTAGCCAGAGGTTGACCCTGAGAGCACAGTGCAACTCAGTTAAAGAAAGAAAGGCACACATGGTGGAAGATAATTGGAGGAAGCTAAGCCCTAAATTAGTAGAGCCTCACTTCAATACTCCATATCCAAACCAGCCTTTAACTTTGCATAAACACACCCAAGGTAGTGATTCCCTATGGTGGAGACCCTCTAATACCCAAAGGGTGAGGGACTGCTTAGTGGACCATGAGACAGGGGGTACCCATGCTAGTGCAGGTACTTCCTTATATGGCCACTCAGGCAATATAGGCTTACCTGGCCAAGGATAGCCTTATCTCCTTTCGTTTGGGGGGGGGTTATGTAGGAAGGTGGCTACCTGACTATGGTTACCCCAGATTTTTTGCCTGTGTTTAGCTGGTTTTTTGACTTAGTTGACCTGGTTCCCTGCTAATCAGGGCCCCAGGCCATCTGCTCTCTCTGTAAAATGGATTCCATGTACCCTAGGTACATACCAATTGGAAATGGACTCCTTGTCAGCCCCTGTAGAATGCACTATAGGTGCACAGGGCACAGGAGCCACTAAGGCCTACCAGGGGCTGCAGCATATCTTTTGCCACCCCTGGCTGGTTCTTAAATTGACACAACTGGCTGATCACTCAGCTGGGGTAAGGTGGTCTACACACCCCTTGCTTAGATATAGTATACCTATGTCTAAACCTATATCTGGACACATGTAAACCTGTGAGCCACTCCTATAGACAGGCCTCACCAATCCTGGAGGCTGGGTGCTTGGTTTTTATGTGAGATGGAGCTCTAGCATGAGCTGAGCCTGTCTGCAGCCGTCGGGAACAAATCCCTAAGCTGTTTCAGGATAATGCCATACCATATACTATTAAGTGCCTTATAATCCTCGCGGTTATTTAGCAACTCTGGTTTGGCTTTATCAAAACATGTCGTGTAAGGTGTCATACGCTTTGGAATACCATCCCCTCGCCAGTTCTGGCGACGGGGATGGCATTCCACCCCTCTAGAGGGGTAAGACATGTTACTTCACTTTAATGCGGTTGATTTCTCCAAAGGCCTTAAGATCCACAAAATGGATGCCTCTGCCACAGACAAATGTCTGGACCCCTGGAGCTGACCGAAACCCAGTCAAGGGGGTCCTGGACAAAGGGTTTCCTGTCACAGGAGGGTGTCACCGCCCTCCAGACAGGAGATAGTGTATTGTAGCAGGGAGGTTTGAAAGAAACCAGACACTGCCTGGGGCGCACAAGGCTGCCCCTTGCATAATCCGGCCAAACCGGTTCTGGGGCACTCCAGCCCTCGTGCCAGGGCGGCCTGGATCAAAGGAAGGGGGTGTATCCACCCACTTCCTGGGTCCCACCCATAGGAGGGGACCTAGCAGGTAATCACGCCCACCAGATTCGAATAAGAGTGGGAGCAGTGCCAATGCACATCAGATTTCCTGGAAGAAACATTTGAAACGATATTCTGGACCCTTCGCCCTCCATCTCAACGTGGAAGCCCGAAGAATCTCCCTTGTGGTCAAGGAGTGACCACCCTGCAGCAGCAGGCACCATCCAGCCCTCGACGTCTACTTAGTTGCAGTTCCCGCCGGAACTCGAGCGACTGAGATCGACGAGATCAAGCCTGCCCAGCTTCTAACAGCCCGATCCACAGTCCCTGCAAAGCTGAGACCCGTGGAGGCGACCGGAAGCGTGGGGCACGCCATCTTGAAGTGACCACGAGACGCTGACCGTGCAGCCCACGAGTGACCCTCGAAGCTGTACACCGGGGTTTGAGAAGCCCCCACCCTGAGCTACTCCTGAGCCGAAGTTCAGCCCTCCACACTCGACGAGTGCTGCGTGGGGCCCTTTGGCACGATTTGGCTCAACGCGTTGGCCCGGTCACTTGCCAGCTGGCTTGTGGTCCCTGTGCCGACGAACTACCAAAGAAGACTCGTGATTCTGGTTGCTCCAGATCCACACCAGCTCCCCTGAAAGGGAGCCCCGACTCTGACCTTCCTGGTCCGAGTGAGACGCCATCTTCCAATCCCGCGTGGATTGCTCTTACCAAGGCTTGTTTGCTCCAAACCGGAAGCCGACTGCACCGACGGTGAGAGCCTGCGTGGGACAGATCGTGACCTGCTCCTGGACGTCGCAGATGCCCCAGAGCCCACGTGACAGCGAAGAGAAGCGCCTCGACGACCACCTGATTGCGCCCGACATTGCCTGGTTCCGTCCTGGTTCCACCCTGGTCACTGCTGAGTGACCCAGACTCTGTCCCCTCTGCTTTCAGGTACTCTACAACTTGAGTCCACCCTTGGACTCCACCGGACACTTCGTCTTCACCCTGCCTGCAGCCCTTTCAGCTTCAAGCACCAAGAGCCTGCGTGTCAAAACC
The DNA here is from genome assembly GCF_964261635.1 of Lissotriton helveticus. NCBI lineage: Eukaryota > Metazoa > Chordata > Amphibia > Caudata > Salamandridae > Lissotriton > Lissotriton helveticus. Next base: position 994,741 of record NW_027611717.1, read on the forward strand.
CGACGCCACTTCGACCCTGTGCACCCACTTCCTGTGGGTGAGGTAACTTTGCTCCGCCGGTGTTCCCACACCGGTGCACACCTCTAGGGTCTGTGTGTTAAGTTTTGTTCCTCTAGGTTCAGCGGAAGTGTCCTTAAACTTTAACTATTTGACTTTTACGCACCATTGGTTAACATTGGTGCATGCGTGCGCTTTCCGCACATCTCCCGAATCCCGAGGGCCATTCCCGACTTCAGCATTGCTTGTCCTGACTGCTCCCAGCGATTCCCTAGGCCCTAGGCCTAACCACTGTTCGAGTGGCCTCTCTTATACCACTTGTTTAGTATATGGTTTGAGTGGCCCCCCGCCCTCATCCATAATTGTGCAACTTGTATGTTTAAACAGTGCTTTTGATTTAACGCTTGTGCCCCTTTATTCATAAAGAATACTGGGGATTGTTTTTAGTAATAAACACATATATTTTTATAATATATACTTGTGTGGTGTCCTTTCATTTGGTATTACAGGATTGTATGTGGTAAAACAGCTCGCTTAACACGACCTCTTAAGTTAAGCCTTTAGGCTGCTTAGTCCATGCTACCCCTAGGATAGCTTGTCTAATAAGGTTGACTTACAACCAGACACCATAAGGGGATTGTTTGGTCAGGTAGTAGGTGGTTCCAGAATTGGAAACATCCCCTACCAGGCCAACTTCTCACACCCTGTCTCATGGTCCACTAAGCAGTCCCTCACCCTTTGGGTATTAGAGGGTCTCCACCATAGGGAATCACTACCTTGGGTGTGTTTATGCAAAGTTAAAGGCTGGTTTGGATATGGAGTATTGAAGTGAGGCTCTACTAATTTAGGGCTTAGCTTCCTCCAATTATCTTCCACCATGGGTGCCTTTCTTTCTTTAACTGAGTTGCACTGTGCTCTCAGGGTCAACCTCTGGCTACCTAAAGCTGGAGGCTGGGTCCCTCTGTTTGGCTTGCTGGAGGGACAGTTCAGGTTTGGGCCCCTTGGGTCCCAGGTTTGGCTGTGCCCAACAGAATCCATCTGTGGGAGGTCCCTAACTGTTTTTAAGGGGGCTCCCTCAGGAGTTTTTAAAGTTTTCACCTTACTAGGGCTACTAGTTTTGGTGCACCTAATCTCTTGATGGGGGTGCTTTATTTGACAGGGGGCCCTCTGGGTCTCACTGTCCTTCTTGTCCTCTGCAGCCCTGGGCTGGCTAAGGCAAGGTAGAGAGGGGCAGGTTACCTGCTCCAGACTGGGTCCCACCTGAGAAGGGTCCACTGACATCAGAGGTTCTGTCAGGCTAGGCCCAACCACCTCTGGGGCAGCTCCTTCATCAGGGGTAAGATCAGTTCCCTGAGGAGGCTGATCCTGTCCTAAAGTCTGGTGAGGGGGAGATTTCTCTTCCTCCTCCATGCTCTCAGTTTGTGTGGAGTTATCCATCATTTCAGGTTTCACAACACACATGTCAGTTTGAGTTTGGGCTGTGGCCATCACAGCCCCACCAACCTTTTCAGGAGGAGACTCAGTTTGGGTTTCTGCTGTTATCATAACAGCTTTGCTATTCTGTTCAGGAAGAGCTTTTACTAAAGATGGGGCAGAGAGTTTCTCAGCCCTACCAACCTTTTCAGGAAGGACATCTTGGATTGGGGCTGTAGCCAGTACAGCCTCACTAACCTTTCCATGGGAATTCACCATTCTAGAATGGGTTTCCTGTTCAACCTCAGCCCAGGCTGAGATTTCTAAATCATTACCCAGTAGACAGTCCACAGGCAAGTTTGGTGACACTGCCACTCTCTTTGGGCCAGTGACACCTCCCCAGCTGAGACTTACTACTGCCATGGGATGATTTGTTTGGATGCCATCAATGTTTATTACCTGGTATGTGGCACCAGGTAAAAGTTGCTTAGAGGGGACTATGCCATCAGCCACCATGGTGATGCTAGCCCCTGTGTCTCTAAAAGCTTCAACTCTTAAACCATTGATGATGGGTTCTTGTCTATACTTGCTCAAAGTATTTGGGCAAGCAGAGAAGTTGGCAAACCCCATGCCAGCCTCATAAACAAGATCATTGGGTGATGGGGACCTGGATAGGCCAGGGTCCACCTGATTTCCAAAAGTAAACCCACCCAGTTTCCTGGGTGTGCTTCCACTTCCTGGGGGATTACTGCTGACAGTAACAGGAGGTGTTGAAGCTGGCTTTGGAGGTATATTTTCTTTATTGTTATTCTTGGGACAACAGCTGTCTGTTTTGTAATGCCCCACCTGTTTACAGGGATAACAATAGGGCTTTTTCTCAGTTGAAGAAGTGTCTTGGGACCCACCCCCATCCTTGGAGTTTTGGGGCCCTGGGGAAGTCTTTTCTTTACTTTTATCCCCACCCTTATCTTGAGGCTTGGTAGACTCCTTCTTCTGGTTACTGTCCTGATTCTTAGGCCTAATCCTGGTTCTGACCCATTTGTCTGCCTTCTTTCCCAATTCTTGGGGAGAGGTCAGATCAGAGTCTACCAGGTGCTGGTGTAAGAGCTGGTTCTGACAATTACTTAGGATCTGCTCCCTCATAATCAAATTATACAATCCTGTAAAGTCATGTACTTTGCTGCCATGTAGCCAACCCTCCAGAGCCTTAGTAGCACAATCTACAAAATCAGTCCAGTCCTGAGTCTGTGTCTTCTGGGTATCTCTGAACTTCAACCTGTACTGTTCAGTGGTTAAGCCAAACCCATCTATCAGAACACTCTTCAGGACTTTGTAATTGTTTGCATCCTCATGTCTAACAGTGAGGAGCTTATCTCTCCCTTTCTCTGAAAAGGAGTACCATAAGATTGCTGCCCACTGTTCCTCAGGAACCTGCTGTACCATGCAGGCTCTCTCAAGAGCAGTCATCCATTTGTGGATGTCATCCCCTTCTTTGAAGGGGGGCACAATCTTTGTCAGGTTTCTACTATCATAGGACCTGGGTTTCTCTTTTGGAATATTGCTGCCACCAGTGGCATCTAAGCCACACAATTTCTGCTCTCTTGCCAAGGCAAGTTTAGCTTGAGCTAAGGTAAGCTTAGCTTGACTCAGGGCTACCTCCTCTCTCTCTATCTGGAGTCTGACAGCCCTCATTCTAGCCCTATGCTCAGCTTTCTGAGAAGCACTCATGCCTCTCTCTGATTCTCTGGAGGCACTAGAAAGATGAGAGTCCCCTGAGGGAGATCTCACTCTTCTGTTGCCTGGGAGAATCATATGTTGGGTTCTGGGGAGGTGCTGGCCCTCTCCATTCCCCAGTAGGTCCAAGTTGGCCTGGCTAAGCCTACCAACTGGAACCTGGCTACCCTGATCCTGTACTTCTAAGTCCCCAACATCTGAGTCCTCATCCAAGTCATCATCATCCTCCTCTTCAGGGGGATCAACTACAGGGGGGTTCTCTCCATTTCCTGTGTCTAGGGAAGCTGCTTTAGCCTTCTCTAAGTCATCCTGTTCTAGGATTTCTACCAGGGTTAGGCAGGTGGGGCTTCTGCCCCTTTTTAACCCTCTTGCTTTGCACAAGGCAATCAAGTCTCTGCGGGTTAGTTTGTCATATCCAAAAGTTGCCTGGGTAGGGTCAACTGTCACAGGACTAGACCCTGAGGCCTTTCCTGTGTCAGACATGGTTACTAGTGAGGTGTAAGTGGTGCACTTACCTACACTAAGTGTTTTCCTACTGGACCTTGCTAGTGAGTTGTAGTCAGGGGTGTGCTACTCCCTTCAACCTACAACTACTAAGTTCAGTAGAACTTAATATGCTAAGCTTTTGATTTTATATGTACCTAGAGGTACTTGATGTGATCTTTCAATTTGATATAAAGATTGCAATGGTAAAACAACAGCAAGCTCAAATCCGCACCGCTGCTCACCAATGTGAGAAGTTGGCCTGGTAGGGGATGTTTCCAATTCTGGAACCACCTACTACCTGACCAAACAATCCCCTTATGGTGTCTGGTTGTAAGTCAACCTTATTAGACAAGCTATCCTAGGGGTAGCATGGACTAAGCAGCCTAAAGGCTTAACTTAAGAGGTCGTGTTAAGCGAGCTGTTTTACCACATACAATCCTGTAATACCAAATGAAAGGACACCACACAAGTATATATTATAAAAATATATGTGTTTATTACTAAAAACAATCCCCAGTATTCTTTATGAATAAAGGGGCACAAGCGTTAAATCAAAAGCACTGTTTAAACATACAAAGTTGCACAATTATGGATGAGGGCAGGGGGCCACTCAAACCATATACTAAACAAGTGGTATAAGAGAGGCCACTCGAACAGTGGTTAGGCCTAGGGCCTAGGGAATCGCTGGGAGCAGTCAGGACAAGCAATGCTGAAGTCGGGAATGGCCCTCGGGATTCGGGAGATGTGCGGAAAGAGCACGCATGCACCAATGTTAACCAATGGTGCGTAAAAGTCAAATAGTTAAAGTTTAAGGACACTTCCGCTGAACCTAGAGGAACAAAACTTAACACACAGACCCTAGAGGTGTGCACCAGTGTGGGAACACCGGCGGAGCAAAGTTACCTCACCCACAGGAAGTGGGTGCACAGGGTCGAAGTGGCGTCGGGTTTTGACACGCAGGCTCTTGGTGCTTGGAGCTGAAAGGGCTGCAGGCAGGGTGAAGACGAAGTGTCCGGTGGAGTCCAAGGGTGGACTCAAGTTGTAGAGTACCTGAAAGCAGAGGGGACAGAGTCTGGGTCACTCAGCAGTGACCAGGGTGGAACCAGGATGGAACCAGGCAATGTCGGGCGCAATCAGGTGGTCGTCGAGGCGCTTCTCTTCGCTGTCACGTGGGCTCTGGGGCATCTGCGACGTCCAGGAGCAGGTCACGATCTGTCCCACGCAGGCTCTCACCGTCGGTGCAGTCGGCTTCCGGTTTGGAGCAAACAAGCCTTGGTAAGAGCAATCCACGCGGGATTGGAAGATGGCGTCTTACTCGGACCAGGAAGGTCAGAGTCGGGGCTCCCTTTCAGGGGAGCTGGTGTGGATCTGGAGCAACCAGAATCACGAGTCTTCTTTTGTAGTTCGTCGGCACAGGGACCACAAGCCAGCTGGCAAGTGACCGGGCCAACGCGTTGAGCCAAATCGTGCCAAAGGGCCCCACGCAGCACTCGTCGAGTGTGGAGGGCTGAACTTCGGCTCAGGAGTAGCTCAGGGTGGGGGCTTCTCAAACCCCGGTGTACAGCTTCGAGGGTCACTCGTGGGCTGCACGGTCAGCGTCTCGTGGTCACTTCAAGATGGCGTGCCCCACGCTTCCGGTCGCCTCCACGGGTCTCAGCTTTGCATGGACTGTGGATCGGGCTGTTAGAAGCTGGGCAGGCTTGATCTCGTCGATCTCAGTCGCTCGAGTTCCGGCGGGAACTGCAACTAAGTAGACGTCGAGGGCTGGATGGTGCCTGCTGCTGCAGGGTGGTCACTCCTTGACCACAAGGGAGATTCTTCGGGCTTCCACGTTGAGATGGAGGGCGAAGGGTCCAGAATATCGTTTCAAATGTTTCTTCCAGGAAATCTGATGTGCATTGGCACTGCTCCCACTCTTATTCGAATCTGGTGGGCGTGATTACCTGCTAGGTCCCCTCCTATGGGTGGGACCCAGGAAGTGGGTGGATACACCCCCTTCCTTTGATCCAGGCCGCCCTGGCACGAGGGCTGGAGTGCCCCAGAACCGGTTTGGCCGGATTATGCAAGGGGCAGCCTTGTGCGCCCCAGGCAGTGTCTGGTTTCTTTCAAACCTCCCTGCTACAATACACTATCTCCTGTCTGGAGGGCGGTGACACCCTCCTGTGACAGGAAACCCTTTGTCCAGGACCCCCTTGACTGGGTTTCGGTCAGCTCCAGGGGTCCAGACATTTGTCTGTGGCAGAGGCATCCATTTTGTGGATCTTAAGGCCTTTGGAGAAATCAACCGCATTAAAGTGAAGTAACATGTCTTACCCCTCTAGAGGGGTGGAATGCCATCCCCGTCGCCAGAACTGGCGAGGGGATGGTATTCCAAAGCGTATGACACCTTACACGACATGTTTTGATAAAGCCAAACCAGAGTTGCTAAATAACCGCGAGGATTATAAGGCACTTAATAGTATATGGTATGGCATTATCCTGAAACAGCTTAGGGATTTGTTCCCAACGGCTGCAGACAGGCTCAGCTCATGCTAGAGCTCCATCTCACATAAAAACCATGCACCCAGCCTCCAGGATTGGTGAGGCCTGTCTATAGGAGTGGCTCACAGGTTTACATGTGTCCAGATATAGGTTTAGACATAGGTATACTATATCTAAGCAAGGGGTGTGTACACCACCTTACCCCAGCTGAGTGATCAGCCAGTTGTGTCAATTTAAGAACCAGCCAGGGGTGGCAAAAGATATGCTGCAGCCCCTGGTAGGCCTTAGTGGCTCCTGTGCCCTGTGCACCTATAGTGCATTCTACAGGGGCTGACAAGGAGTCCATTTCCAATTGGTATGTACCTAGGGTACATGGAATCCATTTTACAGAGAGAGCAGATGGCCTGGGGCCCTGATTAGCAGGGAACCAGGTCAACTAAGTCAAAAAACCAGCTAAACACAGGCAAAAAAATCTGGGGTAACCATAGTCAGGTAGCCACCTTCCTACAATGTGTCATTAATTTAGTGAGAGAACAGCAGGCTGGGGGTCTGATCAGCAGGCCCACAGCCTCAGTAGTCGAAAACCAGTGAAGCAAAAAGCAAAAATTTGGGGTGACCATAGGATAGCAGACCCTACTCTCCTACACAACCCCCCCCCCAAACGCAGGGACATTAAACTAACCTTGACCAGATAAGTCTTCATGTTCTAAGTGGAAGTACCTGGAGAGACCATCTGCATTACCATGGTCAGTCCCTGGGCGGTGCTCCACTGTAAAGTCCATCCCCTGTAGGGAAATGGACCACCTGAGCAGTTTGGGATTTTCACCCTTCATCTGATTAAGCCATAAGAGGGGCTTATGGTCTGTTTGCACCAGGAAGTGAGTTCCAAACAAGTAGGACCTCAACTTCTTTAATGCCCAAACCACAGCAAAGGCCTCCCTCTCAATGGCTGACCAACGTTTTTCTCTTGGGGTTAGCCTCCTGCTAATGAAAGCAATTGGCTGGTCTTGACCATCTTGATTAAGTTGTGAGAGTACAGCTCCCACCCCCAACTCAGAAGCATCTGTCTGAACAATGAACTGTTTGGAGTAGTCAGGACTCTTTAGGATAGGTGCAGAGCACATGGCCTTCTTCAGGTCTTCAAATGCCTTCTGACAGCTAACTGTCCACTGAACCTTTTTTGGCATCTTCTTGGATGTCAAGTCATTTAATGGTGTGTAGGAAGGTGGCTACCTGACTATGGTTACCCCAGATTTTTTGCCTGTGTTTAGCTGGTTTTTTGACTTAGTTGACCTGGTTCCCTGCTAATCAGGGCCCCAGGCCATCTGCTCTCTCTGTAAAATGGATTCCATGTACCCTAGGTACATACCAATTGGAAATGGACTCCTTGTCAGCCCCTGTAGAATGCACTATAGGTGCACAGGGCATAGGGGCCACTAAGGCCTACCAGGGGCTGCAGCATATCTTTTGCCACCCCTGGCTGGTTCTTAAATTGACACAACTGGCTGATCACTCAGCTGGGGTAAGGTGGTGTACACACCCCTTGCTTAGATATAGTATACCTATGTCTAAACCTATATCTGGACACATGTAAACCTGTGAGCCACTCCTATAGACAGGCCTCACCAATCCTGGAGGCTGGGTGCATGGTTTTTATGTGAGATGGAGCTCTAGCATGAGCTGAGCCTGTCTGCAGCCGTCGGGAACAAATCCCTAAGCTGTTTCAGGATAATGCCATACCATATACTATTAAGTGCCTTATAATCCTCGCGGTTATTTAGCAACTCTGGTTTGGCTTTATCAAAACATGTCGTGTAAGGTGTCATACGCTTTGGAATACCATCCCCTCGCCAGTTCTGGCGACGGGGATGGCATTCCACCCCTCTAGAGGGGTAAGACATGTTACTTTACTTTAATGCGGTTGATTTCTCCAAAGGCCTTAAGATCCACAAAATGGATGCCTCTGCCACAGACAAATGTCTGGACCCCTGGAGCTGACCGAAACCCAGTCAAGGGGGTCCTGGACAAAGGGTTTCCTGTCACAGGAGGGTGTCACCGCCCTCCAGACAGGAGATAGTGTATTGTAGCAGGGAGGTTTGAAAGAAACCAGACACTGCCTGGGGCGCACAAGGCTGCCCCTTGCATAATCCGGCCAAACCGGTTCTGGGGCACTCCAGCCCTCGTGCCAGGGCGGCCTGGATCAAAGGAAGGGGGTGTATCCACCCACTTCCTGGGTCCCACCCATAGGAGGGGACCTAGCAGGGAATCACGCCCACCAGATTCGAATAAGAGTGGGAGCAGTGCCAATGCACATCAGATTTCCTGGAAGAAACATTTGAAACGATATTCTGGACCCTTCGCCCTCCATCTCAACGTGGAAGCCCGAAGAATCTCCCTTGTGGTCAAGGAGTGACCACCCTGCAGCAGCAGGCACCATCCAGCCCTCGACGTCTACTTGGTTGCAGTTCCCGCCGGAACTCGAGCGACTGAGATCGACGAGATCAAGCCTGCCCAGCTTCTAACAGCCCGATCCACAGTCCCTGCAAAGCTGAGACCCGTGGAGGCGACCGGAAGCGTGGGGCACGCCATCTTGAAGTGACCACGAGACGCTGACCGTGCAGCCCACGAGTGACCCTCGAAGCTGTACACCGGGGTTTGAGAAGCCCCCACCCTGAGCTACTCCTGAGCCGAAGTTCAGCCCTCCACACTCGACGAGTGCTGCGTGGGGCCCTTTGGCACGATTTGGCTCAACGCGTTGGCCCGGTCACTTGCCAGCTGGCTTGTGGTCCCTGTGCCGACGAACTACAAAAGAAGACTCGTGATTCTGGTTGCTCCAGATCCACACCAGCTCCCCTGAAAGGGAGCCCCGACTCTGACCTTCCTGGTCCGAGTGAGACGCCATCTTCCAATCCCGCGTGGATTGCTCTTACCAAGGCTTGTTTGCTCCAAACCGGAAGCCGACTGCACCGACGGTGAGAGCCTGCGTGGGACAGATCGTGACCTGCTCCTGGACGTCGCAGATGCCCCAGAGCCCACGTGACAGCGAAGAGAAGCGCCTCGACGACCACCTGATTGCGCCCGACATTGCCTGGTTCCGTCCTGGTTCCACCCTGGTCACTGCTGAGTGACCCAGACTCTGTCCCCTCTGCTTTCAGGTACTCTACAACTTGAGTCCACCCTTGGACTCCACCGGACACTTCGTCTTCACCCTGCCTGCAGCCCTTTCAGCTTCAAGCACCAAGAGCCTGCGTGTCAAAACCCGACGCCACTTCGACCCTGTGCACCCACTTCCTGTGGGTGAGGTAACTTTGCTCCGCCGGTGTTCCCACACTGGTGCACACCTCTAGGGTCTGTGTGTTAAGTTTTGTTCCTCTAGGTTCAGCGGAAGTGTCCTTAAACTTTAACTATTTGACTTTTACGCACCATTGGTTAACATTGGTGCATGCGTGCGCTTTCCGCACACCTCCCGAATCCCGAGGGCCATTCCCGACTTCAGCATTGCTTGTCCTGACTGCTCCCAGCGATTCCCTAGGCCCTAGGCCTAACCACTGTTCGAGTGGCCTCTCTTATACCACTTGTTTAGTATATGGTTTGAGTGGCCCCCTGCCCTCATCCATAATTGTGCAACTTTGTATGTTTAAACAGTGCTTTTGATTTAACGCTTGTGCCCCTTTATTCATAAAGAATACTGGGGATTGTTTTTAGTAATAAACACATATATTTTTATAATATATACTTGTGTGGTGTCCTTTCATTTGGTATTACAGGATTGTATGTGGTAAAACAGCTCGCTTAACACGACCTCTTAAGTTAAGCCTTTAGGCTGCTTAGTCCATGCTACCCCTAGGATAGCTTGTCTAATAAGGTTGACTTACAACCAGACACCATAAGGGGATTGTTTGGTCAGGTAGTAGGTGGTTCCAGAATTGGAAACATCCCCTACCAGGCCAACTTCTCACATTGGTGAGCAGCGGTGCGGATTTGAGCTTGCTGTTGTTTTACCATTGCAATCTTTATATCAAATTGAAAGATCACATCAAGTACCTCTAGGTACATATAAAATCAAAAGCTTAGCATATTAAGTTCTACTGAACTTAGTAGTTGTAGGTTGAAGGGATTAGCACACCCTGACTACAACTAACTAGCAAGGTACAGTAGGAAAACACTTAGTGTAGGTAAGTGCACCACTTACACCTCACTAGTAACCATGTCTGACACAGGAAAAGCCTCAGGGTCTGCTCCTGTGACAGTTGACCCTACTCAGGCAACTTTTGGATATGACAAACTAACCCGCAGAGACTTGATTGCCTTGTGCAAAGCAAGAGGGTTAAAAAGGGGCAGAAGCCCCACCTGCCTAACCCTGGTAGAAATCCTAGAACAGGATGACTTAGAGAAGGCTAAAGCAGCTTCCCTAGACACAGGAAATGGAGAGAACCCCCCTGTAGTTGATCCCCCTGAAGAGGAGGATGATGATGACTTGGATGAGGACTCAGAGGTTGAGGACTTAGAAGTACAGGATCAGGGTAGCCAGGTTCCAGTTGGTAGGCTTAGCCAGGCCAACTTGGACCTACTGGGGAATGGGGAGGGCCAGCACCTCCCCAGAACCCAACATGTGATTCTCCCAGGCAACAGAAGAGTGAGATCTCCCTCAGGGGACTCTCATCTTTCTAGTGCCTCCAGAGAATCAGAGAGAGGCATGAGTGCTTCTCAGAAAGCTGAGCATAGGGCTAGAATGAGGGCTGTCAGACTCCAGATAGAGAGAGAGGAGGTAGCCCTGAGTCAAGCTAAGCTTACCTTAGCTCAAGCTAAACTTGCCTTGGCAAGAGAGCAAAAATTGTGTGGCTTAGATGCCACTGGTGGCAGCAATATTCCTAAAGAGAAACCCAGGTCCTATGATAGTAGAAACCTGACAAAGATTGTGCCCCCCTTCAAAGAAGGGGATGACATCCACAAATGGATGACTGCTCTTGAGAGAGCCTGCATGGTACAGCAGGTTCCTGAGGAACAGTGGGCAGCAATCTTATGGTACTCCTTTTCAGAGAAAGGGAGGGACAAGCTCCTCACTGTCAGACATGAGGATGCAAACAATTACAAAGTCCTGAAGAGTGTTCTGATAGATGGGTTTGGCTTAACCACTGAACAGTACAGGTTGAAGTTCAGAGATGCCCAGAAGACACAGACTCAGGACTGGACTGATTTTGTAGATTGTGCTACTAAGGCTCTGGAGGGTTGGCTACATGGCAGCAAAGTACATGACTTTACAGGATTGTATAATTTGATTATGAGGGAGCAGATCCTAAGTAATTGTCAGAACCAGCTCTTACACCAGCACCTGGTAGACTCTGATCTGACCTCTCCCCAAGAATTGGGAAAGAAGGCAGACAAATGGGTCAGAACCAGGATTAGGCCTAAGAATCAGGACAGTAACCAGAAGAAGGAGTCTACCAAGCCTCAAGATAAGGGTGGGGATAAAAGTAAAGAAAAGACTTCCCCAGGGCCCCAAAACTCCAAGGATGGGGGTGGGTCCCAAGACACTTCTTCAACTGAGAAAAAACCCTATTGTTATCCCTGTAAACAGGTGGGGCATTACAAAACAGACAGCTGTTGTCCCAAGAATAACAATAAAGAAAATATACCTCCAAAGCCAGCTTCAACACCTCCTGTTACTGTCAACAGTAATCCCCCAGGAAGTGGGAGCACCCCCAGGAATCTGGGTGGGTTTACTTTTGGAAATCAGGTGGACCCTGGCCTATCCAGGTCCCCATCACCCAATGATCTTGTTTATGAGGCTGGCATGGGGTTTGCCAACTTCTCTGCTTGCCCAAATACTTTGAGCAAGTATAGACAAGAACCCATCATCAATGGTTTAAGAGTTGAAGCTTTTAGAGACACAGGGGCTAGCATCACCATGGTGGCTGATGGCATAGTCCCCTCTAAGCAACTTTTACCTGGTGCCACATACCAGGTAATAAACATTGATGGCATCCAAACAAATCATCCCATGGCAGTAGTAAGTCTCAGCTGGGGAGGTGTCACTGGCCCAAAGAGAGTGGCAGTGTCACCAAACTTGCCTGTGGACTGTCTACTGGGTAATGATTTAGAAATCTCAGCCTGGGCTGAGGTTGAACAGGAAACCCATTCTAGAATGGTGAATTCCCATGGAAAGGTTAGTGAGGCTGTACTGGCTACAGCCCCAATCCAAGATGTCCTTCCTGAAAAGGGTGGTAGGGCTGAGAAACTCTCTGCCCCATCTTTAGTAAAAGCTCTTCCTGAACAGAATAGCAAAGCTGTTATGATAACAGCAGAAACCCAAACTGAGTCTCCTCCTGAAAAGGTTGGTGGGGCTGTGATGGCCACAGCCCAAACTCAAACTGACACGTGTGTTGTGAAACCTGAAATGATGGATAACTCCACACAAACTGAGAGCATGGAGGAGGAAGAGAAATCTCCCCCTCACCAGACTTTAGGACAGGATCAGCCTCCTCAGGGAACTGATCTTACCCCTGATGAAGGAACTGCCCCAGAGGTGGTTGGGCCTAGCCTGACAGAACCTCTGATGTCAGTGGACCCTTCTCAGGTGGGACCCAGTCTGGAGCAGGTAACCTGCCCCTCTCTCCCTTGCCTTAGCCAGCCCAGGGCTGCAGAGGACAAGAAGGACAGTGAGACCCAGAGGGCCCCCTGTCAAATAAAGCACCCCCATCAAAAGATTAGGTGCACCAAAACTAGTAGCCCTAGTAAGGTGAAAACTTTAAAAACTCCTGAGGGAGCCCCCTTAAAAACAGTTAGGGACCTCCCCCAGATGGATTCTGTTGGGCACAGCCAAACCTGGGACCCAAAGGGCCCAAACCTGAACTGTCCCTCCAGCAAGCCAAACAGAGGGACCCAGCCTCCAGCTTTAGGTAGCCAGAGGTTGACCCTGAGAGCACAGTGCAACTCAGTTAAAGATAGAAAGGCACACATGGTGGAAGATAATTGGAGGAAGCTAAGCCCTAAATTAGTAGAGCCTCACTTCAATACTCCATATCCAAACCAGCCTTTAACTTTGCATAAACACACCCAAGGTAGTGATTCCCTATGGTGGAGACCCTCTAATACCCAAAGGGTGAGGGACTGCTTAGTGGACCATGAGACAGGGGGTACCCATGCTAGTGCAGGTACTTCCTTATATGGCCACTCAGGCAATATAGGCTTACCTGGCCAAGGATAGCCTTATCTCCTTTCGTTTGGGGGGGGGTTATGTAGGAAGGTGGCTACCTGACTATGGTTACCCCAGATTTTTTGCCTGTGTTTAGCTGGTTTTTTGACTTAGTTGACCTGGTTCCCTGCTAATCAGGGCCCCAGGCCATCTGCTCTCTCTGTAAAATGGATTCCATGTACCCTAGGTACATACCAATTGGAAATGGACTCCTTGTCAGCCCCTGTAGAATGCACTATAGGTGCACAGGGCATAGGGGCCACTAAGGCCTACCAGGGGCTGCAGCATATCTTTTGCCACCCCTGGCTGGTTCTTAAATTGACACAACTGGCTGATCACTCAGCTGGGGTAAGGTGGTGTACACACCCCTTGCTTAGATATAGTATACCTATGTCTAAACCTATATCTGGACACATGTAAACCTGTGAGCCACTCCTATAGACAGGCCTCACCAATCCTGGAGGCTGGGTGCATGGTTTTTATGTGAGATGGAGCTCTAGCATGAGCTGAGCCTGTCTGCAGCCGTCGGGAACAAATCCCTAAGCTGTTTCAGGATAATGCCATACCATATACTATTAAGTGCCTTATAATCCTCGCGGTTATTTAGCAACTCTGGTTTGGCTTTATCAAAACATGTCGTGTAAGGTGTCATACGCTTTGGAATACCATCCCCTCGCCAGTTCTGGCGACGGGGATGGCATTCCACCCCTCTAGAGGGGTAAGACATGTTACTTTACTTTAATGCGGTTGATTTCTCCAAAGGCCTTAAGATCCACAAAATGGATGCCTCTGCCACAGACAAATGTCTGGACCCCTGGAGCTGACCGAAACCCAGTCAAGGGGGTCCTGGACAAAGGGTTTCCTGTCACAGGAGGGTGTCACCGCCCTCCAGACAGGAGATAGTGTATTGTAGCAGGGAGGTTTGAAAGAAACCAGACACTGCCTGGGGCGCACAAGGCTGCCCCTTGCATAATCCGGCCAAACCGGTTCTGGGGCACTCCAGCCCTCGTGCCAGGGCGGCCTGGATCAAAGGAAGGGGGTGTATCCACCCACTTCCTGGGTCCCACCCATAGGAGGGGACCTAGCAGGGAATCACGCCCACCAGATTCGAATAAGAGTGGGAGCAGTGCCAATGCACATCAGATTTCCTGGAAGAAACATTTGAAACGATATTCTGGACCCTTCGCCCTCCATCTCAACGTGGAAGCCCGAAGAATCTCCCTTGTGGTCAAGGAGTGACCACCCTGCAGCAGCAGGCACCATCCAGCCCTCGACGTCTACTTGGTTGCAGTTCCCGCCGGAACTCGAGCGACTGAGATCGACGAGATCAAGCCTGCCCAGCTTCTAACAGCCCGATCCACAGTCCCTGCAAAGCTGAGACCCGTGGAGGCGACCGGAAGCGTGGGGCACGCCATCTTGAAGTGACCACGAGACGCTGACCGTGCAGCCCACGAGTGACCCTCGAAGCTGTACACCGGGGTTTGAGAAGCCCCCACCCTGAGCTACTCCTGAGCCGAAGTTCAGCCCTCCACACTCGACGAGTGCTGCGTGGGGCCCTTTGGCACGATTTGGCTCAACGCGTTGGCCCGGTCACTTGCCAGCTGGCTTGTGGTCCCTGTGCCGACGAACTACAAAAGAAGACTCGTGATTCTGGTTGCTCCAGATCCACACCAGCTCCCCTGAAAGGGAGCCCCGACTCTGACCTTCCTGGTCCGAGTGAGACGCCATCTTCCAATCCCGCGTGGATTGCTCTTACCAAGGCTTGTTTGCTCCAAACCGGAAGCCGACTGCACCGACGGTGAGAGCCTGCGTGGGACAGATCGAGACCTGCTCCTGGACGTCGCAGATGCCCCAGAGCCCACGTGACAGCGAAGAGAAGCGCCTCGACGACCACCTGATTGCGCCCGACATTGCCTGGTTCCGTCCTGGTTCCACCCTGGTCACTGCTGAGTGACCCAGACTCTGTCCCCTCTGCTTTCAGGTACTCTACAACTTGAGTCCACCCTTGGACTCCACCGGACACTTCGTCTTCACCCTGCCTGCAGCCCTTTCAGCTTCAAGCACCAAGAGCCTGCGTGTCAAAACCCGACGCCACTTCGACCCTGTGCACCCACTTCCTGTGGGTGAGGTAACTTTGCTCCGCCGGTGTTCCCACACTGGTGCACACCTCTAGGGTCTGTGTGTTAAGTTTTGTTCCTCTAGGTTCAGCGGAAGTGTCCTTAAACTTTAACTATTTGACTTTTACGCACCATTGGTTAACATTGGTGCATGCGTGCGCTTTCCGCACACCTCCCGAATCCCGAGGGCCATTCCCGACTTCAGCATTGCTTGTCCTGACTGCTCCCAGCGATTCCCTAGGCCCTAGGCCTAACCACTGTTCGAGTGGCCTCTCTTATACCACTTGTTTAGTATATGGTTTGAGTGGCCCCCTGCCCTCATCCATAATTGTGCAACTTTGTATGTTTAAACAGTGCTTTTGATTTAACGCTTGTGCCCCTTTATTCATAAAGAATACTGGGGATTGTTTTTAGTAATAAACACATATATTTTTATAATATATACTTGTGTGGTGTCCTTTCATTTGGTATTACAGGATTGTATGTGGTAAAACAGCTCGCTTAACACGACCTCTTAAGTTAAGCCTTTAGGCTGCTTAGTCCATGCTACCCCTAGGATAGCTTGTCTAATAAGGTTGACTTACAACCAGACACCATAAGGGGATTGTTTGGTCAGGTAGTAGGTGGTTCCAGAATTGGAAACATCCCCTACCAGGCCAACTTCTCACATGGTGTCACTATAGACCCATAGTTTTTCACAAACTTTCTGTAATACCCAGTCAGGCCCAAGAAGGCTCTGACTTGTGTCTGGGTAACTGGAGGAGCCCAGTCCTGTATGGCCTGGATTTTGCTTTCCAGTGGCTGAACCTGGCCTCCACCTACTAGGTGGCCCAGGTATACAACCTTACTCTGCCCTATCTGGCACTTTGTGGCCTTGATAGTTAGGCCTGCCTTTTGCAGGGCCTCCAAAACTTTCTTCAGGTGGATCAGGTGATCCTCCCAGGTGGAGCTAAAGACAGCAATATCATCCAGATAAGCTGCACAAAAGTCATCCAACCCAGTAAGGACTTGGTTCACCAACCTTTGGAAAGTGGCAGGTGCATTCTTCAAACCAAAGGGCATTACCACAAACTGATAATGTCCACTAGGGGTAGAGAATGCTGTTTTGGCTTTTGACTCCTCAGCTAGTCTGATTTGCCAGTAGCCAGCTGTCAGATCAAATGTGCTCAGAAACTTGGCAGAAGCCAATCTGTCAATGAGCTCATCTGCTCTTGGAATGGGGTGAGCATCTGTCCTAGTGACAGCATTGAGGCCCCTGTAATCCACGCAAAACCTCATTTCTCTCTTACCATCTTGGGTATGAGGTTTTGGCACCAGGACTACTGGGCTGGCCCATGGGCTCTCTGATGGCTCAATCACTCCAAGCTCCAACATCTTTTGCACCTCAGCCTTGATGCAATCCCTGACATGATCAGGTTGCCTGTAGATCTTATTCTTGACAGGCAGACTGTCACCAGTGTCCACAACATGGGTACACCAGTCAGTTTGGCTGGGTGTGAGTGAAAACATTTGCCTGTGAGCCTGCAAAACTTGTCTGCAGTCCCTCTGTTGCTGGTCAGTGAGGCTGCTTGCCAAGGCTACTCCATCAACTGAACCATCATCAGGGTTCTGAGAAAGCAGGTCTGGGAGAGGGTCACTCTCTTCCTCCTGTTCCCCATCTGTGGCCATGAGCAAGCTCATGTCCTCCCTGTCTACAAATGCTTTCAAGCGATTCACATGGATTACCCTGTGAGGGCTCCTGGGTGTTCCAAAGTCTACCAAGTAGGTGACTTCCCCTTTCTTCTCAATAATAGGATAGGGTCCACTCCATTTGTCTTGGAGTGCTGCTGGAGCCACTGGCTCCAGTACCCATACCTTCTGTCCTGGTTGGAACTCTACCAGCACAGCCTTTTGGTCATGCCAAGCTTTCTGCAATTCTTGGCTGGCCTCCAGGTTTTTGGATGCTCTTTCCATGTACTCAGCCATCCTGGAGCGGAGACCAAGTACATAGTCCACTATGTCTAGTTTGGGCTTTTTGAGAGGTAACTCCCATCCTTCCTTCACCAAACACAATGGACCTCTCACAGGGTGGCCAAACAAAAGTTCAAAAGGGCTGTAGCCAACCCCCTTCTGTGGGACCTCTCTGTAAGCAAAGAGCAGGCAGGGTAAAAGAATGTCCCATTTCCGCCTGAGCTTCTCTGGTAATCCTTTTATCATGCCTTTAAGGGTCTTGTTAAATCTCTCCACAAGCCCATTGCATTGTGGATGATATGGGGTGGTAAACTTATAGTTTACTCCACATTCCTTCCACATTGCTTTTAGATAGCTGGACATAAAATTTGTCCCTCTATCTGATAGTACCTCCTTAGGAAAGCCCACTCTTGAGAAAACTGCAATGAGGGCTTTTGCCACCACAGGTGCTGTGGTGGTCCTTAGGGGAATAGCCTCTGGGTACCTGGTGGCATGATCCACTACCACCAGTATGAATCTGTTCCCAGATGCTGTTTGGGGGTCCATTGGACCCACAATATCAATTCCAACTCTCTCAAAGGGGACCCCCACCACAGGTAGTGGTATTAGGGGGGCCTTTGTTGTGCCACCTGACTTACCACTGGCTTGGCAAGTGACACAGGAGCGACAAAACTCCTTGACATCCTCTGACATGTGAGGCCAGTGAAAGTGTGGAACAAGCCTGTCCCACGTCTTGTTCTGGCCTAAGTGTCCTGCAAGGGGAATATCATGGGCCAAGGTAAGGAGGAATCCCCTAAACTGCAGAGGTATCACCAACCTCCTGGTCATGCCAGGCTTGGGGGCTCTAGCCTCTGAGTAAAGGAGTCCCTCATCCCAATACACAGTATGGGTACCTTGGGCATCCCCAGCAGCCTCAGCAGCAGCCTGCTGTCTGAGGGGTTCAAGGGAAGGGCAATCTAATTGAGCCTGCCTCAGGTCTGCCCTTGAGGGTCCCCCTGTCCCCAGAAACTCAACCTGGTCAGGTTCAAGCTCCTCAGAGACAGTCTCCTCTTGGACTGCAGAATCAGTTTCCTCTGAAACCTGATCCTCAACCTGGGGCAAGGTGGAAGGCGAGGCCTTTCCTCTCTTGCTCCTTCTCTTGGGCTGTGGCTGGTCTATTGTCTCAAGATCCACCACTGGTTCAGGAAGGCACTTCTTAGCCTGAGCCCTTGTCATGGCAAGGACATGCTCTGAAATCCCTAGCATTTCTGCATGAGTCCTGTACTCCACTTCTGACCATGCTGAGCTTTCAAGGTCATTGCCTAACAGACAGTCTACTGGTAGGTCTGCACTCACCACAACTTTCTTTAGGCCATCAACCCCTCCCCAGGAGAAGTTCACAACTGCCACACTATGGGAGGTAGTGGAGTTGCTTGCATTGGTTACTAGGTAGCTCTCTCCTAGTACAATCTGTCCAGGGTCCACAAAGCCAGGGGTCACCATGGTGACACTAGCACATGTGTCCCTGTAAGCTTGAGCCAGTTTCTCATTTATTAAGGGAGTCTGCCTGTATTTGCCCAGGTTAGTGGGGCTTACTGCAGTGGGCAACTCAATGTCCACATCATACAGGAGAACTGCCTGTGTAGGGACTCTGACTAGGCCAGATCCTACTTCAATACCCAGGGTCAACCCAGCTACACCCTTGGACTGTGTTCCACCACTGCTTACTGTACTTGGGGTTGCAGTTGCTTTAGGAGCTGTAGTGGTGGGAACTGGATTTGCCTTGGTGCACTCACTGCCCCAGTGTGAAACTGATTTGCAGGTATTGCACCAAGGTGTCTTTGGACCTTTGTTCTTCTTCTTCTTGTTACCAGTTTGGGAACCACCCTCCTTACTATTAGTTTGGGGGCCTGAAGACTTCTGGTCTTTTTCTTTATCTTTCTGATTCTGATTACCACCCTTCTGGTCTGTTTTCTTCTGGTCACCACCTTGGTTCTGAGGTTTCTGCTTAATCCTTGTTCTGACCCATTTGTCTGCCTTCTTTCCCAATTCTTGGGGAGAGGTCAGATCAGAGTCAATAAGGTATTGATGCAACAGCTGGTTTGTACAGTTATTAAGGATCTGTTCTCTCATCATAAGATTGTACAATCCTGTATAGTCTGAAACTTTACTTCCCTGTAACCAACCCTCCAAAGCCTTAGTGGCACACTCCACAAAATCAGTCCAGTCTTGAGTCTGTGCTTTCTGGGTGTCTCTGAACAACAACCTGTATTGCTCAGTGTAGGAGAGTAGGGTCTGCTATCCTATGGTCACCCCAAATTTTTGCTTTTTGCTTCACTGGTTTTCGACTACTGAGGCTGTGGGCCTGCTGATCAGACCCCCAGCCTGCTGTTCTCTCACTAAATTAATGACACATGTGCTATAGGCACATACCAATTGGAAATGGACTCCTTGTCAGCCCCTGTAGAATGCACTATAGGTGCACAGGGCACAGGAGCCACTAAGGCCTACCAGGGGCTGCAGCATATCTTTTGCCACCCCTGGCTGGTTCTTAAATTGACACAACTGGCTGATCACTCAGCTGGGGTAAGGTGGTGTACACACCCCTTGCTTAGATATAGTATACCTATGTCTAAACCTATATCTGGACACATGTAAACCTGTGAGCCACTCCTATAGACAGGCCTCACCAATCCTGGAGGCTGGGTGCATGGTTTTTATGTGAGATGGAGCTCTAGCATGAGCTGAGCCTGTCTGCAGCCGTCGGGAACAAGTCCCTAAGCTGTTTCAGGATAATGCCATACCATATACTATTAAGTGCCTTATAATCCTCGCGGTTATTTAGCAACTCTGGTTTGGCTTTATCAAAACATGTCGTGTAAGGTGTCATACGCTTTGGAATACCATCCCCTCGCCAGTTCTGGCGACGGGGATGGCATTCCACCCCTCTAGAGGGGTAAGACATGTTACTTCACTTTAATGCGGTTGATTTCTCCAAAGGCCTTAAGATCCACAAAATGGATGCCTCTGCCACAGACAAATGTCTGGACCCCTGGAGCTGACCGAAACCCAGTCAAGGGGGTCCTGGACAAAGGGTTTCCTGTCACAGGAGGGTGTCACCGCCCTCCAGACAGGAGATAGTGTATTGTAGCAGGGAGGTTTGAAAGAAACCAGACACTGCCTGGGGCGCACAAGGCTGCCCCTTGCATAATCCGGCCAAACCGGTTCTGGGGCACTCCAGCCCTCGTGCCAGGGCGGCCTGGATCAAAGGAAGGGGGTGTATCCACCCACTTCCTGGGTCCCACCCATAGGAGGGGACCTAGCAGGTAATCACGCCCACCAGATTCGAATAAGAGTGGGAGCAGTGCCAATGCACATCAGATTTCCTGGAAGAAACATTTGAAACGATATTCTGGACCCTTCGCCCTCCATCTCAACGTGGAAGCCCGAAGAATCTCCCTTGTGGTCAAGGAGTGACCACCCTGCAGCAGCAGGCACCATCCAGCCCTCGACGTCTACTTAGTTGCAGTTCCCGCCGGAACTCGAGCGACTGAGATCAACGAGATCAAGCCTGCCCAGCTTCTAACAGCCCGATCCACAGTCCATGCAAAGCTGAGACCCGTGGAGGCGACCGGAAGCGTGGGGCACGCCATCTTGAAGTGACCACGAGACGCTGACCGTGCAGCCCACGAGTGACCCTCGAAACTGTACACCGGGGTTTGAGAAGCCCCCACCCTGAGCTACTCCTGAGCCGAAGTTCAGCCCTCCACACTCGACGAGTGCTGCGTGGGGCCCTTTGGCACAATTTGGCTCAACGCGTTGGCCCGGTCACTTGCCAGCTGGCTTGTGGTCCCTGTGCCGACGAACTACCTAAGAAGACTTGTGATTCTGGTTGCTCCAGATCCACACCAGCTCCCCTGAAAAGGAGCCCCGACTCTGACCTTCCTGGTCCGAGTGAGAAGCAATCTTCCGATCCTGCGTGGATTGCTCTTACCAAGGCTTGTTTGCTCCAAACCTGAAGCCGACTGCACCAACGGTGAGAGCCTGCGTGGGACAGATCGTGACCTGCTCCTGGACGTCGCAGATGCCCCAGAGCCCACGTGACAGCGGAGAGAAGCTCCTCGACGACCACCTGATTGCGCCCGACATTGCCTGGTTCCGTCCTGGTTCCACCCTGGTCACTGCTGAGTGACCCAGACTCTGTCCCCTCTGCTTTCAGGTACTCTACAACTTGAGTCCACCCTTGGACTCCACCGGACACTTCGTCTTCACCCTGCCTGCAGCCCTTTCAGCTTCAAGCACCAAGAGCCTGCGTGTCAAAACCCGACGCCACTTCGACCCTGTGCACCCACTTCCTGTGGGTGAGGTAATTTTGCTCCGCCGGTGTTCCCACACTGGTGCACACCTCTAGGGTCTGTGTGTTAAGTTTTGTTCCTCTAGGTTCAGCGGAAGTGTCCTTAAACTTTAACTATTTGACTTTTACGCACCATTGGTTAACATTGGTGCATGCGTGCGCTTTCCGCACATCTCCCGAATCCCGAGGGCCATTCCCGACTTCAGCATTGCTTGTCCTGACTGCTCCCAGCGATTCCCTAGGCCCTAGGCCTAACCACTGTTCGAGTGGCCTCTCTTATACCACTTGTTTAGTATATGGTTTGAGTGGCCCCCCGCCCTCATCCATAATTGTGCAACTTGTATGTTTAAACAGTGCTTTTGATTTAACGCTTGTGCCCCTTTATTCATAAAGAATACTGGGGATTGTTTTTAGTAATAAACACATATATTTTTATAATATATACTTGTGTGGTGTCCTTTCATTTGGTATTACAGGATTGTATGTGGTAAAACAGCTCGCTTAACACGACCTCTTAAGTTAAGCCTTTAGGCTGCTTAGTCCATGCTACCCCTAGGATAGCTTGTCTAATAAGGTTGACTTACAACCAGACACCATAAGGGATTGTTTGGTCAGGTAGTAGGTGGTTCCAGAATTGGAAACATCCCCTACCAGGCCAACTTCTCACACTCAGTGGTTAAGCCATACCCTTCAATGAGAGCACTCTTCAAAACAGAGTAGTTTTTGGCATCCTCAGGTCTAACTGTGAGGAGCCTGTCCCTCCCTTTCTCAGAAAAGGAGTACCACAAAATTGCAGCCCACTGATTCTCAGGAACCTGCTGTACCATGCAGGCTCTCTCAAGAGCAGTCATCCATTTGTGGATGTCATCCCCTTCTTTAAAGGGGGGCACAATTTTGGTCAGGTTTCTATTATCATAGGCCCTGTCTTTTTCTCTTGGAAAATTGCTGCCACCAGTGACATCTAAGCCACTTAATTTCTGCTCTCTTGCCAAGGCAAGTCTAGCTTGAGCCAAGGCTACCTCCTCCCTCTCTATCTGGAGTTTGACAGCCCTCATTCTGGCCCTATGCTCTAACTTTTGAGAAGCATTCATGCCTCTCTGTGATTCCCTGGAGGCACTAGAAAGATGAGAGTCTCCTGAGGGAGATCTCACTCTTCTGTTGCCTGGGGGAATCATATGTTGGGTTCTGGGGAGGTGCTGGCCCTCTCCATTCCCCAGTAGGTCCAAGTTGGCCTGGCTAAGCCTACCAACTGGAACCTGGCTACCCTGATCCTGTACTCCTAAGTCCTCAACATCTGAGTCCTCATCCAAGTCATCATCATCCTCCTCTTCAAGGGGATCAACTGCAGGGGGGTTCCCTCCAGTTCCTGTATCTAGGGAAGCTGCTTTTGCCTTCTCTAAGTCATCCTGTTCTAGGATTTCTACCAGGATTAGGCAGGTGGGGCTTCTGCCCCTTTTTAACCCTCTTGCTTTGCACAAGGCAATCAAGTCTCTGCGGGTTAGTTTGTCATATCCAAAAGTTGCCTGGGTAGGGTCAACTGTCACAGGACTAGACCCTGAGGCCTTTCCTGTGTCAGACATGGTTACTAGTGAGGTGTAAGTGGTGCACTTACCTACACTAAGTGTTTTCCTACTGGACCTTGCTAGTGAGTTGTAGTCAGGGGTGTGCTACTCCCTTCAACCTACAACTACTAAGTTCAGTAGAACTTAATATGCTAAGCTTTTGATTTTATATGTACCTAGAGGTACTTGATGTGATCTTTCAATTTGATATAGAGATTGCAATGGTAAAACAACAGCAAGCTCAAATCCGCACCGCTGCTCACCAATGTGAGAAGTTGGCCTGGTAGGGGATGTTTCCAATTCTGGAACCACCTACTACCTGACCAAACAATCCCTTATGGTGTCTGGTTGTAAGTCAACCTTATTAGACAAGCTATCCTAGGGGTAGCATGGACTAAGCAGCCTAAAGGCTTAACTTAAGAGGTCGTGTTAAGCGAGCTGTTTTACCACATACAATCCTGTAATACCAAATGAAAGGACACCACACAAGTATATATTATAAAAATATATGTGTTTATTACTAAAAACAATCCCCAGTATTCTTTATGAATAAAGGGGCACAAGCGTTAAATCAAAAGCACTGTTTAAACATACAAGTTGCACAATTATGGATGAGGGCGGGTGGCCACTCAAACCATATACTAAACAAGTGGTATAAGAGAGGCCACTCGAACAGTGGTTAGGCCTAGGGCCTAGGGAATCGCTGGGAGCAGTCAGGACAAGCAATGCTGAAGTCGGGAATGGCCCTCGGGATTCGGGAGATGTGCGGAAAGCGCACGCATGCACCAATGTTAACCAATGGTGCGTAAAAGTCAAAGAGTTAAAGTTTAAGGACACTTCCGCTGAACCTAGAGGAACAAAACTTAACACACAGACCCTAGAGGTGTGCACCAGTGTGGGAACACCGGCGGAGCAAAGTTACCTCACCCACAGGAAGTGGGTGCACAGGGTCGAAGTGGCGTCGGGTTTTGACACGCAGGCTCTTGGTGCTTGAAGCTGAAAGGGCTGCAGGCAGGGTGAAGACGAAGTGTCCGGTGGAGTCCAAGGGTGGACTCAAGTTGTAGAGTACCTGAAAGCAGAGGGGACAGAGTCTGGGTCACTCAGCAGTGACCAGGGTGGAACCAGGACGGAACCAGGCAATGTCGGGCGCAATCAGGTGGTCGTCGAGGAGCTTCTCTCCGCTGTCACGTGGGCTCTGGGGCATCTGCGACGTCCAGGAGCAGGTCACTATCTGTCCCACGCAGGCTCTCACCGTCGGTGCAGTCGGCTTCAGGTTTGGAGCAAACAAGCCTTGGTAAGAGCAATCCACGCAGGATCGGAAGATTGCTTCTCACTCGGACCAGGAAGGTCAGAGTCGGGGCTCCTTTTCAGGGGAGCTGGTGTGGATCTGGAGCAACCAGAATCACAAGTCTTCTTAGGTAGTTCGTCGGCACAGGGACCACAAGCCAGCTGGCAAGTGACCGGGCCAACGCGTTGAGCCAAATGGTGCCAAAGGGCCCCACGCAGCACTCGTCGAGTGTGGAGGGCTGAACTTCGGCTCAGGAGTAGCTTAGGGTGGGGGCTTCTCAAACCCCGGTGTACAGCTTCGAGGGTCACTCGTGGGCTGCACGGTCAGCGTCTCGTGGTCACTTCAAGATGGCGTGCCCCACGCTTCCGGTCGCCTCCACGGGTCTCAACTTTGCAGGGTGTGAGAAGTTGGCCTGGTAGGGGATGTTTCCAATTCTGGAACCACCTACTACCTGACCAAACAATCCCCTTATGGTGTCTGGTTGTAAGTCAACCTTATTAGACAAGCTATCCTAGGGGTAGCATGGACTAAGCAGCCTAAAGGCTTAACTTAAGAGGTCGTGTTAAGCGAGCTGTTTTACCACATACAATCCTGTAATACCAAATGAAAGGACACCACACAAGTATATATTATAAAAATATATGTGTTTATTACTAAAAACAATCCCCAGTATTCTTTATGAATAAAGGGGCACAAGCGTTAAATCAAAAGCACTGTTTAAACATACAAAGTTGCACAATTATGGATGAGGGCGGGGGGCCACTCAAACCATATACTAAACAAGTGGTATAAGAGAGGCCACTCGAACAGTGGTTAGGCCTAGGGCCTAGGGAATCGCTGGGAGCAGTCAGGACAAGCAATGCTGAAGTCGGGAATGGCCCTCGGGATTCGGGAGATGTGCGGAAAGCGCACGCATGCACCAATGTTAACCAATGGTGCGTAAAAGTCAAATAGTTAAAGTTTAAGGACACTTCCGCTGAACCTAGAGGAACAAAACTTAACACACAGACCCTAGAGGTGTGCACCAGTGTGGGAACACCGGCGGAGCAAAGTTACCTCACCCACAGGAAGTGGGTGCACAGGGTCGAAGTGGCGTCGGGTTTTGACACGCAGGCTCTTCGTGCTTGAAGCTGAAAGGGCTGCAGGCAGGGTGAAGACGAAGTGTCCGGTGGAGTCCAAGGGTGGACTCAAGTTGTAGAGTACCTGAAAGCAGAGGGGACAGAGTCTGGGTCACTCAGCAGTGACCAGGGTGGAACCAGGACGGAACCAGGCAATGTCGGGCGCAATCAGGTGGTCGTCGAGGCGCTTCTCTTCGCTGTCACGTGGGCTCTGGGGCATCTGCGACGTCCAGGAGCAGGTCACGATCTGTCCCACGCAGGCTCTCACCGTCGGTGCAGTCGGCTTCCGGTTTGGAGCAAACAAGCCTTGGTAAGAGCAATCCACGCGGGATTGGAAGATGGCGTCTCACTCGGACCAGGAAGGTCAGAGTCGGGGCTCCCTTTCAGGGGAGCTGGTGTGGATCTGGAGCAACCAGAATCACGAGTCTTCTTTTGTAGTTCGTCGGCACAGGGACCACAAGCCAGCTGGCAAGTGACCGGGCCAACGCGTTGAGCCAAATCGTGCCAAAGGGCCCCACGCAGCACTCGTCGAGTGTGGAGGGCTGAACTTCGGCTCAGGAGTAGCTCAGGGTGGGGGCTTCTCAAACCCCGGTGTACAGCTTCGAGGGTCACTCGTGGGCTGCACGGTCAGCGTCTCGTGGTCACTTCAAGATGGCGTGCCCCACGCTTCCGGTCGCCTCCACGGGTCTCAGCTTTGCAGGGACTGTGGATCGGGCTGTTAGAAGCTGGGCAGGCTTGATCTCGTCGATCTCAGTCGCTCGAGTTCCGGCGGGAACTGCAACTAAGTAGATGTCGAGGGCTGGATGGTGCCTG
This sequence comes from Lissotriton helveticus, assembly GCF_964261635.1. Classification (NCBI taxonomy): domain Eukaryota; kingdom Metazoa; phylum Chordata; class Amphibia; order Caudata; family Salamandridae; genus Lissotriton; species Lissotriton helveticus. The sequence goes on from NW_027611717.1 coordinate 1,021,228, forward strand.
CTGCTGCAGGGTGGTCACTCCTTGACCACAAGGGAGATTCTTCGGGCTTCCACGTTGAGATGGAGGGCGAAGGGTCCAGAATATCGTTTCAAATGTTTCTTCCAGGAAATCTGATGTGCATTGGCACTGCTCCCACTCTTATTCGAATCTGGTGGGCGTGATTACCTGCTAGGTCCCCTCCTATGGGTGGGACCCAGGAAGTGGGTGGATACACCCCCTTCCTTTGATCCAGGCCGCCCTGGCACGAGGGCTGGAGTGCCCCAGAACCGGTTTGGCCGGATTATGCAAGGGGCAGCCTTGTGCGCCCCAGGCAGTGTCTGGTTTCTTTCAAACCTCCCTGCTACAATACACTATCTCCTGTCTGGAGGGCGGTGACACCCTCCTGTGACAGGAAACCCTTTGTCCAGGACCCCCTTGACTGGGTTTCGGTCAGCTCCAGGGGTCCAGACATTTGTCTGTGGCAGAGGCATCCATTTTGTGGATCTTAAGGCCTTTGGAGAAATCAACCGCATTAAAGTGAAGTGACATGTCTTACCCCTCTAGAGGGGTGGAATGCCATCCCCGTCGCCAGAACTGGCGAGGGGATGGTATTCCAAAGCGTATGACACCTTACACGACATGTTTTGATAAAGCCAAACCAAAGTTGCTAAATAACCGCGAGGATTATAAGGCACTTAATAGTATATGGTATGGCATTATCCTGAAACAGCTTAGGGATTTGTTCCCGACGGCTGCAGACAGGCTCAGCTCATGCTAGAGCTCCACCTCACATAAAAACCATGCACCCAGCCTCCAGGATTGGTGAGGCCTGTCTATAGGAGTGGCTCACAGGTTTACATGTGTCCAGATATAGGTTTAGACATAGGTATACTATATCTAAGCAAGGGGTGTGTACACCACCTTACCCCAGCTGAGTGATCAGCCAGTTGTGTCAATTTAAGAACCAGCCAGGGGTGGCAAAAGATATGCTGCAGCCCCTGGTAGGCCTTAGTGGCTCCTGTGCCCTGTGCACCTATAGTGCATTCTACAGGGGCTGACAAGGAGTCCATTTCCAATTGGTATGTGCCTATAGCACATGTGTCATTAATTTAGTGAGAGAACAGCAGGCTGGGGGTCTGATCAGCAGGCCCACAGCCTCAGTAGTCGAAAACCAGTGAAGCAAAAAGCAAAAATTTGGGGTGACCATAGGATAGCAGACCCTACTCTCCTACACAGGGACTGTGGATCAGGCTGTTAGAAGCTGGGCAGGCTTGATCTCGTCGATCTCAGTCGCTCGAGTTCCGGCGGGAACTGCAACTAAGTAGACGTCGAGGGCTGGATGGTGCCTGCTGCTGCAGGGTGGTCACTCCTTGACCACAAGGGAGATTCTTCGGGCTTCCACGTTGAGATGGAGGGCGAAGGGTCCAGAATATCGTTTCAAATGTTTCTTCCAGGAAATCTGATGTGCATTGGCACTGCTCCCACTCTTATTCGAATCTGGTGGGCGTGATTACCTGCTAGGTCCCCTCCTATGGGTGGGACCCAGGAAGTGGGTGGATACACCCCCTTCCTTTGATCCAGGCCGCCCTGGCACGAGGGCTGGAGTGCCCCAGAACCGGTTTGGCCGGATTATGCAAGGGGCAGCCTTGTGCGCCCCAGGCAGTGTCTGGTTTCTTTCAAACCTCCCTGCTACAATACACTATCTCCTGTCTGGAGGGCGGTGACACCCTCCTGTGACAGGAAACCCTTTGTCCAGGACCCCCTTGACTGGGTTTCGGTCAGCTCCAGGGGTCCAGACATTTGTCTGTGGCAGAGGCATCCATTTTGTGGATCTTAAGGCCTTTGGAGAAATCAACCGCATTAAAGTGAAGTAACATGTCTTACCCCTCTAGAGGGGTGGAATGCCATCCCCGTCGCCAGAACTGGCGAGGGGATGGTATTCCAAAGCGTATGACACCTTACACGACATGTTTTGATAAAGCCAAACCAGAGTTGCTAAATAACCGCGAGGATTATAAGGCACTTAATAGTATATGGTATGGCATTATCCTGAAACAGCTTAGGGATTTGTTCCCGACGGCTGCAGACAGGCTCAGCTCATGCTAGAGCTCCATCTCACATAAAAACCATGCACCCAGCCTCCAGGATTGGTGAGGCCTGTCTATAGGAGTGGCTCACAGGTTTACATGTGTCCAGATATAGGTTTAGACATAGGTATACTATATCTAAGCAAGGGGTGTGTACACCACCTTACCCCAGCTGAGTGATCAGCCAGTTGTGTCAATTTAAGAACCAGCCAGGGGTGGCAAAAGTTATGCTGCAGCCCCTGGTAGGCCTTAGTGGCTCCTGTGCCCTGTGCACCTATAGTGCATTCTACAGGGGCTGACAAGGAGTCCATTTCCAATTGGTATGTGCCTATAGCACATGTGTCATTAATTTAGTGAGAGAACAGCAGGCGGCTGGGGGTCTGATCAGCAGGCCCACAGCCTCAGTAGTCGAAAACCAGTGAAGCAAAAAGCAAAAATTTGGGGTGACCATAGGATAGCAGACCCTACTCTCCTACACCCAGGCTGTGCTTGGTCCCCCTGGTTGCTTTTGGTCCCCCAGGCTGTGCTTGGTACCTGTAGGAGAGTAGGGTCTGCTATCCTATGGTCACCCCAAATTTTTGCTTTTTGCTTCACTGGTTTTCGACTACTGAGGCTGTGGGCCTGCTGATCAGACCCCCAGCCTGCTGTTCTCTCACTAAATTAATGACACATGTGCTATAGGCACATGTCAATTGGAAATGGACTCCTTGTCAGCCCCTGTAGAATGCACTATAGGTGCACAGGGCACAGGAGCCACTAAGGCCTACCAGGGGCTGCAGCATATCTTTTGCCACCCCTGGCTGGTTCTTAAATTGACACAACTGGCTGATCACTCAGCTGGGGTAAGGTGGTGTACACACCCCTTGCTTAGATATAGTATACCTATGTCTAAACCTATATCTGGACACATGTAAACCTGTGAGCCACTCCTATAGACAGGCCTCACCAATCCTGGAGGCTGGGTGCTTGGTTTTTATGTGAGATGGAGCTCTAGCATGAGCTGAGCCTGTCTGCAGCCGTCGGGAACAAATCCCTAAGCTGTTTCAGGATAATGCCATACCATATACTATTAAGTGCCTTATAATCCTCGCGGTTATTTAGCAACTCTGGTTTGGCTTTATCAAAACATGTCGTGTAAGGTGTCATACGCTTTGGAATACCATCCCCTCGCCAGTTCTGGCGACGGGGATGGCATTCCACCCCTCTAGAGGGGTAAGACATGTTACTTTGCTTTAATGCGGTTGATTTCTCCAAAGGCCTTAAGATCCACAAAATGGATGCCTCTGCCACAGACAAATGTCTGGACCCCTGGAGCTGACCGAAACCCAGTCAAGGGGGTCCTGGACAAAGGGTTTCCTGTCACAGGAGGGTGTCACCGCCCTCCAGACAGGAGATAGTGTATTGTAGCAGGGAGGTTTGAAAGAAACCAGACACTGCCTGGGGCGCACAAGGCTGCCCCTTGCATAATCCGGCCAAACCGGTTCTGGGGCACTCCAGCCCTCGTGCCAGGGCGGCCTGGATCAAAGGAAGGGGGTGTATCCACCCACTTCCTGGGTCCCACCCATAGGAGGGGACCTAGCAGGTAATCACGCCCACCAGATTCGAATAAGAGTGGGAGCAGTGCCAATGCACATCAGATTTCCTGGAAGAAACATTTGAAACGATATTCTGGACCCTTCGCCCTCCATCTCAACGTGGAAGCCCGAAGAATCTCCCTTGTGGTCAAGGAGTGACCACCCTGCAGCAGCAGGCACCATCCAGCCCTCGACGTCTACTTGGTTGCAGTTCCCGCCGGAACTCGAGCGACTGAGATCGACGAGATCAAGCCTGCCCAGCTTCTAACAGCCCGATCCACAGTCCCTGCAAAGCTGAGACCCGTGGAGGCGACCGGAAGCGTGGGGCACGCCATCTTGAAGTGACCACGAGACGCTGACCGTGCAGCCCACGAGTGACCCTCGAAGCTGTACACCGGGGTTTGAGAAGCCCCCACCCTGAGCTACTCCTGAGCCGAAGTTCAGCCCTCCACACTCGACGAGTGCTGCGTGGGGCCCTTTGGCACGATTTGGCTCAACGCGTTGGCCCGGTCACTTGCCAGCTGGCTTGTGGTCCCTGTGCCGACGAACTACAAAAGAAGACTCGTGATTCTGGTTGCTCCAGATCCACACCAGCTCCCCTGAAAGGGAGCTCCGACTCTGACCTTCCTGGTCTGAGTGAGACGCCATCTTCCAATCCCGCGTGGATTGCTCTTACCAAGGCTTGTTTGCTCCAAACCGGAAGCCGACTGCACCGACGGTGAGAGCCTGCGTGGGACAGATCGTGACCTGCTCCTGGACGTCGCAGATGCCCCAGAGCCCACGTGACAGCGAAGAGAAGCGCCTCGACGACCACCTGATTGCGCCCGACATTGCCTGGTTCCGTCCTGGTTCCACCCTGGTCACTGCTGAGTGACCCAGACTCTGTCCCCTCTGCTTTCAGGTACTCTACAACTTGAGTCCACCCTTGGACTCCACCGGACACTTCGTCTTCACCCTGCCTGCAGCCCTTTCAGCTTCAAGCACCAAGAGCCTGCGTGTCAAAACCCGACGCCACTTCGACCCTGTGCACCCACTTCCTGTGGGTGAGGTAACTTTGCTCCGCCGGTGTTCCCACACTGGTGCACACCTCTAGGGTCTGTGTGTTAAGTTTTGTTCCTCTAGGTTCAGCGGAAGTGTCCTTAAACTTTAACTATTTGACTTTTACGCACCATTGGTTAACATTGGTGCATGCGTGCGCTTTCCGCACATCTCCCGAATCCCGAGGGCCATTCCCGACTTCAGCATTGCTTGTCCTGACTGCTCCCAGCGATTCCCTAGGCCCTAGGCCTAACCACTGTTCGAGTGGCCTCTCTTATACCACTTGTTTAGTATATGGTTTGAGTGGCCCCCTGCCCTCATCCATAATTGTGCAACTTTGTATGTTTAAACAGTGCTTTTGATTTAACGCTTGTGCCCCTTTATTCATAAAGAATACTGGGGATTGTTTTTAGTAATAAACACATATATTTTTATAATATATACTTGTGTGGTGTCCTTTCATTTGGTATTACAGGATTGTATGTGGTAAAACAGCTCGCTTAACACGACCTCTTAAGTTAAGCCTTTAGGCTGCTTAGTCCATGCTACCACTAGGATAGCTTGTCTAATAAGGTTGACTTACAACCAGACACCATAAGGGGATTGTTTGGTCAGGTAGTAGGTGGTTCCAGAATTGGAAACATCCCCTACCAGGCCAACTTCTCACATTGGTGAGCAGCGGTGCGGATTTGAGCTTGCTGTTGTTTTACCATTGCAATCTTTATATCAAATTGAAAGATCACATCAAGTACCTCTAGGTACATATAAAATCAAAAGCTTAGCATATTAAGTTCTACTGAACTTAGTAGTTGTAGGTTGAAGGGAGTAGCACACCCCTGACTACAACTCACTAGCAAGGTCCAGTAGGAAAACACTTAGTGTAGGTAAGTGCACCACTTACACCTCACTAGTAACCATGTCCGACACAGGAAAGGCCTCAGGGTCTAGTCCTGTGACAGTTGACCCTACCCAGGCAACTTCTGGATATGACAAACTAACCCGCAGAGACTTGATTGTCTTGTGCAAAGCAAGAGGGTTAAAAAGGGGCAGAAGCCCCACCTGCCTAATCCTGATAGGACTCCTAGAACAGGATGACTTAGAGAGGGCAAAAGCAGCTTCCCTAGATACAGGAACTGGAGGGAACCCCCCTGCAGTTGATCCCCCTGAAGAGGAGGATGATGATGACTTGGATGAGGACTCAGAAGTTGAGGACTTAGAAGTACAGGATCAGGGTAGCCAGGTTCCAGTTGGTAGGCTTAGCCAGGCCAACTTGGACCTACTGGGAAATGGAGAGGGCCAGCACCTCCCCAGATCCCAACAAATGATTCTCCCAGGCAACAGAAGAGTGAGATCTCCCTCAGGAGACTCTCATCTTTCTAGTGCCTCCAGGGAATCACAGAGAGGCATGAATGCTTCTCAAAAGTTAGAGCATAGGGCCAGAATGAGGGCTGTCAAACTCCAGATAGAGAGGGAGGAGGTAGCCTTGGCTCAAGCTAGACTTGCCTTGGCAAGAGAGCAGAAATTAAGTGGCTTAGATGTCACTGGTGGCAGCAATTTTCCAAGAGAAAAAGACAGGGCCTATGATAATAGAAACCTGACCAAAATTGTGCCCCCCTTTAAAGAAGGGGATGACATCCACAAATGGATGACTGCTCTTGAGAGAGCCTGCATGGTACAGCAGGTTCCTGAGAATCAGTGGGCTGCAATTTTGTGGTACTCCTTTTCTGAGAAAGGGAGGGACAGGCTCCTCACAGTTAGACCTGAGGATGCCAAAAACTACTCTGTTTTGAAGAGTGCTCTCATTGAAGGGTATGGCCTAACCACTGAGCAATACAGGTTGTTGTTCAGAGACACCCAGAAAGCACAGACTCAAGACTGGACTGATTTTGTGGAGTGTGCCACTAAGGCTTTGGAGGGTTGGTTACAGGGAAGTAAAGTTTCAGACTATACAGGATTGTACAATCTTATGATGAGAGAACAGATCCTTAATAACTGTACAAACCAGCTGTTGCATCAATACCTTATTGACTCTGATCTGACCTCTCCCCAAGAATTGGGAAAGAAGGCAGACAAATGGGTCAGAACAAGGATTAAGCAGAAACCCCAGAACCAAGGTGGTGACCAGAAGAAAACAGACCAGAAGGGTGGTAATCAGAATCAGAAAGATAAAGAAAAAGACCAGAAGTCTTCAGGCCCCCAAACTAATAGTAAGGAGGGTGGTTCCCAAAATGGTAACAAGAAGAAGAAGAACAAAGGTCCAAAGACACCTTGGTGTAATACCTGCAAATCAGTTTCACACTGGGGCAGTGAGTGCACCAAGGCGAATCCAGTTCCCACCACTACAGCTCCTAAAGCAACTGCAACCCCAAGTACAGTAAGCAGTGGTGGAACACAGTCCAAGGGTGTAGCTGGGTTGACCCTGGGTATTGAAGTAGGATCTGGCCTAGTCAGAGTCCCTACACAGGCAGTTCTCCTGTATGATGTGGACATTGAGTTGCCCACTGCAGTAAGCCCCACTAACCTGGGCAAATACAGGCAGACTCCCTTAATAAATGAGAAACTGGCTCAAGCTTACAGGGACACATGTGCTAGTGTCACCATGGTGACCCCTGGCTTTGTGGACCCTGGACAGATTGTACTAGGAGAGAGCTACCTAGTAACCAATGCAAGCAACTCCACTACCTCCCATAGTGTGGCAGTTGTGAACTTCTCCTGGGGAGGGGTTGATGGCCTAAAGAAAGTTGTGGTGAGTGCAGACCTACCAGTAGACTGTCTGTTAGGCAATGACCTTGAAAGCTCAGCATGGTCAGAAGTGGAGTACAGGACTCATGCAGAAATGCTAGGGATTTCAGAGCATGTCCTTGCCATGACAAGGGCTCAGGCTAAGAAGTGCCTTCCTGAACCAGTGGTGGATCTTGAGACAATAGACCAGCCACAACCCAAGAGAAGGAGCAAGAGAGGAAAGGCCTCGCCTTCCACCTTGCCCCAGGTTGAGGATCAGGTTTCAGAGGAAACTGATTCTGCAGTCCAAGAGGAGACTGTCTCTGAGGAGCTTGAACCTGACCAGGTTGAGTTTCTGGGGACAGGGGGACCCTCAAGGGCAGACCTGAGGCAGGCTCAATTAGATTGCCCTTCCCTTGAACCCCTCAGACAGCAGGCTGCTGCTGAGGCTGCTGGGGATGCCCAAGGTACCCATACTGTGTATTGGGATGAGGGACTCCTTTACTCAGAGGCTAGAACCCCCAAGCCTGGCATGACCAGGAGGTTGGTGATACCTCTGCAGTTTAGGGGATTCCTCCTTACCTTGGCCCATGATATTCCCCTTGCAGGACACTTAGGCCAGAACAAGACGTGGGACAGGCTTGTTCCACACTTTCACTGGCCTCACATGTCAGAGGATGTCAAGGAGTTTTGTCGCTCCTGTGTCACTTGCCAAGCCAGTGGTAAGTCAGGTGGCACAACAAAGGCCCCCCTAATACCACTACCTGTGGTGGGGGTCCCCTTTGAGAGAGTTGGAATTGATATTGTGGGTCCAATGGACCCCCAAACAGCATCTGGGAACAGATTCATACTGGTGGTAGTGGATCATGCCACCAGGTACCCAGAGGCTATTCCCCTAAGGACCACCACAGCACCTGTGGTGGCAAAAGCCCTCATTGCAGTTTTCTCAAGAGTGGGCTTTCCTAAGGAGGTACTATCAGATAGAGGGACAAATTTTATGTCCAGCTATCTAAAAGCAATGTGGAAGGAATGTGGAGTAAACTACAAGTTTACCACCCCATATCATCCACAATGCAATGGGCTTGTGGAGAGATTTAACAAGACCCTTAAAGGCATGATAAAAGGATTACCAGAGAAGCTCAGGCGGAAATGGGACATTCTTTTACCCTGCCTGCTCTTTGCTTACAGAGAGGTCCCACAGAAGGGGGTTGGCTACAGCCCTTTTGAACTTTTGTTTGGCCACCCTGTGAGAGGTCCATTGTGTTTGGTGAAGGAAGGATGGGAGTTACCTCTCAAAAAGCCCAAACTAGACATAGTGGACTATGTACTTGGTCTCCGCTCCAGGATGGCTGAGTACATGGAAAGAGCATCCAAAAACCTGGAGGCCAGCCAAGAATTGCAGAAAGCTTGGCATGACCAAAAGGCTGTACTGGTAGAGTTCCAACCAGGACAGAAGGTATGGGTACTGGAGCCAGTGGCTCCAGCAGCACTCCAAGACAAATGGAGTGGACCCTATCCTATTATTGAGAAGAAAGGGGAAGTCACCTACTTGGTAGACTTTGGAACACCCAGGAGCCCTCACAGGGTAATCCATGTGAATCGCTTGAAGGCATTTGTAGACAGGGAGGACATGAGCTTGCTCATGGCCACAGATGGGGAACAGGAGGAAGAGAGTGACCCTCTCCCAGACCTGCTTTCCCAGAACCCTGATGATGGTTCAGTTGATGGAGTAGCCTTGGCAGGCAGCCTCACTGACCAGCAACAGAGGGACTGCAGACAAGTTTTGCAGGCTCACAGGCAAATGTTTTCACTCACACCCAGCCAAACTGACTGGTGTACCCATGTTGTGGACACTGGTGACAGTTTGCCTGTCAAGAATAAGATCTACAGGCAACCTGATCATGTCAGGGATTGCATCAAGGCTGAGGTGCAAAAGATGTTGGAGCTTGGAGTGATTGAGCCATCAGAGAGCCCATGGGCCAGCCCAGTAGTCCTGGTGCCAAAACCTCATACCCAAGATGGTAAGAGAGAAATGAGGTTTTGCGTGGATTACAGGGGTCTCAATGCTGTCACTAGGACAGATGCTCACCCCATTCCAAGAGCAGATGAGCTCATTGACAGATTGGCTTCTGCCAAGTTTCTGAGCACATTTGATCTGACAGCTGGCTACTGGCAAATCAGACTAGCTGAGGAGTCAAAGGCCAAGACAGCATTCTCTACCCCTAGTGGGCATTATCAGTTTGTGGTAATGCCCTTTGGTTTGAAGAATGCACCTGCCACTTTTCAAAGGTTGGTGAACCAAGTCCTTACTGGGTTGGATGACTTTTGTGCAGCTTATCTGGATGATATTGCTGTCTTTAGCTCCACCTGGGAGGATCACCTGATCCACCTGAAGAAAGTTTTGGAGGCCCTGCAAAAGGCAGGCCTAACTATCAAGGCCACAAAGTGCCAGATAGGGCAGAGTAAGGTTGTATACCTGGGCCACCTAGTAGGTGGAGGCCAGGTTCAGCCACTGGAAAGCAAAATCCAGGCCATACAGGACTGGGCTCCTCCAGTTACCCAGACACAAGTCAGAGCCTTCTTGGGCCTGACTGGGTATTACAGAAAGTTTGTGAAAAACTATGGGTCTATAGTGACACCATTAAATGACTTGACATCCAAGAAGATGCCAAAAAAGGTTCAGTGGACAGTTAGCTGTCAGAAGGCATTTGAAGACCTGAAGAAGGCCATGTGCTCTGCACCTATCCTAAAGAGTCCTGACTACTCCAAACAGTTCATTGTTCAGACAGATGCTTCTGAGTTGGGGGTGGGAGCTGTACTCTCACAACTTAATCAAGATGGTCAAGACCAGCCAATTGCTTTCATTAGCAGGAGGCTAACCCCAAGAGAAAAACGTTGGTCAGCCATTGAGAGGGAGGCCTTTGCTGTGGTTTGGGCATTAAAGAAGTTGAGGTCCTACTTGTTTGGAACTCACTTCCTGGTGCAAACAGACCATAAGCCCCTCTTATGGCTTAATCAGATGAAGGGTGAAAATCCCAAACTGCTCAGGTGGTCCATTTCCCTACAGGGGATGGACTTTACAGTGGAGCACCGCCCAGGGACTGACCATGGTAATGCAGATGGTCTCTCCAGGTACTTCCACTTAGAACATGAAGACTTATCTGGTCAAGGTTAGTTTAATGTCCCTGCGTTTGGGGGGGGGTTGTGTAGGAGAGTAGGGTCTGCTATCCTATGGTCACCCCAAATTTTTGCTTTTTGCTTCACTGGTTTTCGACTACTGAGGCTGTGGGCCTGCTGATCAGACCCCCAGCCTGCTGTTCTCTCACTAAATTAATGACACATGTGCTATAGGCACATGTCAATTGGAAATGGACTCCTTGTCAGCCCCTGTAGAATGCACTATAGGTGCACAGGGCACAGGAGCCACTAAGGCCTACCAGGGGCTGCAGCATATCTTTTGCCACCCCTGGCTGGTTCTTAAATTGACACAACTGGCTGATCACTCAGCTGGGGTAAGGTGGTGTACACACCCCTTGCTTAGATATAGTATACCTATGTCTAAACCTATATCTGGACACATGTAAACCTGTGAGCCACTCCTATAGACAGGCCTCACCAATCCTGGAGGCTGGGTGCTTGGTTTTTATGTGAGATGGAGCTCTAGCATGAGCTGAGCCTGTCTGCAGCCGTCGGGAACAAATCCCTAAGCTGTTTCAGGATAATGCCATACCATATACTATTAAGTGCCTTATAATCCTCGCGGTTATTTAGCAACTCTGGTTTGGCTTTATCAAAACATGTCGTGTAAGGTGTCATACGCTTTGGAATACCATCCCCTCGCCAGTTCTGGCGACGGGGATGGCATTCCACCCCTCTAGAGGGGTAAGACATGTTACTTTGCTTTAATGCGGTTGATTTCTCCAAAGGCCTTAAGATCCACAAAATGGATGCCTCTGCCACAGACAAATGTCTGGACCCCTGGAGCTGACCGAAACCCAGTCAAGGGGGTCCTGGACAAAGGGTTTCCTGTCACAGGAGGGTGTCACCGCCCTCCAGACAGGAGATAGTGTATTGTAGCAGGGAGGTTTGAAAGAAACCAGACACTGCCTGGGGCGCACAAGGCTGCCCCTTGCATAATCCGGCCAAACCGGTTCTGGGGCACTCCAGCCCTCGTGCCAGGGCGGCCTGGATCAAAGGAAGGGGGTGTATCCACCCACTTCCTGGGTCCCACCCATAGGAGGGGACCTAGCAGGTAATCACGCCCACCAGATTCGAATAAGAGTGGGAGCAGTGCCAATGCACATCAGATTTCCTGGAAGAAACATTTGAAACGATATTCTGGACCCTTCGCCCTCCATCTCAACGTGGAAGCCCGAAGAATCTCCCTTGTGGTCAAGGAGTGACCACCCTGCAGCAGCAGGCACCATCCAGCCCTCGACGTCTACTTGGTTGCAGTTCCCGCCGGAACTCGAGCGACTGAGATCGACGAGATCAAGCCTGCCCAGCTTCTAACAGCCCGATCCACAGTCCCTGCAAAGCTGAGACCCGTGGAGGCGACCGGAAGCGTGGGGCACGCCATCTTGAAGTGACCACGAGACGCTGACCGTGCAGCCCACGAGTGACCCTCGAAGCTGTACACCGGGGTTTGAGAAGCCCCCACCCTGAGCTACTCCTGAGCCGAAGTTCAGCCCTCCACACTCGACGAGTGCTGCGTGGGGCCCTTTGGCACGATTTGGCTCAACGCGTTGGCCCGGTCACTTGCCAGCTGGCTTGTGGTCCCTGTGCCGACGAACTACAAAAGAAGACTCGTGATTCTGGTTGCTCCAGATCCACACCAGCTCCCCTGAAAGGGAGCTCCGACTCTGACCTTCCTGGTCCGAGTGAGACGCCATCTTCCAATCCCGCGTGGATTGCTCTTACCAAGGCTTGTTTGCTCCAAACCGGAAGCCGACTGCACCGACGGTGAGAGCCTGCGTGGGACAGATCGTGACCTGCTCCTGGACGTCGCAGATGCCCCAGAGCCCACGTGACAGCGAAGAGAAGCGCCTCGACGACCACCTGATTGCGCCCGACATTGCCTGGTTCCGTCCTGGTTCCACCCTGGTCACTGCTGAGTGACCCAGACTCTGTCCCCTCTGCTTTCAGGTACTCTACAACTTGAGTCCACCCTTGGACTCCACCGGACACTTCGTCTTCACCCTGCCTGCAGCCCTTTCAGCTTCAAGCACCAAGAGCCTGCGTGTCAAAACCCGACGCCACTTCGACCCTGTGCACCCACTTCCTGTGGGTGAGGTAACTTTGCTCCGCCGGTGTTCCCACACTGGTGCACACCTCTAGGGTCTGTGTGTTAAGTTTTGTTCCTCTAGGTTCAGCGGAAGTGTCCTTAAACTTTAACTATTTGACTTTTACGCACCATTGGTTAACATTGGTGCATGCGTGCGCTTTCCGCACATCTCCCGAATCCCGAGGGCCATTCCCGACTTCAGCATTGCTTGTCCTGACTGCTCCCAGCGATTCCCTAGGCCCTAGGCCTAACCACTGTTCGAGTGGCCTCTCTTATACCACTTGTTTAGTATATGGTTTGAGTGGCCCCCTGCCCTCATCCATAATTGTGCAACTTTGTATGTTTAAACAGTGCTTTTGATTTAACGCTTGTGCCCCTTTATTCATAAAGAATACTGGGGATTGTTTTTAGTAATAAACACATATATTTTTATAATATATACTTGTGTGGTGTCCTTTCATTTGGTATTACAGGATTGTATGTGGTAAAACAGCTCGCTTAACACGACCTCTTAAGTTAAGCCTTTAGGCTGCTTAGTCCATGCTACCACTAGGATAGCTTGTCTAATAAGGTTGACTTACAACCAGACACCATAAGGGGATTGTTTGGTCAGGTAGTAGGTGGTTCCAGAATTGGAAACATCCCCTACCAGGCCAACTTCTCACGCTTGGTACCCCTGGCTGTGCTTGGTCCCCCTGGTTGCTCTTGGTCCCCCAGGCTGTGCTTGGGTCCCCATGGTTGCTCCTGGTCCCCCAGGCTGTGCTTGGTCCCCCAGGCTGTGCTTGGTCCCCCAGCTGTGCTTGGTCCCCCTGGTTGCTCATGGTTCCCCAGGCTGTGCTTGGTCCCCCAGGCTGTGCTTGGTCCCCCAGGCTGTGCTTGGTCCCCCTGGTTGCTCTTGGTCCCCCAGGCTTGTGCTTGGTCCCCCAGGCTGTGCTTGGTCCCCCTGGTTGCTCTTGGTCCCCCAGGCTTGTGCTTGGTCCCTCAGGCTGTGCTTGGTCCCCCTGGTTGCTCTTGGTCCCCCAGGCTGTGCTTTGTCCCCCAGGCTGTGCTTGGTCCCCCAGGCTGTGCTTGGTCCCCAGGCTGTGCTTGGTCCCCCTGGTTGCTCTTGGTCCCCCTGGCTGTGCTTGGTACCCCTGGCTGTGCTTGGTCCCCCTGGTTGCTCTTGGTCCCCCAGGCTGTGCTTGGTCCCCCAGGCTGTGCTTGGTCCCCCTAGTTGCTCTTAGTCCCCCAGGCTGTGCTTGGTACCCCAGGCTGTGCTTGGTCCCCCAGGCTCTGCTTGGTCCCCCTGGTTGCTCTTGGTCCCCAAGGCTGTGCTTGGTCCCCCAGACTGTGCTTGGTCCCCCAGGCTGTGCTTGGTCCCCCTTGTTGCTCTTGGTCCCCCAGGCTGTGCTTGGTCCCCCAGGCTGTGCTTGGTCCCCCTGGTTGCTCTTGGTCCCCCTGGCTGTGCGTGATACCCCTGGCTGTGCTTGGTCCCCCTGGTTGCTCTTGGTCCCCCAGGCTGTGCTTGGTCCCCCAGGCTGTGCTTGGTCCCCCTGGTTGCTCTTGGTCCCCCAGGCTGTGCTTGGTCCCCCAGGCTGTGCTTGGTCCCCCAGGCTGTGCTTGGTCCCACTGGTTGCTCTTGGTCCCCCAGGCTGTGCTTGGTACCCCGGCAGTGCTTGGTCCCCCTGGTTGCTCTTGGTCCCCCAGCCTGTGCTTGGTCCCCCAGGCTGTGTTTGGTCCCCCTGGTTGCTCTTGGTCCCCCTGGCTGTGCTTGGTCCCCCTGGTTGCTCTTGGTCCCCCAGGCTGTGCTTGGTCCCCCAGGCTGTGCTTGGTCCCCCTGGTTGCTCTTGGTCCCCCAGGCTGTGCTAGGTCCCCCAGGCTGTGCTTGGACCCCCAGGCTCTGCTTGGTCCCCCAGGCTCTGCTTGGTCCCCCTGGTTGCTCTTGGTCCTTCAGGCTGTGCTTGGTCCCCCAGGCTGTGCTTGGTCCCCCTGGTTGCTCTTGGTCCCCCAGGCTGTGCTTGGTCCCCCAGGCTGTGCTTGGTCCCCCTGGTTGCTCTTGGTCCCCCAGGCTGTGCTTGGTCCCCCTGGCTGTGCTTGGTCCCCCAGGCTGTGCTTGGTCCCCCTGGTTGCTTTTGGTCCCCCAGGCTGTGCTTGGTCCCCCATGCTGTGCTTGGTCCCCCAGGCTGTGCTTGGTCCCCCAGGCTGTGCTTGGTCCCCCTGGTTGCTCTTGGCCCCCCAGGCTGTGCTTGGTCCCCCAGGCTGTGCTTGGTACCCCAGGCTGTGCTTGGTCCTCCTGGTTGCTCTTGGTCCCCCAGGCTGTGCTTGGTCCCCCAGGCTGTTCTTGGTCCCCCAGGCTGTGCTTGGTCCCCCAGGCTGTGCTTGGTCCCCCAGGCTGTGCTTGGTCCCCCAGGCTGTGCTTGGTCCCCCAGGCTGTGCTTGGTCCCCCTGGTTGCTCTTGGTCCCCCAGGCTGTGCTTGGTCCCCCTGGTTGCTCTTGGTCCCCCTGGCTGTGCTTGGTACCCCTGGCTGTGCTTGGTCCCCCTGGTTGCTCTTGGTACCCCCGGCTGTGCTTGGTCCCCCAGGCTGTGCTTGGTCCCCCTGGTTGCTCTTGGTCCCCCAGGCTGTGCTTGGTACCCCAGGCTGTGCTTGGTCTCCCAGGCTCTGCTTGGTCCCCCAGGCTCTGCTTGGTCCCCCTGGTTGCTCTTGGTCCCTCAGGCTGTGCTTGGTCCCCCAGGCTGTGCTTGGTCCCCCGGGCTGTGCTTGGTCCCCCAGGCTGTGCTTGGTCCCCCTGGTTGCTCTTGGTCCCCCTGGCTGTGCATGGTACCCCTGGCTGTGCTTGGTCCCCCTGGTTGCTCTTGGTCCACCAGGCTGTGCTTGGTCCCCCAGGCTGTGCTTGGTCCCCCTGGTTGCTCTTGGTCCCCCAGGCTGTGTGTGAGAAGTTGGCCTGATAGGTGATGTTTCCAATTCTGGAACCACCTATTATCAGACCAAACAATCCCTTATGGTGTCTGGTTGTAAGTCAACCTTATTAGACAAGCTATCCTAGGGGTAGCATGGACTAAGCAGCCTAAAGGCTTAACTTAAGAGGTCGTGTTAAGCGAGCTGTTTTACCACATACAATCCTGTAATATCAAATGAAAGGACACCACACAAGTATATATTATAAAAATATATGTGTTTATTACTAAAAACAATCCCCAGTATTCTTTATGAATAAAGGGGCACAAGCGTTAAATCAAAAGCACTGTTTAAACATACAAGTTGCACAATTATGGATGAGGGCGGGTGGCCACTCAAACCATATACTAAACAAGTGGTATAAGAGATGCCACTCGAGCAGTGGTTAGGCCTAGGGCCTAGGGAATCGCTGGGAGCAGTCAGGAGAAGCAATGCTACACAGGCAGTTCTCCTGTATGATGTGGACATTGAGTTGCCCACTGCAGTAAGCCCCAGTAACCTGGGCAAATACAGACAGACTCCCTTAATTAATGAGAAACTGGCTCAAGCTTACAGGGACACATGTGCCAGTGTCACAATGGTGACACCTGACTTTGTGGACCCTGGACAGATTGTACTAGGTGAGAGCTACCTAGTAACCAATGCAAGCAACTCCACTACTTCCCATAGTGTGGCAGTTGTGAACTTCTCCTGGGGAGGGGTTGATGGCCTAAAGAAGGTTGTGGTGAGTGCAGACCTACCAGTAGACTGTCTGTTAGGCAATGACCTTGAAAGCTCAGCATGGTCAGAAGTGGAGTACAGGACTCATGCAGAAATGCTAGGGATTTCAGAGCATGTCCTTGCCATGACAAGGGCTCAGGCTAAGAAGTGCCTTCCTGAACCAGTGGTGGATCTTGAAACAATAGACCAGCCACAACCCAAGAGAAGGAGCAAGAGAGGAAAGGCTCAGCCTTCCACCTTGCCCCAGGTTGAGGATCAGGTTTCAGAGGAAACTGATTCTGCAGTCCAAGAGGAGACTGTCTCTGAGGAGCTTGAACCTGACCAGGTTGAGTTTCTGGGGACAGAGGGACCCTCAAGGGCAGACCTGAGGCAGGCTCAATTAGATTGCCCTTCCCTTGAACCCCTCAGTCAGCAGGCTGCTGCTGAGGCTGCTGGGGATGCCCAAGGTACCCATACTGTGTATTGGGATGATGGACTCCTTTACTCAGAGGCTAGAGCCCCCAAGCCTGGCATGACCAGGAGGTTGGTTATACCTCTGCAGTTTAGGGGGTTCCTCCTTACCTTGGCCCATGATATTCCCCTTGCAGGACACTTAGGCCAGAACAAGACGTGGGACAGGCTTGTTTCACACTTTCACTGGCCTCACATGTCAGAGGATGTCAAGGAGTTTTGTCGCTCCTGTGTCACTTGCCAAGCCAGTGGTAAGTCAGGTGGCACAACAAAGGCCCCCCTAATACCACTACCTGTGGTGGGAGTTCCCTTTGAAAGAGTTGGAATTGATATTGTGGGTCCAATGGACCCCCAAACAGCATCTGGGAACAGATTCATACTGGTGGTAGTGGATCATGCCACCAGGTATCCAGAGGCTATTCCCCTAAGGACCACCACAGCCCCTGTGGTGGCAAAGGCCCTCATTGCAGTTTTCTCAAGAGTGGGCTTTCCTAAGGAGGTACTATCAGATAGAGGCACGAATTTTATGTCTAGCTATCTGAAAGCAATGTGGAAGGAATGTGGAGTAAACTATAAGTTTACCACCCCATATCATCCCCAATGCAATGGGCTTGTGGAGAGATTTAACAAGACCCTAAAAGGCATGATAAAAGGATTACCAGAGAAGCTCAGGCGGAAATGGGACATTCTTTTACCCTGCCTGCTCTTTGCTTACAGAGAGGTCCCACAGAAGGGGGTTGGCTACAGCCCTTTTGAACTTTTGTTTGGCCACCCTGTGAGGGGTCCATTGTGTTTGGTGAAGGAAGGATGGGAGTTACCTCTCAAAAAGCCCAAACTAGACATAGTGGACTATGTACTTGGTCTCCGCTCCAGGATGGCTGAGTACATGGAAAGAGCATCCAAAAACCTGAAGGCCAGCCAAGAATTACAGAAAGCTTGGCATGACCAAAAGGCTGTGCTGGTAGAGTTCCAACCAGGACAGAAGGTGTGGGTACTGGAGCCAGTGGCTCCAGCAGCACTCCAAGACAAATGGAGTGGACCCTATCCTATTATTGAGAAGAAGGGGGAAGTCACCTACTTGGTGGACTTTGGAACACCCAGGAGCCCTCACAGGGTAATCCATGTGAATCGCTTGAAAGCATTTGTGGACAGGGAGGACATGAGCTTGCTCATGGCCACAGATGGGGAACAGGAGGAAGAGAGTGACCCTCTCCCAGACCTGCTTTCTCAGAACCCTGATGATGGTTCAGTGGATGGAGTAGCCTTGGCAGGCAGCCTCACTGACCAGCAACAGATGGACTGCAGACAAGTTTTGCAGGCCCACAGGCATTTGTTTTCACTCACTCACACCCAGCCAGACTGACTGGTGTACCCATGTAGTGGACACTGGTGACAGTCTGCCTGTCAAGAATAAGATCTACAGGCAACCTGACCATGTCAGGGATTGCATCAAGGCTGAGGTGCAAAAGATGTTGGAGCTTGGAGTGATTGAGCCATCAGAGAGCCCATGGGCCAGCCCAGTAGTCCTGGTGCCAAAACCTCATACCCAAGATGGAAAGAGAGAAATGAGGTTTTGCGTGGATTACAGGGGTCTCAATGCTGTCACTATTCCATTCCACCATTCCAAGAGCAGATGAGCTCATTGACAGATTGGCTTCTGCCAAGTTTCTGAGCACATTCGATCTGACAGCTGGCTACTGGCAAATCAGACTAGCTGAGGAGTCAAAAGCCAAAACAGCATTCTCTACCCCTAGTGGTCATTATCAGTTTGTGGTAATGCCCTTTGGTTTGAAGAATGCACCTGCCACTTTCCAAAGGTTGGTGAACCAAGTCCTTACTGGGTTGGATGACTTTTGCGCAGCATATCTAGATGATATTGCTGTCTTTAGCTCCACCTGGGAGGATCACCTGATCCACCTGAAGAAAGTTTTGGAGGCCCTGCAGAAGGCAGGTGTAGGAGAGTAGGGTCTGCTATCCTATGGTCACCCCAAATTTTTGCTTTTTGCTTCACTGGTTTTCGACTACTGAGGCTGTGGGCCTGCTGATCAGACCCCCAGCCTGCTGTTCTCTCACTAAAATACTGACACATGTGCTATAGGCACATACCAATTGGAAATGGACTCCTTGTCAGCCCCTGTATAATGCACTATAGGTGCCCAGGGCATAGGGGCCACCAAGGCCTACCAGGGGCTGCAGCCTATCTTTTGCCACCCCTGGCTGGTTCTTAAATTGACACAACTGGCTGATCACTCAGCTGGGGTAAGGTGGTGTACACACCCCTTGCTTAGATATAGTATACCTATGTCTAAACCTATATCTGGACACATGTAAACCTGTGAGCCACTCCTATGGAAGGCCTCATCAATCCTGGAGGCAGAGTGCGTGGTTTTATGTGAGATGGAGCTCTAGCATGAGCTGAGCCTGTCTGCAGCTGTCGGGAACAACTCCCTAAGCTGTTTCAGGATAATGCCATACCATATACTCTTAAGTGCCTTATAATCCTCGCGGTTAAATAGCAACTTTGGTTTGGCTTTATCAAAACATGTCGTGTAAGGTGTCATACGATTTGGAATACCATCCCCTCGCCAGTTCTGGCGACGGGGATGGCATTCCACCCCTCTAGAGGGGTAAGACATGTTACTTCACTTAAATGCGGTTAATTTCTCCAAAGACCTTAAGATCCACAAAATGGATGCCTCTGCCACAGACAAATGTCTGGACCCCTGCAGTTGACCGAAACTCAACCAAATGGGTCCTGGACAAAGGGTTTCCTGTCACAGGAGGGTGTCACCGCCCTCCAGACAGGAGATAGTGGATTGTAGCAGGGAGGTTTGAAAGAAACCAGACACTGCTTGGGGCGCACAAGGCTGCCCCTTGCATAATCCGGCCAAACCGGTTCTGGGGCACTCCAGCCCTCGTGCCAGGGCGGCCTGGATCAAAGGAAGGGGGTGTATCCACCCACTTCCTGGGTCCCACCCATAGGAGGGGACCTAGCAGGTAATCACGCCCCCCAGATTCGAATGAGAGTGGGAGCAGTGCCAATGCACATCAGATTTCCTGGAAGAAACATTTGAAACGAAATTCTGGACCCTTCGCCCTCCATCTCAACGTGGAAGCCCGAAGAATCTCCCTTGTGGTCAAGGAGTGACCACCCTGCAGCAGCAGGCACCATCCAGCCCTCGACGTCTACTTAGTTGCAGTTCCCGCCGGAACTCGAGCGACTGAGATTGACGAGATCAAGCCTGCCTGCCTTCTAACAGCCCGATCCACAGTCCCTGCAAAGCTGAGACCCGTGGAGGCGACCGGAAGCGTGGGGCACGCCATCTTGAATTGACCACGAGACGCTGACCGTGCAGCCCACGAGTGATCCTCGAAGCTGTGCACCGGGGTTTGAGAAGCCCCCACCCTGAGCTGCTCCTGAGCCGAAGTTCAGCCCTCCACACTCGACGAGTGCTGCGTGGGGCCCTTTGGCTCTATTTGGCTCAACGCGTTGGCCCGGTCACTTGCCAGCTGGCTAGTGGTCCCTGTGCCGACGAAACGACTAAGAAGACTCGTGAATCTGGTTGCTCCAGATCCACACCAGCTCCCCTGAAAAGGAGCCCCGACTCTGACCTTCCTGGTCCGAGTGAGAAGCAATCTTCTGATCCCGCGTGGATCGCTCTTGCCAAGGCTTGTTTGCTCCAAACTTGAAGCTGACTGCACCGACGGTGAGAGCCTGCGTGGGACAGATCGTGACCTGCTCCTGGACGTCGCAGATGCCCCAGAGCCCACGTGACAGCGGAGAGAAGCTCCTCGACGACCACCTGATTGCGCCCGACATTGCCTGGTTCCGTCCTGGTTCCACCCTGGTCACTGCTGAGTGACCCAGACTCTGTCCCCTCTGCTTTCAGGTACTCTTCGACTTGAGTCCACCCTTGGACTCCACCGGACACTTCATCTTTAACCCGCCTGCAGCCCTTTCAGCTCCAAGCACCAAGAGCCTGCGTGTCAGAACCCGACGCCACTTCGACCCTGTGCACCCACTTCCTGTGGGTGAGGTAACTTTGCTCCGCCGGTGTTCCCACACTGGTGCACACCTCTAGGGTCTGTGTGTTAAGTTTTGTTCCTCTAGGTTCAGCGGAAGTGTCCTTTAACTTTAACTTTACAACTTTTACGCACCATTGGTTAACATTGGTGCGTGCGTGCGCTTCCCGCACCTCTCCCGAATCCCGAGGGCCATTCCCGACTTCAGCATTGCTTGTCCTGACTGCTCCCAGCGATTCCCTAGGCCCTAGGCCTAACCACTGCTCGAGTGGCCTCTCTTATACCACTTGTTTAGTATATGGTTTGAGTGGCCCCCTGCCCTCATCCATAATTGTGCAACTTTGTATGTTTAAACAGTGCTTTTGATTTAACGCTTGTGCCCCTTTATTCATAAAGAATACTGGGGATTGTTTTTAGTAATAAACACATATATTTTTATAATATATACTTGTGTGGTGTCCTTTCATTTGATATTACAGGATTGTATGTGGTAAAACAGCTCGCTTAACACGACCTCTTAAGTTAAGCCTTTAGGCTGCTTAGTCCATGCTACCCCTAGGATAGCTTGTCTAATAAGGTTGACTTACAACCAGACACCATAAGGGATTGTTTGGTCAGGTAGTAGGTGGTTCCAGAATTGGAAACATCCCCTACCAGGCCAACTTCTCACATTGGTGAGCAGCGGTGCGGATTTGAGCTTGCTGTTGTTTTACCATTGCAATCTTTGTATCAAATTGAAAGATCACATCAAGTACCTCTAGGTACATATAAAATCAAAAGCTTAGCATATTAAGTTCTACTGAACTTAGTAGTTGTAGGTTGAAGGGATTAGCACACCCTGACTACAACTCACTAGTAAGGTACAGTAGGAAAACACTTAGTGTAGGTAGGTGCATCACTTACACCACACTAGAGTCATGTCTGACACAGGAAAAGGCTCAGGGTCTGCTCCTGTGACAGCTGACCTTACCCAGGCAACTTCCAGCTATGACAAACTAACCCGAAGGGACTTGATTGCCTTGTGCAAATCAAGAGGGTTAAAAAGGGGCAGAAGTCCCACCTGCCAAATCCTGATAGACATCCTAGAACAGGATGACTTAGAGAAGGTGAATGGAATTCCCTTACAGTCAGGAAGTGGAGAGAAACCCCCTGTAACTGACACCCCTCAGGAGGAAGATGGAGAGGAGGGGGAGGAGGACTCAGATGTTGAGGACACCGAAGATCAGGATCAGAGGGGTAGCCAGGTCCTAGTTGCCAGGCTTAACCAGGCCAACTTAGACCTACTGGGAAATGGAGAGGGCCAGCACCTCCCCAGATCCCACAGTCTTATTCTCCCAGGCAACAGAAGAGTGAGATCTCCCTCAGGGGACTCTCATATTTCTAGTGCCTCCAGAGAATCTGAGAGAGGTATGACTGCCTCTCAAAAGACTGAGCATAGGGCCAGAATGAGGGCTGTCAGACTCCAAATAGAGAGGGAGGAGGTAGCCCTGGCTCAAGCTAAACTTACCTTGGCTCAAGCTAGATTTACCTTGGCAAGAGAGCAGAAATTAAGTGGCTTAGATGCCACTGGTGGCAGCAATTTTCCAAGAGAAAAAGACAGGGGCTATGACAATAGAAACCTGACAAAAATTGTGCCCCCCTTTAAAGAAGGGGATGACATCCACAAATGGATGACTGCTCTGGAGAGAGCCTGCATGGTACAGCAGGTTCCTCAAGATCAGTGGGCTGCAATTTTATGGTACTCCTTTTCTGAGAAAGGGAGGGACAGGCTCCTCACAGTTAGACCTGAGGATGACAAAAACGACTCTGTTTTGAAGAGTGCTCTTATTGAAGGGTTTGGCCTAACCACTGAGCAATACAGGTTGTTGTTCAGAGACACCCAAAAAGCACAGACTCAAGACTGGACTGATTTCGTTGAGTGTGCCACTAAGGCTTTGGAGGGTTGGTTGCAGGGAAGTAAAGTTTCAGACTATACAGGATTGTACAATCTTATAATGAGAGAACAGATCCTTAATAACTGTACAAACCAGCTGTTGCATCAATACCTTATTGACTCTGATCTGACCTCTCCCCAAGAATTGGGAAAGAAGGCGGACAAATGGGTCAGAACAAGGATTAAGCAGAAACCCCAGAACCAAGGTGGTGACCAGAAGAAAACAGACCAGAAGGGTGGTAATCAGAAAGATAAAGAAAAAGACCAGAAGTCTTCAGGCCCCCAAACTAATAGTAAGGAGGGTGGTTCCCAAAATGGAAACAAGAAGAAGAAGAACAAAGGTCCAAAGACACCTTGGTGTAATACCTGCAAATCAGTTTCACACTGGGGCAGTAAATGCACCAAGGCAAATCCAGTCCCCACCACTCCAGCTCCTAAAGCAACTGCAACCCCAAGTACAGTAAGCAGTGGTGGAACACAGTCCAAGGGTGTAGCTGGGTTGACCCTGGGTATTGAAGTAGGATCTGGCCTAGTCAGAATCCCTACACAGGCAGTTCTCCTGTATGATGTGGACATTGAGTTGCCCACTGCAGTAAGCCCCAGTAACCTGGGCAAATACAGACAGACTCCCTTAATTAATGAGAAACTGGCTCAAGCTTACAGGGACACATGTGCCAGTGTCACAATGGTGACACCTGACTTTGTGGACCCTGGACAGATTGTACTAGGTGAGAGCTACCTAGTAACCAATGCAAGCAACTCCACTACTTCCCATAGTGTGGCAGTTGTGAACTTCTCCTGGGGAGGGGTTGATGGCCTAAAGAAGGTTGTGGTGAGTGCAGACCTACCAGTAGACTGTCTGTTAGGAAATGACCTTGAAAGCTCAGCATGGTCAGAAGTGGAGTACAGGACTCATGCAGAAATGCTAGGGATTTCAGAGCATGTCCTTGCCATGACAAGGGCTCAGGCTAAGAAGTGCCTTCCTGAACCAGTGGTGGATCTTGAAACAATAGACCAGCCACAACCCAAGAGAAGGAGCAAGAGAGGAAAGGCTCAGCCTTCCACCTTGCCCCAGGTTGAGGATCAGGTTTCAGAGGAAACTGATTCTGCAGTCCAAGAGGAGACTGTCTCTGAGGAGCTTGAACCTGACCAGGTTGAGTTTCTGGGGACAGGGGGACCCTCAAGGGCAGACCTGAGGCAGGCTCAATTAGATTGCCCTTCCCTTGAACCCCTCAGACAGCAGGCTGCTGCTGAGGCTGCTGGGGATGCCCAAGGTACCCATACTGTGTATTGGGATGATGGACTCCTTTACTCAGAGGCTAGAGCCCCCAAGCCTGGCATGACCAGGAGGTTGGTTATACCTCTGCAGTTTAGGGGGTTCCTCCTTACCTTGGCCCATGATATTCCCCTTGCAGGACACTTAGGCCAGAACAAGACGTGGGACAGGCTTGTTTCACACTTTCACTGGCCTCACATGTCAGAGGATGTCAAGGAGTTTTGTCGCTCCTGTGTCACTTGCCAAGCCAGTGGTAAGTCAGGTGGCACAACAAAGGCCCCCCTAATACCACTACCTGTGGTGGGAGTTCCCTTTGAAAGAGTTGGAATTGATATTGTGGGTCCAATGGACCCCCAAACAGCATCTGGGAACAGATTCATACTGGTGGTAGTGGATCATGCCACCAGGTATCCAGAGGCTATTCCCCTAAGGACCACCACAGCCCCTGTGGTGGCAAAGGCCCTCATTGCAGTTTTCTCAAGAGTGGGCTTTCCTAAGGAGGTACTATCAGATAGAGGCACGAATTTTATGTCTAGCTATCTGAAAGCAATGTGGAAGGAATGTGGAGTAAACTATAAGTTTACCACCCCATATCATCCACAATGCAATGGGCTTGTGGAGAGATTTAACAAGACCCTAAAAGGCATGATAAAAGGATTACCAGAGAAGCTCAGGCGGAAATGGGACATTCTTTTACCCTGCCTGGTCTTTGCTTACAGAGAGGTCCCACAGAAGGGGGTTGGCTACAGCCCTTTTGAACTTGTTGAACCTGTTTACAGACATGACAATAAGGCTTTTTCTCTGTTGAAGAAGTGTCTTGGGACCCACCCCCATTCTTGGAGTTTTGGGGCCCTGTGGAAGTCTTTTCTTTATTTTTATCCCCACCCTTATCTTGAGGCTTGGTAGACTCCTTCTTCTGGTTACTGTCCTGATTCTTATGCCTAATCCTGGTTCTGACCCACTTGTCTGCCTTCTTTCCCAATTCTTGGGGAGAGGTCAGATCAGAGTCCACCAGGTGCTGGTGTAAGAGCTGGTTCTGACAATTACTTAGGATCTGCTCCCTCATAATCAAATTATACAATCCTGTAAAGTCATGTTCTTTGCTGCCATGTAGCCAACCCTCCAGAGCCTTAGTTGCACAATCAACAAAATCAGTCCAGTCCTGAGTCTGTGTCTTCTGGGTGTCTCTGAACTTCAACCTGTACTGTTCAGTGGTTAAGCCAAACCCATCTATTAGGACACTCTTCAGGACTGTGAGAAGTTGGCCTGATAGGTGATGTTTCCAATTCTGGAACCACCGGTTATCAGACCAAACAATCCCTTATGGTGTCTGGTTGCAAGTCAACCTTATTAGACAAGCTATCCTAGGGGTAGCATGGACTAAGCAGCCTAAAGGCTTAACTTAAGAGGTCGTGTTAAGCGAGCTGTTTTACCACATACAATCCTGTAATATCAAATGAAAGGACACCACACAAGTATATATTATAAAAATATATGTATTTATTACTAAAAACAATCCCCAGTATTCTTTATGAATAAAGGGGCACAAGCGTTAAATCAAAAGCACAGTTTAAACATACAAAGTTGACAATTATGGATGAGGGCGGGGGGCCACTCAAACCATATACTAAACAAGTGGTATAAGAGATACCAATCGAACAGTGGTTAGGCCTAGGGCCTAGGGAATCGCTGGGAGCAGTCGGGACAAGCAGTGCTGAAGTCGGGAAAAGCCCGCGGGATTCGGGTGCAGTGCGGAAAGCGCACGCATGCACCAAGGTTAGCCAATGGTGCGTAAAAGTTGTAGAGTTAAAGTTTAAGGACACTTCCGCTGAACCTAGAGGAACAAAACTTAAGACACAGACCCTAGAGATGTGTACCAGTGTGGGAACACCGGCGGAGCAAAGTTACCTCACCCACAGGAAGCGGGTGCACAGGGTCGAAGTTGAGTCGGGTTTCGTCACGCAGGCTCTTGGTGCTTGAAGCTGAAAGGGCTGCAGGCGGGGTGAAAGAGAAGTGTCCGGTGGAGTCCAAGGGTGGACTCGAGTCGAAAAGTACCTGAAAGCAGAGGGGACAGAGTCTGGGTCACTCAGCAGTGACCAGGGTGGAACCAGGACGGAACCAGTCAATGTCGGGCGCAATCAGGTGGTCGTCGAGGAGCTTCTCTCCGCTGTCACGTGGGCTCTGGGGCATCTGCGACGTCCAGGAGCGGGTCACGATCTGTCCCACGAGGGCTCTCACCGTCGGCGCAGTCGGCTTCAAGTTTGGAGCAAACAACACTTGGCAAGAGCAATCCACGCGGAACCGGGAGATTGCTTCTCACTCGAACCAGGAGGGTCAGAGTGGGGGCTCCTTTTCAGGGGAGCTGGTGCAGATCTGGAGCAACCAGAGTTGCAGGTCGAATTTCAAAGTTCGTCGGTACAGGGGCCACTAGCCGGCTGGCAAGTGACCGGGCCAACGTGTTGAGCCAAATGGAGCAGAAGGGCCCCACGCAGCACACGTCGAGTGTGGAGGGCTGAACTTCGGTGCAAGAGTGGCTCAGGGTTGGGGCTTCTCAAACCCCGGTGTACAGCTTCGAGGGTCACTCGTGGGCTGCACGGTCAGCGTCTTGTGGTCAATTCAAGATGGCATGCCCCACGCTTCTGGTCGCCTCCACGGGTCTCAGCTCTGCAGGGACTGTGGATCGGGCTGTTGGAAGGCAGGCAAGCTTGATCTCGTCAATCTCTGTCGCTTGAGTTCCGGCAGGAACTGCGACAAAGCAGACGTCGATGGCTGGATGGTGCCTGTTTGCACAGGGTGGTCACTCCTTGACCACAAGGGAGATTCTTCAGTCTTCTACGTTGAGTAGGATGTCGAAGGGTCCAGAGTTTCGTTTCTTATGTTTCATCAGGAAATCTGAAGTGCATTGGCACTGCTCCCAGTCTTATACTAATTTTGGGGGCTGGATTACCTGCTAGGTCCCCTCCTATGGGTGGGACCCAGGAAGTGGGTGGATACACCCCCTTCCTTTGATCCAGGCCGCCCTGGCATGAGGGCTGGAGTGCCCCAGAACCGGTTTGGCCTGATTATACAAGGGGCAGCCTTGTGCGCCCCAGGCAGTGTCTGGTTTCTTTCAGACCTCCCTGCTACAATCCACTATCTCCTGTCTGGAGGGTGGTAACACCCCCCTGCGACAGGAAACCCTTTGTCCAGGCCCCATTTGGCTGAGTTTCGGTCAGCTTCAGGGGGTCAGACTCTTGTCTGTGGCAGAGGCATCCATTTTGTGGATCTAAGGTCCTTTTAGAAATTAACCGCATTTAAGTAAAGTAACATGTCTTACCCCTCTAGAGGGGTGGAATGCTATCCCCATCGCCAGAACTGGCGAGGGGATAGTATTCCAAATCGTATTACACCTTACACGACATGTTTTGATAAAGCCAAACCAGAGTTGCTATATAACCGCAAGGATTATAATGCACTTAAGAGTATATGGTATGGCATTATCCTGAAACAGCTTAGGGAGTTGTTCCCGACAGCTGCAGACAGGCTCAGCTCATGCTAGAGCTCCATCTCACATTAAACCACGCACTCTGCCTCCAGGATTGATGAGGCCTTCCATAGGAGTGGCTCACAGGTTTATATGTGTCCAGATATAGGTTTAGATATAGGTATACTATATCTAAGTAAGGGGTGATTACACCACCTTACCCCAGCTGAGTGATCAGCCAGTTGTGTCAATTTAAGAACCAGCCAGGGGTGGCAAAATATATGCTGCAGCCCCTGGTAGGCCTTGGTGGCCCCTATGCCCAGGGCACCTATAGTGCATTATACAGGGGCTGACAAGGAGTCCATTTCCAATTGTGGTATGTACCTAGGGTACATGGAATCCATTTTACAGAGAGAGCAGATGGCCTGGGGCCCTGATTAGCAGGGAACCAGGTCAACTAAGTCAAAAAACCAGCTAAACACAGGCAAAAAATCTGGGGTAACCATAGTCAGGTAGCCACCTTCCTACAAGGACTTTGTAATTGTTTGCATCCTCATGTCTAACAGTGAGGAGCTTATCTCTCCCTTTCTCTGAAAAGGAGTACCATAAGATTGCTGCCCACTGTTCCTCAGGAACCTGCTGTACCATGCAGGCTCTCTCAAGAGCAGTTATCCACTTGTGGATGTCATCCCCTTCCTTGTAGGGGGGCACAATCTTTGTCAGGTTTCTACTATCATAGGACCTGGGTTTCTCTTTAGGAATATTGCTGCCACCAGTGGCATCTAAGCCACACAATTTTTGCTCTCTTGCCAAGGCAAGTCTAGCTTGAGCCAAGGCTACCTCCTCCCTCTCTATTTGGAGTTTGACAGCCCTCATTCTGGACCTATGCTCTATCTTCCGAGAGGCAGTCATACCTCTCTGAGATTCTCTTGAGGCACTAGAAATATGAGAGTCCCCTGAGGGAGATCTCACTCTTCTGTTGCCTGGGAGAATGATATGGTGGGATCTGGGGAGGTGCTGGCCCTCTCCATTTCCCAGTAGGTCTAAGTTGGCCTGGTTAAGCCTGGCAACTAGGACCTGGCTACCCCTCTGATCCTGATCTTCTGGGTCCTCTACATCTGAGTCCTCCTCCTCCTCTTCTTCCTCCTCTTCTCCTTCCTCTGGAGGGGTATCAGTTACAGGGGGGTTCACTCCATCTCCTGACTCTAAGGGAACTTCATTCGCCTTCTCTAAGTCATCCTGTTCTAGAATGGCTATCAGGATAGGACATGTGGGACTTCTGCCCCTTTTTAACCCTCTTGATATGCACAAGGCAATCAAGTCCTTTCGGGTTAATTTGTCATAGCTGGAAGTTGCCTTGGTAAGGTCAACTGTCACAGGAGCAGACCCTGAGGCTTTTCCTGTGTCAGACATGACTACTAGTGAGGTGTAAGTGGTGCACTTACCTACACTAAGTGTTTTCCTACTGTACCTTGCTAGTGAGTTGTAGTCAGGGTGTGCTAATCCCTTTAATCTACAACTACTAAGTTCAGTAGAACTTAAATATGCTAAGCTTTTGATTTATATGTACCTTGAGGTACTTGATGTGATCTTTCAATTTGATAAAAGATTGCAATGGTAAAACAACAGCAAGCTCAAATCCCACCGCTGCCACCAATGTGAGAAGTTGGCCTGATAGGTGATGTTTCCAATTCTGGAACCACCGGTTATCAGACCAAACAATCCCTTATGGTGTCTGGTTGTAAGTCAACCTTGTTAGACAAGCTATCCTAGGGGTAGCATGGACTAAGCAGCCTAAAGGCTTAACTTAAGAGGTCGTGTTAAGCGAGCTGTTTTACCACATACAATCCTGTAATATCAAATGAAAGGACACCACACAAGTATATATTATAAAAATATATGTATTTATTACTAAAAACAATCCCCAGTATTCTTTATGAATAAAGGGGCACAAGCGTTAAATCAAAAGCACAGTTTAAACATACAAAGTTGCACAATTATGGATGAGGGCGGGGGGCCACTCTAACCATATACTAAACAAGTGGTATAAGAGATACCAATCGAACAGTGGTTAGGCCTAGGGCCTAGGGAATCGCTGGGAGCAGTCGAGACAAGCAATGCTGAAGTCGGGAGAGGCCCACGGGATTCGGGAGCAGTGCGGAAAGCGCACGCGTGCACCAATGTTAACCAATGGTGCGTAAAAGTTGTAAAGTTAAAGTTTAAGGACACTTCCGCTGAACCTAGAGGAACAAAACTTAAGACACAGACCCTAGAGATGTGTACCAGTGTGGGAACACCGGCGGAGCAAAGTTACCTCACCCACAGGAAGCGGGTGCACAGGGTCGAAGTTGAGTCGGGTTTCGTCACGCAGGCTCTTGGTGCTTGGAGCTGAAAGGGCTGCAGGCGGGGTGAAAGAGAAGTGTCCGGTGGAGTCCAAGGGTGGACTCGAGTCGAAAAGTACCTGAAAGCAGAGGGGACAGAGTCTGGGTCACTCAGCAGTGACCAGGGTGGAACCAGGACGGAACCAGGCAATGTCGGGCGCAATCAGGTGGTCGTCGAGGAGCTTCTCTCCGCTGTCACGTGGGCTCTGGGGCATCTGCGACGTCCAGGAGCGGGTCACGATCTGTCCCACAAGGGCTCTCACCGTCGGCGCAGTCGGCTTCAAGTTTGGAGCAAACAACACTTGGCAAGAGCAATCCATGCGGAACCGGGAGATTGCTTCTCACTCGAACCAGGAGGGTCAGAGTGGGGGCTCCTTTTCAGGGGAGCTGGTGCAGATCTGGAGCAACCAGATTTGCAGGTCGAATTTCAAAGTTCGTCGGTACAGGGGCCACTAGCCGGCTGGCAAGTGACCGGGCCAACGCATTGAGCCAAATGGAGCAGAAGGGCCCCACGCAGCACTCGTCGAGTGTGGAGGGCTGAACTTCAGTGCAAGATTGGCTCAGGGTTGGGGCTTCTCAAACCCCGGTGTACAGCTTCGAGGGTCACTCACGGGCTGCACGGTCAGCGTCTCGTGGTCAATTAAAGATGGCGTGCCCCACGCTTCCGGTCGCCTCCACGGGTCTCTGCTCTGCAGGGACTGTGGATCGGGCTGTTGGAAGGCAGGCAAGCTTGATCTCGTCGATCTCTGTCGCTCGGGTTCCGGCGGGAACTGCGACAAAGCAGATGTCGATGGCTGGATGGTGCCTGTTTGCACAGGGTGGTCACTCCTTGACCACAAGGGAGATTCTTCAGTCTTCTACGTTGAGTAGGATGTCGAAGGGTCCAGAGTTTCGTTTCTTATGTTTCATCAGGAAATCTAAAGTGCATTGGCACTGCTCCCAGTCTTATACTAATTTGGGGGGCTGGATTACCTGCTAGGTCCCCTCCTATGGGTGGGACCCAGGAAGTGGGTGGATACACCCCCTTCCTTTGATCCAGGCCGCCCTGGCACGAGGGCTGGAGTGCCCCAGAACTGGTTTGACCGGATTATGCAAGGGGCAGCCTTGTGCGCCCCAAGCAGTGTCTGGTTTCTTTCAAACCTCCCTGCTACAATCCACTATCTCCTGTCTGGAGGGTGGTAACACCCCCCTGCGACAGGAAACCCTTTGTCCAGGCCCCATTTGGCTAAGTTTCGGTCAGCTGCAGGGGGTCAGACTCTTGTCTGTGGCAGAGGCATCCATTTTGTGGATCTAAGGTCCTTTTAGAAATTAACCGCATTTAAGTAAAGTAACATGTCTTACCCCTCTAGAGGGGTGGAATGCTATCCCCGTCGCCAGAACACCTTACACAACATGTTTTGATAAAGCCAAACCAGAGTTGCTATATAACCGCGAGGATTATAAGGCACTTAAGAGTATATGGTATGGCATTATCCTGAAACAGCTTAGGGAGTTGTTCCCGACAGCTGCAGACAGGCTCAGCTCATGCTAGAGCTCCATCTCACATTAAACCACGCACTCTGCCTCCAGGATTGATGAGGCCTTCCATAGGAGTGGCTCACAGGTTTATATGTGTCCAGATATAGGTTTAGATATAGGTATACTATATCTAAGTAAGGGGTGATTACACCACCTTACCCCAGCTGAGTGATCAGCCAGTTGTGTAAATTTAAGAACCAGCCAGGGGTGGCAAAAGATATGCTGCAGCCCCTGGTAGGCCTTGGTGGCTCCTATGCCCTGGGCACCTATAGTGCATTATACAGGGGCTGACAAGGAGTCCATTTTCAATTGTGGTATGTACCTAGGGTACATGGAATCCATTTTACAGAGAGAGCAGATGGCCTGGGGCCCTGATTAGCAGGGAACCAGGTCAACTAAGTCAAAAAACCAGCTAAACACAGGCAACAAATCTGGGGTAACCATAGTCAGGTAGCCACCTTCCTACAGTGTCTAGTGGGGAAGTACCACTTCTAGACATGGCTGTACGTGTGCTGTTATGTTATGTTATGTTGTTATGTTAAGTAGCTTTTATATAGCGTACGGCTACATCCAGCAATTTGGCCGCAACAGGGTCGTCCGCCGTGTCAAGGTGGAAGTTGAAATCACCGGCCACAACACAATGCTGTGTGGTCAGCGCCAGCTCAGAGACGGCTGTCTGCAGATCCTCCAAAAAGGAACCCACCGGGCCTGGTGGTCTATAAACCAACAACCCCTTCAAGGCCTGACCTGGGGACAGTCTGAGCGTGAAGGCGAGCGACTCGGCATTCCCAATGGAGTTCAGGGGAAGCACCGAGCAGGAGACGCTCTTTTTCACCACAACCGCCACTCCCCCTCCCCTGCCCTTAACTCTGTCCTGCCGGAAGATATTGTACGCAGGAGGAATGGCTGAGAAGACGTCCGGATTGGAAGCCTCTCCCAGCCAAGTTTCGGTCAGTAGCAAGCACAGGGGATTT
This sequence comes from Lissotriton helveticus, assembly GCF_964261635.1. NCBI lineage: Eukaryota > Metazoa > Chordata > Amphibia > Caudata > Salamandridae > Lissotriton > Lissotriton helveticus. Next base: position 1,053,585 of record NW_027611717.1, read on the forward strand.
TCCCTGACCAGAAGATCGTAAATGTGCAGGGCGTGGCGCCCTACCGACCTCGTGTTCAGCAGCAGGCAAAGATGCTTCACGCCAGCTGTTGCCGGGTGAGGAACCGTAGCACAAATCCAGGAAGGCGTCCAACCACAGCCCGGACAGCGTCGTTTGCCCCTAAACCGCCCCGGGAAAATGGAGCGGCAAGAGCTAGAATGGCCCCGCATGTCCCGCAATGACGCAGAGGAATAGCAAATCATCTCAGCCAGAGTATTGCCGGACCGGGTGTAGAATCCGGTCATAGATAAATGACAGACTCAAAGGTATTAGAACGGAGAGTCTTTATTCGTAGCGTTACATCTCCTGCGACCTCAGCCACAGCCTCATCTCTCTCGAAGTCCCCGGCGCTCGCCTTGGAACGCCTGTCGCGGTGACATTCTAAGTGATGTCACCGCGAGGGCAGCTCCATTACATGCGAGGCGTCGGGGGGTTATTGTGTGGAAGATACCACACATCCCCCTTCCCTGCGGAAAGTAAAACACAAGTGTAATGCAAACAGTAGAACGTGCCCGGTGGTACAGTGACACCCAACAGGGTGTGAGACTGTCAACATTTTACTACATCTGACGAGAGGCTAGCAACACTGAAAATATGCCAAAGGTTACATCATTACATATTGATCAAAATATCTAGGGGGTCTGGTCACCCTCTTGACAGGCCTGCCGGTTGTGGGGGGAACCATGGTTTGCCTCTTAGTGGTGGGACTGGGGTCCTGCCTAGGGTCTCCCTCCCCCTCCCTTCCCCTTGGATTCTCAGGTGGATGGTACCTCACAACCCTTCCCAGGTTCCATATTTTTCCTTCTTGAGTCTTGATCGCATTTTTGAATAATTTGGTGATCTTGGTTGGGCTGGTGTATTCTGACCAACTCGCCCTCCCTGTTGGAGCCCTGATTTTGATGCTGTCTCCCACCTTGAATCCCACATCCTGCACGGCTTTGTGTCGGTCATATCCTTCTTTTCTCTTTTCCATGGCCTCCTTCTGCTTCTCCAAACTCCCAGCTTCTTTAGATCGGTCCGACCACCCCTTGTGCCACTCCATCCATCCTGGGGTCAGCTTAGTGTTGGGTATCCTGGCGCGGAGCAATTCAAACGGGGTGACTCCTGTTGTCTGATGTGGCGTGAACCTGTATGCCTCTAGACGTCTCCACGCCTCCTCCTTCCAACTCATGCCACTGGCCCTTGCCAATTGGATGCTTTCTTTGAGGGTTTTGTTAAAGCGTTCGACCATGCCATTCGTTTCGGGGTGGTACAGAGCGCAACGCTTGTGTCTGATGCCTCTTCCCTCCAAGAAGTCCTCCATCTCTTTGGAACACAGCTGTACACCGTTATCCGTCAAAATGTTTTTGGGTAGGCCTTCCCGGATGAACACCTCCTCCAGAAAGTTGATGACTGTCTTGGTCGTGACTTCGCTGACAAACTTTATCTCTGGCCACCTGGAGTACAAATCTACTAGCACCAAAATGTAGGGTGTCCGCTGCTCTCCCGACATGGGGCCCACGATGTCCAGTGCCAACTCGACCCACGGTCCTGAAGGGGGCGGCCTGCACACCATGGGTGGTGTCTGTTGCCTTAGGACCTTGTCGCTGCTGCTGCACGGGATGCACTCTCTGATTCTCCTTTCAGTGATCAGATCCATGCTCGGCCACCAGTAGCTTTCCCTGAGTCTCTGTTTGGTTTTGGTGATGCCCAAATGTCCCTCGTGGGCTAATTCGACCAGATTATTCCTCACGGCTGCAGGAGGTACCAGTCTTGTACCCCTGAATAGACATCCGTCTATTACGGACAACTCGTCTTTAATGGCCAAGTATGGCCGTAAGTTTTCATCCTGTTTGTCCCCGTGCTTCCAACCGCCTCTTACTCTTTCGTAAATTTCCTCCAACGTTTTGTCTTCTTCTATCGCCTTCCTCCATGTCTCTTCTCCCAACGCCTTCTGGATGGTGCAGACATCCTCTACTTGGAGGTCCTCTTCGTCCCCATCCGCCTTTTCCTGCTTCTCCCTCATTTCTTCATCACCAACGAGCCTGGATAGGCAATCAGCTGCCAGGTTCTGTGTTCCAGGGACGTACTCAACGTCAAAGGTGTATTCTTGAAGGCCGACTACCCACCGCCTTATCCTGCTGGAGATGGCATCCAAACCCTTCCTACTGAATACCTCCACCAACGGCTTGTGGTCAGTTCGGAGGGTGAACTGAGTTCCCCACAAGAAGTCTCTGAATTTTCCCAACGCCCAGGATACCGCCAAGGCCTCTTTCTCGATAACCGAGTAGTTGTTCTCGGACTTCTGGAGTGACCTCGATGCAAAGGCTATGGTTTCTTCTCCTTCATCTCCAACTTGGGTAAGGACAGCCCCCAACCCTTTCGCACTTGCGTCGGTGGTGACTATGGTTGCCCGGTTGGGTATGTACGACTTCAAACTGGGGGCCTCTGCGAGTGCCTTCTTTACGTCCTCAAATTCCCTCTGGCACTCTTGACTCCACTGGAATTCATTCTCCTTCTTCAGCAGTAACCTGATGGCATATATGTTCTCCCCGCCAGGTTCCTTATGAACTTCCCGTAAAACTCCAACATCCCCATGAATGACTTAATCTCGTCCTTGCCCTTGGGGGGTGTCAGGTTCACGATGGTGTTTTGCAATTCAGTTTTAGGACAGATACCCTCTGTCGTCACCTTGTGTCCCAGGAAGTCTAGTTCAGCACAGCCAAACACACACTTGTCTCTTTTCACTGTGAGGCCATGAGACTGAAACCTCTCTAGCACACATCTCAGTCTGCCATCGTGCTCCTCGTGGTTTTTTGCAAATACGAGTACGTCGTCCTGGTAGCACATGACGCCTGGGATGCCCTTCAGCATGTTGCCCATGATCCTCTGAAACACAGCGGCCGCCGAGACTAGCCCGAATGGCATTCTTTTGAATTTGTATGCGCCCATGGGTGTCACGAATGCTGTGAGTTCTTGGGACTCCTCGTGTAGTCTTATTTGGAAGTATGCTGAGGTGAGGTCGAGGGTAGAGAATACCTTGGCACCTTCAAGCATGCTCATCATCTGGGTGATGTTGGGTAAGGGATAGCGGTCAACCACGACCTCCTTGTTCAACGCCCTTAAGTCTATGCAGAGCCGGACCGACCCATCCTTCTTTTTGGCTGCGACAATGGGGGCCAACCACTCAGTTGCTTCCACTGGTTCGATGACTCCGGCCTTGCACAGTTTCTCCAGTTCAGACTTGACCTCCTCCTGGATAGCAATGGGGAGTTTCCTGACTTTGGCTACGACGGGCTTGGCGTTCTCCTTCAGTCTTATTTTGTGGCAGTAGTTCTTTAGGCACCCTAGTTCTTCCCTGAACACCTCTTGGAATTCTGTCACCACCTCTGCTTTGCGTTCAGTGATCTCTTGTATAAGAATCTGAGGATCACAGTTAGGATTCAGATAGACCCCTAACTCTTTCTGTGCCTGCCACCCCAAAATGTTATCCCCTACCGTGGACACATACACCTTGGAGACTGTAGTTCTGTTGCTGTATTCTACTTTCCCAAGGAAATAGCCCTTCATGGAGATGGGGCGACCAGCGTACCCCCCTGGCCTAAGATCCATTCTTCTCAAGGTAATCCTTCCCTTAGACACACGTGAGAACTCTTTGGCATTAATAATAGTTATTCTGGAACAGGAGTCAAACAATGCTTCCATCTCCACCTCCCCAACCTTTATGGTGTCTTTGGGACTGGTGACCTGTCCTCCCTCAACCTGTACCACAATTTCCGCACACACAGGGTTGCTGGGACTGGAGGCTAGTACATCCTGTACCTGTACAACGATCTCGTCGCACACCACATTCGTCCTGTCCCTACCTTGCCTGCCGACTCCCTGCCCACTCTTGCAGTACTGCTTGAAATGCCCTTTCTTCCCACACTTGTTGCACGTGAACCTGAGAGCAGGGCACTCCTTGTCGTTAGCTAGGTGCCCCTGCTTGCCACATCTATAGCATGTGCCTCTAAACGCTCCCCCCGGCCTGCCTTCTTTGTATTCTTTACTCACTACCTTCTGGCCCTTGACTACTGACACAGTCTCACATTCAGTCTCTACCTCACTGACACTGGCCTTTTCCTCATTTTTCTTCTCCCCTGCATCCTGCTTTATTTCTTTGACGCACTGAAGCATATGCTCTACTTGCTTAGCTACAATGAGCACCTCCCGGAGTGGCGGGTCATCCTTGAGCCATAGCTCTTCACGCACTCGTTCCACTCTACATGCCAAAACAAATTGGTCCCTGATTCTTTCTTCGCTTGCTCCACCAAATTTGCAAGTGGCGGCTAACTTCCTTAACTCAGATACAAAGTCCTCTATCGATTCTCCCTCTCTTTGTGTCCTCTTCCCAAAGTGGTACCTCTCCATAATCGTGCTAGTCTTGGGAAGGTAGTGCAAGTCTAACTTCTTGAGGCTCACCTCAAACTCATTGAGACCTCTAGACTCCTGTGCCCCTAATTCCGGGAGATGATCTAGGACTTCCTCACCCTCCGCACCAAGATAATAGGCTAATAACGCAACCTTCCTCTCCAAACCCAGGTTCGGCCCACATACAGTGGCATAATTAACAAACACCTTTTTCCATTTCTTCCACTGAATATTGGGATCCCCTGGGGTGGTCAAGAAAAAGGGTGGAGGGGTCACACTCTGCATGCTGCGTGTAAACTATCGCCTGCTAACGCCCTGAGAAAACACCCACCCGCTAGGCACAATTTCACTGAGGAGATAAATAAGGGTGGGTTAGCATGCGCCTTAAAGAGTACACATTCTTTGTCCTGAAATCCCCTCAGATATACTACCACAGGCAGACAAAAGGAAATCCTTGCACAGTCTTCTACGTATGGGGTTGAGGTGCAAACACTCCAGGGTGTGTGTCTATGGTGGCTGTGGTGCTGACTGCACCTGCTGCACCCTGAAACGCTGTCCTTGTGCTCAATGAAGTCTGGCTTAACCCAGTCACGTGAGGCAGGAGAGTCTCGGGTCTGTAAGCACATCCGGCTGTGCACTACCAGTGTGAACCACCTTCCAGGCAACGACTCTTGCTGCATAGAACACGGCTAATTCCCCTCACATTCCTGTCTCCTCACACTGCCACTCGATCACGGTGTTATACGGTATTGCTGACAGGCTGCGCACCAGAAGCTGTCTGACTAGCTGCGCTCCCGTGCTCCTCCTTCGTGCCCTCCAACGTCCTACACTCTGTGTTCACACCGCCGAGCCTGTTCCCCGCAGCGCTATGTTTCAGTCAGTTTCAGATGCGGCGGGATTAAACTGCGGCCGCCAATCATGCACGCTACCTTCTGTGCGCTACCTTCTGTGAAAGGAGCTCGCCCTCGTACCTCAACTTCGGGTGTACGTCTTTCCCCGCATGCCAGGCCGAAAGGTCACGTCCCCTTAAACGTGCAGTAGATGCCAAACGCGAGGCGCGACTCGCGAGGGTGCTGCTGGGGTGCGCGCTGTGTGTGTGGAATCGCCTTACTTCCAACGATGACCCGGCAGTCCGCGCCTTCACCACGCTGAGCCTGCTCTCTGCTGTCAGTCACCCGATGTCCCGCAGAGCAGTCACCACTGCCTTCCACTGCTGATCGGACGCCTGCAGACACACTCGCTTCCGTGTGTCGCGGTCAGCTGGGCATCCCCACGTCAAGACTGCCGTCACACTTGCTTCCGTGCGACGCAGTCAGCTGGGCATCTCCTCGCAGGCGTGTTGAGGTCGCAGGCAGGTTTACCCTCGTCGCCAGTGTAGAATCCGGTCATAGATAAATGACAGACTCAAAGGTATTAGAACGGAGAGTCTTTATTCGTAGCGTTACATCTCCTGCGACCTCAGCCACAGCCTCATCTCTCTCGAAGTCCCTGGCGCTCGCCTTGGAACGCCTGTCGCGGTGACATTCTAAGTGATGTCACCGCGAGGGCAGCTCCATTACATGCGAGGCGTCGGGGGGTTATTGTGTGGAAGATACCACACCGGGGTCCCCCGCCGCCCCGACGCATCCGGGACGCTGACGGGCGCAGACGGGCAGGACTCCGGCACGACTCAGGCTAAGCGAGGGCGTCCACCTGCGCGTCACGCTGCGCGTGAGGGAGCGACTTTAAGTAGGCGCTCCAATCAAGCCTGAGCGTGCGAGTCCGCTCCAAGATGGCGGCCGCCGCTGGCTGAAGTAGCCCAAACAAAGATGGCGCCCAAAATGACCCCCAGGACCCGGACCCACCAAAGTGGTGGTGCTTGGCAGGCAGAAAATGCCGTTTTTAAGGTGCAGGTAAGGGGAGAAGGGGGCGCTGGCAGCAAGCAGGCAGGCTAAAATCAGGGAAGAATGAAACAGAAAAACGAACCCAAATGCAAAACAGGAAGTTTTAAAAAGTACTCGGCGCTAGTAGCAGCGCGAGCGCGGCGAAGTGGTAGATGGTCTAACCAGCACCACGCTAGAGCCCGCCTTAAGTAGGCGCTCCAATCAAGCCTGAGCGTGCGAGTCCGCTCCAAGATGGCGGCCGCCGCTGGCTGAAGTAGCCCAAACAAATATGGCGCCCAAAATGACCCCCAGGACCCGGACCCACCAAAGTGGTGGTGCTTGGCAGGCAGAAAATGCCGTTTTTAAGGTGCAGGTAAGGGGAGAAGGGGGCGCTGGCAGCAAGCAGGCAGGCTAAAATCAGGGAAGAATGAAACAGAAAAACGAACCCAAATGCAAAACAGGAAGTTTTAAAAAGTACTCGGCGCTAGTAGCAGCGCGAGCGCGGCGAAGTGGTAGATGGTCTAACCAGCACCACGCTAGAGCCCGCCTTCAGTAGGCGCTCCAATCAAGCCTGAGCGTGCGAGTCCGCTCCAAGATGGCGGCCGCCGCTGGCTGAAGTAGCCCAAACAAAGATGGCGCCCAAAATGACCCCCAGGACCCGGACCCACCAAAGTGGTGGTGCTTGGCAGGCAGAAAATGCCGTTTTTAAGGTGCAGGTAAGGGGAGAAGGGGGCGCTGGCAGCAAGCAGGCAGGCTAAAATCAGGGAAGAATGAAACAGAAAAACGAACCCAAATGCAAAACAGGAAGTTTTAAAAAGTACTCGGCGCTAGTAGCAGCGCTAGTAGCAGCGCCAGCGCGGCGAAGTGGTAGATGGCTGTGAGGGTGCTGGTGTGTGATTGGCTGGAGTTGGCTGGGATACCAGGATCCAGGATGTCTGGATGGGTCTGCCCAGTGGTGAGTGCTCAGATCAGCATGCTGATGTGAGGGGAGGGCTGCACCTGGTTCCTGATGGGGCTGGGCTTTCCCCACACAATGCTGGCCCCGCCCCCTGTGGTGCGTCTAACGACCCTAGCCCTGCCAGTGAATAGAGTGAGGTGATGAGCACATCAAGGGTGCTCCAAAACCAGCTGTGACTGTTTTCTCCCCCACCCTGCACCTACAGACAAAGGAATGTGGTGCATAAAAATGGGGCTGTGTCGCCACACAAACTGTTCTCTGCCAGGATCCTGCCTGAGGGGGCTGCTGCTGTTGCTGGGGCCAGGAAGACCGCCACTTGGATTATCTCCCTGCCTGGAGACCCAGTGAGCTGGCTCTGGGCCCAGCCTTGCCCCCTGCCTGCTTTAAGGAACTTTGCTGTGCCCCTAGCGCTTGGGAGCGCTGTGCCTGCACCCCTAGCGCTGAGAGCGCTGCGAATCGTCTTTGAGCGCTGGGAGCGCTTTACTTTCCCTTTTCGTGGCTGCCCACGCCACTTTTTGCCGATTTGACAGTCCCCTGGCAGGTGCCCACCCTGCCAAGGACCTTGTGCTTTACCCTGTCACGAGCGCTTTGGGAGCGCTTTATTGAGCTTAAGGCCGGTGCCCACCCGGCATTGCCCTGTGAAGTTTTCCCCGTCGCCGCCCGGCCGTACAGGAAGTCAGGCAGGCCGTGACCTCATTCCCCAGGCCGCGCTCTGATTGGCTGCCAGCCCGGGACAGGAAGGAGGGAGCCGGAAGCTACCGGGAGCCGACCCTGGGATCCGGTGCACTCACCCAGGAGAGAGAGAAGCCTTCTGTCCAGCAGCGGGGCAACCGTGGTGTGGGGAGAGCCCCGCAGCTGCCGAGGAAGAGAAGGAGCCTGGAGACCCTGGGAGCGCCCACCAGAAACCGGGTAAGTGGGGCTCGGTGTTCCCGTCTAGGGAGGAGGGCGTCGGGGCACATTGCCGGCGCCCGCCCTCCCCTCCAGTACCAGGGCTTTGTTGTCAAAGAGCCTGAGAGGCCCCGGGGGGGCCTCCCTGCAGATTTGAGCCCCGGGCGGGCTCCTACGTTACTGGGGCATTTCTTCAGGGCCGCGAGAGGCTCTGGGTGGCATCATTTCCTTTCGAGTCCCCCGAAGAGGGACTCCAACGCCCAGAGCCATTTGTTCTCTTGAGTCCCGGAGGGACTCCAACGGCCGTATTTTGTGTATGAGCCTGAAAGGCTCAAGGGGGCATTTTGATTTACTGAGAGCCCACGAGGGGCTCAGGCGCCACAACTATCTTTGAGAGCCCAGAGATTCTCAGGGGCCATTTGTTTATTCAGAGCCCAGCGAGGCTCCAAAAAGGGGACAGTCATTTCTACAGAGCCTGTGACACTCAGTAACACCAGCAAGTAGCAAACACAGTAAAACATTTTGGCCTGTATCTTTCCGCCGTCTTTGTAAGCCTGTGACACTGTGAGTTTCAGGAATTCCACAAGCAGCACTATAGGTGGACTCACTACTAGTACATACATAGTCAGATAGTACTAAAAAATGCCTTTTTACTTTTTTCTCTTGTTTTGCAAAAGAAATTACTGGTACGTGAACTTGTGGTAGCCGCCATAATGGCAGCTCACTCAGCTTTAACCCAAGAAATACAGACACAGGCCATGATGATGCAGACTCGCAGTACTTTAAGCAGTACATGCAGGTGGGAATAGGAATGTCTTACTTTTCTATAGGGGTGGCACTGCCACTGGCCATACTTCATCCACTCAGCGTCTGCGCTACTACATCATACACCTCTGCTATCGACGAGGAGGATAAAGAAGATAACATCCAGGCTTACAAAGTACGTCTATGATTCTTCTTAATGTCTCAAATGTACCAAAATTTCTTTTTGTTAACAACCAACTTACACCCTTTTCATTATATTTTGGAAACCGCTGTATTCTTTCTTATGTTGAATTGCATTCAACAAAACCATTTTTTACAGTCATAAATAAATATTAAGACTCGCTCGTCCTTCGTTTCACTCTTCTTTAGCTTTTCGTTCTTCACATCCCTAAACTACATCTGATCTGATATGACTTGGCTTTAAAATAAAAATTGGCCAGCTGAGTTCAAGTGAAATAGAGGGGACCATTGGTTACCAGAGAAGTACAGCCACTAATGCTATTACAAGTCAAGGTTGACTGTCTTCTCCGTGATAGCCCAAAAAGTAGTTATAAATTAGTAAATGTTCTTGACAGTACAGTGTACTTATACTAGTGTACTGTGTACTACTGTACAGTACATCATACACTCCTTTACGAGCCTACTCAAAAAAAATATAATAAGTAAGCAGTATAATAACTTACCACCATCCGCCGCCGCTGAGCCTTCCCCCCCAGCTCCTCCTGTTGGCACCGCCGCATCCAGAGTGGACCCCTCCGCACTGCTGGCCCCAGCACGGATGGTCATCTGTGCCGCATCAGATGTTGTGACGTCTAGGAAAAACATGTCATATTTTCAGATGCCATACACAACCCCCTATTTTGTCTCGTAATGGAAGGAAATGTTACATAACACATTTTGTATTACTGGGATTGAAAAAATGTTACGGTTTTGGGGAGGGTGTTAACCTTTTAGATGCTTATTCCATTAAATGCTACACTTCTTCTTTTGACAACTGATTAATGCTTGCTTAACGTGCACCATTTTTCTCATTACAGAAAGAAGATTCCATTGCCCTTCAGCCAGACGATTCACCAACTACTACTGAGTCACCACCAGCAGTACTTAAGTACTTTAAAGAAGGTGGGGGCTCACACACAGTTATTCTACTAATTTCCTGTGTCTGTTAGTGTTAACTATTTTTAAGTTTGAGTCATACTAATTTCATTCATGGGAATGTTGTTTAAAGTAAACTTTAACGTCATCTTCATCCATAAGAATACTACGCTATTAAAAAAAAAGAAATAATGTTTTCATTTCTCAATTGAAAATAAAAATTAAAAACTAACAAACACTGTGTGGTTTTTGTTCACGAGTGAGTGAGCGGAATGGTTTGAACTACTGCACTTGGCAGTCATGTTTCAGTAACTCAGATAGGCCAGGACTCGGAGGTAGTCTCTCTTCTTCTGTTCTTCTGGGTCGTAAAATCATTGGTCAGACATTCTAGATAGTCGGTCAGGGGAATGGGGGTTCAACTTCTGTTCGGACTGAGGTATGTCGAAAGTCGAACTGCACCTATCATCAACAATGTCCTATTTATCTTGTTCATACTTCTTTGTGTGAAGAATAGTCCCTGAAACAGTAGCGGTATGGGATGTGCTCCTCTCAAATCAAAAAGGCAACTGCTACCTTTTACTTGGTGTAAACAATGACATTTTGTTGTTGGAAATTGTCAAAGCACTTACATTAAGAAGACTGGAATAGACAGCAAGGGCAACCCAGAGGACTGCACTCAGTGCCTAGAGCTATTGCTGTATCAGAGTTTTGTTTCACACCGTTTGCCGAATGGACAAGCTTAGCTACCTACACAGACCGACTCATAATTGTAAATAGTAGTAGCACAGAGAGTGATGGTAGAGGCAGGATAAGAATGTAGAAAGTAGTCCACATTAGAAGAAGATCAAAGACTATTTTGTAAAACATAGAATTATTAGGAACCAGTTTGTAATGAATAGGAGCTGTAAAAGTTAGGGAAGTATAAGTATTAATATAACAATAGAACAACTTACTGGGGCCAGCAGAAGAGCCTGCAAGGGACTGCTCCTGTTCACCTTCTGCCACCGGAGTCTCTGTCGCCGTCGCCTTGCCCCTGGGAGGTCCTGGTGATCATGAAATAATGAAACACAACATGGATGATTGTTTTTTGGGAAATATTTGATTTCTTTGTACTCAATCTAAAATTATGTCAGGGAAACAAATTGCATCTGATCTGGTCAAGTCCCCCATTCACACCTTCATTCATACTACCGTGCTTCCCATTAGACTCACAGACATTCCGCACCCCGCTCCAGATAGGGGCGGTGCCAGAGTTCTTGGAGCGAAAGGCAAAATTCAATTTGCCTGCAAAGAGAACCCCAGGAATTGCTATTAAAAGTTGTTTACTGCAACTACACGGAACCTCATAAGGCCTTCCCACACCTTATGGAAAGCTCCGTCCCCCCCCACCTCAAAGTGCATCTCTCTGGTGGTCTGCGAGGTGCTGCCTGTTTTCTCCCACTGAACAACCAAACAACACATGGCAGAGGCCTTGAGAGGCAGAACTGCCGCGGCCATCCTGTGAGTCTGATGTTAGCTCAGTGCCCCCAAGTCCCCCATTCACACCTTCATTCATACTACCGTGCTTCCCATTAGACCCACAGACATTCCGCACCCAGCTCCAGATAGGGGCGGTGCCAAAGTTCCTGGCGCTCAAGGCAAAATTCAATTCACCTGCAAAGAGAACCCCAGGAATTGCTATTAAAAGCTGTTTACTGCAACGACAAGGAACCTCATAAGCCCTTACCACACCTTATGGAAGGCTCCGCCCCCACCTCAAAGTGCATCTCTCTGGCGGTCTGCGAGGTGCTGCCTGTTTTCTCCCACTGAACGACCAAACAACACATGGCAGAGGCCACGAGAAGCAAAACTTCCGCGGCCATCCTGTGAGTCTGATGTTAGCTCGGTGCCCCCAAGTCCCCCATTCACCCCTCTTTCACACCATTCATAGCCCAGTCCACAGACTGCACACACACTGCAGGCATCCCCGACTATGCCTCTATATATAGCAAAGAGGTGAATGATGTCATAAAGCCTGCGAGACCCAGGGGTGTGATGTAGTACATGATGTCACAAACCTGCCAGGGTCAGGGGTGTGGTGTAGGAGATGACATCACAACCGATTGATGGGAAATGCTGATAACACTCAAGGCTGCCTTTGGGGACCAGTGATACATTATGTTGGTAGATATAGGTCCATCTTTCGCATAACATCACGGAAGCAGAAGATTGAGCGAAGGAAGTCAGTTACAATAATCGTATTATTAAGGTTTCCTGTTTTCTCTTTATTGCATACATGTTAACAGAATCTGTAAAGGCGATGGTGAGATGGGCCTAGTGTACTGCACAGGAATGCACAGCTTGTCATTCTGTTTCTTCCTATCTGCTCTGCCCATTTCACAGGTGTGATTCAGGTATTCAAATGGCAGGGTGGCATCTAAGGGTTAGAAGACACCTTACATCAGTCTTCTGCACTGACTAGCAGAGCCTGGCAGTGGTCTTATGGCTGGGCTCTGAGTCTTCGTCTGTGTTAGCCTGTCTGCTGGCCTGGCCTCCCATAGACTCCTTCTTGTGTAACTATGCACGGCTTCAAGAGCATTGCACACACACATGCATTCAATAGAAGGTAGTTCTGGATACCCTGGGGGGTCAAGGTGCACAAGGAATATGTAGTCTTGGGATGTACTGTTTTCTACTCCCAAAATCAAGATACCACACAAAGCTGCTGGTTGCTTCAACCTTAAAAAAATGAATGTTTTGTGCAAGAGGCATTCCAAATGTAGAATTTGCATTCCATACATAGTTCGAACGTTCCAAATTAGAAGCGCTGTTCCAATCTACATTCTAAAGGAATTCTTTCAATTCCAAATTAGAACTCTCATTCCAAACTTAGAACATCCTTTACAAAATAGAACTGTCAATCTTAGAACTCAAATGTTATTTGAGCAAAAAGCCTGGACATTACATCATGCCTTCATTGTGACACCAAAAACACCTTCATTAACTCTATATATACCAAAGAGGTGAATGATGTCATAAAGCCTGCCAGACCCAGGGGTGTGATGTAGTACATGATGTCACAAACCTGCCAGGGTCAGGGGTGTGGTGTAGGAGATGACATCACAACCGATTGATGGGAAATGCTGATAACACTCAAGGCTGCCTTTGGGGACCAGTGATACATTATGTTGGTAGATATAGGTCCATCTTTCGCATAACATCACGGAAGCAGAAGATTGAGCGAAGGAAGTCAGTTACAATAATCGTATTATTAAGGTTTCCTGTTTTCTCTTTATTGCATACATGTTAACAGAATCTGTAAAGGCGATGGTGAGATGGGCCTAGTGTACTGCATAGGAATGCACAGCTTGTCATTCTGTTTCTTCCTATCTGCTCTGCCCATTTCACAGGTGTGATTCAGGTATTCAAATGGCAGGGTGGGATCTAAGGGTTAGAAGACACCTTACATCAGTCTTCTGCACAGACTAGCAGAGCCTGGCAACGGTCTTATGGCTGGGCTCTGAGTCTTCGTCTGTGTTAGCCTGTCTGCTGGCCTGGCCTCCCATAGACTCCTTCTTGTGTAACTACACACGGCTTCAAGAGCATTGCACACACACATCCATTCAATAGAAGGTAGTTCTGGGTACCCTGGGGGGTCATGGTGCCCAAGGAATATGTAGTCTTGGGATGTACTGTTTCCTACTCCCAAAATTAAGATATCACACATAGCTGCTGGCTGCTTCAACCTTAAAAAAACATGTATGTTTTGTGCAAGAGGCATTCCAAATGTAGAATTTGCATTCCATACATAGTTCGAACGTTCCAAATTAGAAGCGGTGTTCCAATCTACATTCTAAAGGAATTCTTTCAATTCTAAATTAGAACTCTCATTCCAAACTTAGAACATCCTTTACAAAATAGAACTGTCAATCTTAGAACTCAAATGTTATTTGAGCAAAAAGCCTGGACATTACATCATGCCTTCATTGTGACACCAAAAACACCTTCATTACAAGTTTGTAAATTCGATTTTGCGCAGAAACTGGAGTTTCTGATCTAAGGGGTGTTGCAAAAAGAGTAACAGTACTGCACTTTGTGGGTTTCTCATGGACACATTTGGTCAGGTAAAACCTTATGAAACTTGTCCATGGAAAACAGCTCTGTGCTTGGGAAAAACCCAACAAAATCTGGGCAGAAAGGTGGACATCAGCTATAATTCTCCCGTGCTGAGAGGTAATTGCCTAGCAGTGCAATATTCTGCAACGTTGAATGTTTAAACACTACAGTATCGTCGATTGAAGTTATGACATTTCTGATGAGCTGGGCCTTCCTGCGTGCTGTCTGGGCAAGACTGGTCTAGAGCCAGGCATGAGCACCAACATCATATTTAACCTTGACAGCCTCCATGCTCAATAATGGACCCCATAATATATCTCAGATTATATAAGAAGAGTGGCTAGGGCTCATTTCCAGCCTCCAGGTACATGTCTGACTCCTATTTGTGACATTTTGAGGTGTTTGGTGTCAAATTCTTTTTTTTCCATTATAGCTTCTAGATATCAGAGTCACATCAGATTTCTAGTTCTGGACCCAAGAAGACCATAGTATACCTCAGATAACATACCAAGAGTGTCTAAGACCCATTTCTGGCCTCCAGGGGTGACTTTTTGAAGTTTTTGGGTTTAAGGGGGCAAAGTGACTTTTTCCACCCAGCCCAATGTTCTCAAAATCGGGTACGATATCAGGTGTTTCCCTTGGCTGGTAGCGGAAAAAAAACTTTATATAATATCAAAGTTATATATATCACATGAAAGCATCAGAGCTGACCTTTCTAACAAGTGTATTCATATCTTGCGCACTCAAACAGTGTCTCTGATATCCATTCTGAGCTATTTGGAAAATTAGCAAATCTTGTCAAAAAAATGTTTTGGACGATTTTTGCTAATTTTCAGTATCAACCCACCTGACTGTTTTTGGGTCCCTGTGGCCACCAGGACCCTATATTATATCTCAGGTGATATAGCAAGAGTGTCTAGGGCTCATTTCCAGCCTCCAGGTACATGTCTGAGTCCTATTTCAGACATTTTGAGGTGTTTGGTGTCAAATTCATTTTTTCCATTATAGGCCTTAGATATCAGAGTCACATCACATTTCTAGTTCTGGACCCAAGAACACCATAGTATACCTCAGATGACATACCAAGAGTGTCTAAGACCCATTTCTGGCCTCCAGGGGTGACTTTTTGAAGTTTTTGGGTTTAAGGGGGCAAAGTCACTTTTTCCACCCGAGGTCGTGGAACTCGGAGCTGGGTAAAAGTTTAGCTTGAGTGCCCTCCCCATGGAGGTCAAAAATGTTATTGCATCAAAATCATTTAAAAACTATATAGGTGTAATTGTAGTGCCCTGAATTCTATATGGCTGCATTTGCACCGTTCTAGGTATTTACAAAATGAATTTCTAACACTTTTGAAGTCTCCATGAAGTGAAAAATGACCAAGTCCTAAAACTTCACTGGTGCATCAAAGTGGTCAAAAAAGGTCAACATTGGGTTAAAATTAACAAAACATAGTGCTGCAGTGGTCCAATAGCAGGCTAAAGACATAACGAATGACACAGAATGAACAGTTTTACTAAACACTTTGAAAATTCGATTTTCAATTTCAGGGGGACAAGGTCATGGAAGTCATGGAACTCCGAGCTGGGTAAAAGTTCAGCTTAAGGGCCCTCCCCATGGAGGTCAAAAATGTTATTACATCAAAATCTTTTAAAAACTATATAGGTGTAATTGCAGTGTCCTGAATGCTATGTAACTGCATTTGCACTGTTCTGTGTGCCTCCAAAATGAATTTCTAACACTTTTGAAGTCTCCATGAAGTGAAAAATGACGAAGTACAAAGACATCATTGGTGCATGAAAGTGTTTAAAAACGGTCACAAATGCATAAAAATGAAAAAAACAAAGTGCTACACTGGCCCAATAGCAAGCTAAACACACAATGAATGACCCAGAATGAATATATTTACAAATTACTTGGAAAATGCTATTTTAAATTTCAGGGGGATGAGGTCACAGAAGTCATGGAACTCCGAGCGGGGTAAAAGTTCAAACTTTCCACCCCTCATGGAGGTCAACATTTTTAATCCATCAAAATCATTTAAAAACTATATAGGTGTGATTGGAGTGTCCTGATTGCTATATAGGTGCATTTGCACTGTCCTGTGTGCCTCCAAAGTGACTTTCTAACACTTTTGAAGTCTCCATGAAGCAAAAAGTGACTAAGTCCAAAGACCATTTGGAGCATCAAAGTGTTCAAAAACGGTCAAAAATGCATAAAAACGAAAAAAAACAAGTGCTACAGTGGCCCAATAGCATGCTAAACACACAATGAATGACACAGAATGAATAGTTGTACACATTACTTTGAAAATGCAATTTTAAATTTCAGGGGGACAAGGTCACGAAAGTCATGGAACTCCGAGCGGGGTAAAAGTTCAACCTTTCCCCCCTTAAGGAGGTCAAAATTTTAATACATCAAAATCATTTAAAAACTATATAGGTGTGATTGCAGTGTCTTGGATACATCCCACATGAATTTTAAACACATTAGGAGCATCTCTGATCAAAATAACCATAAAAATCCCAAAGCTGCATCAGTGCTTCAAAGTGCTCCAAAACGGTCAAAAATGGACGAAAATGAAAAATATTCTCCATATCTGAGTTTTTATAACATTCCTTAGATAATGTATATCTTGAATTAGTTTTAAATCCTTTTATTAAAAAGTTTCTTTTCTATGCTGCACTGGTGCAACGCCTCAAGTCTGAGAAGCTGCACCAGTGCAGCCGAAGCAGCACTGGTGCAGCCGAAGCAGCACTGGTGCAACAAGAGTCAAGCTGGTAGCCTGACCTTTGACCAATCCGAGAAAAAAAAGGTGTTTTTTTCCCTGGGCCCCTCCCCCAAACGAAAACACATTGACCTGAAGCCTAAGTGTATTCTGAGTCATAAAAAGTTTATTAGATGAAAAAATATTGTACAGGCACTTTTTTGCACAAAAAGTCACTTTTTGGCACTTTTTTGAGAGAAATAAAATAGTTCGCAGATTTTTTTTAAATCGACCGAATTAAAAAAAAATGCTCTTGTTGGATGGCTTTGGACATAAGGCCGCATAAACAAAAGGAATTTTTCAAATATCTGTTTTTCTCACTTTTTTATTGCTGTTTGAAATTTCTGACTTGACTTTTTGCATCATTGGTGATGCATGTGTTTAACATTGAGCTTGGGAAAATTGAAAAAAAAATAGACTTTGGGGATTGTTTACTAGGGCAAGTGATACATCAAATTAAGACTCATATTAAACTGAACCTCAAGCTGAAAAAAAAAACAAAATAGCATTTACGATCACTTTTTTATAAGCGACTTTAACAATTGTTTTTTAGCTATATTAAAAAACAAGGTAACGCCGTAAATTTTAGAAAAGAGATTTTTTCAAAGTAAAACATAGGTGTGACCTGCCTTCACATTAGGCTTCATAAACAAAAGAAAAAACATCTCTATGTGTTATATTCACTTTTTAATAACACATTTTCGTTTTAGGCACAAGCAAAAAGCAGCATTGGTGATGCATGTGTTTTTCAATGTTTTTTTTTAAAGTCTACCAAAATACGGTTTACCAATACATTTTCATTATTTTCTCTTTGGTATCTCATTATGCACATGTTAATAAACAGGTTCATGCATTATTAGCTAAATAGCATAAAAACACACTGAATTATTAACAATAATCTTTGAGATTTGGGTGACCAGATGGCCGGAAATCGAAAATCGCCTCGTATGGATTCAACTTCCATTTCGTGCACTTTCTATGTGGGCCACATGCATAAGAATTGGTACAATAATGCATACGAATCTTAGCTAGAATCTGCAATTGAAATTAAGTCTTTAACTTATATGCTTCAAGAATTATAGGGCACATTCTGCTATGTATAATATCCTATCCATTTCAATGGGACGACCAGATGGCCGCAAATTGAAAATCGCGTCGTATGGAAAGAAAATTTAGCTTGAAACAACCTGGAAAGAAAGGAATGGGAAACGAAATCAGTAAGCCACTGATGAACACAAACTTTTAATTAACATAACAAGCAAGGAACAATAACGCTAGAAACAAGAACGGTAAACTGTAGAAAATGAAAGTCAACAGAACATTCCTCCCCCCCCCCCCCACCCCCCCCCCACATTCTGGAACCTTCCAAAGTAGGGCAGGGTTACGGCTACGCCCAACTGGCGGCAACCCATATAAGGCGGGCCCTGCTGCCAACACTTGGTCAGGAAATCTTAACATATGGGGGAGCCGGAGGAGAGGCAGGGGCCAGCGGAGTCCAGCTGCAGCGGCCCTGGGTAGTTGCAGGTAGTCCCGCCACATGTCCACCCGGTCCGACCACCCATGGCCAGGGACCGACGGGGGGCCAACTGAGGCCGGCTGCAGCCGATAACCTAAGGAAGCCCGGTCCAGAGAAGAACGAGACACCTCTTCCTTTTCCCCTCCGTGACAGCCGCAGCAGCTCTGGGCGGCGGGATGTCCTGTCCATACCTCTGCAGAAATTTGTCCAAGTTGGGCTGGGAGGGAGAGGCGACGCGGACGAGCCTCTCCCACCTCCATGGATAGGAGGTCTCCCAGCCCCCGGCCCAACGCCGAACTCCCCCAGCCAGGCGGTGGTGCCATATTTTCGTAGCACCGAACATACCATGGTGGTGCCCCAGTACTTGCGCAGCACCGAACGTGCAACGGTGCCCATATTTTCGGAGCACCGAATATGCAATGACTGCACCGATACTTGCGCAGCACCGAACGTGCACCGCAGGTGGCCATACCTCCGTAGCACTGGGCATGGGCCTTGTGGAGCACAGGGTGTGGAGAGACCATCGTGCATGCCCATGAAAGAGAACGGCCTAGAGTGCACCGGGAGAAGGAGACGGCGCGAACGAGTCTCCCTTGCCCCCCCCAGGCGGGGGCATCACAGCCGCACCCCAGCCGAATGTCCCGCTTCCACAACACAGAGTTCCACTCCCTATTTTGTCCTCAGAAAGGTCTCTTCCACTCTTGCAGACTCGATGAGAGGGGACTGCTGCAGGGCCTCAAAATGGCGTCTGGGTCCGCTGGAAGGCGGGTCTCGGCCGCTAGAGTAACTTTGAACAGCAATGTAACTCGGTCGCTTGCCCACCGGGACACGAGCCCCCACCTCCGACAACATCTCCACAGCCTTGAAGAGTCTGCAAAGGTACCCGGCGGAGCCCTCGGCCCCTGCAGGCTTCCGGTAAGGGACAACTGCCTTGATCGCCAACAAAATAAACATGACATTGCCACTCCTTCTGTTAGCATGAATTCTTGAACTGCCGAAAAGGACTCTGGTCCAACTGCCGGTTGTAGGAAACTTTTTCCTGATGCTACTTCCGGACTGACCCGGCCCCGCCCAAAATGGCGCCGGTATCAATAGGAACTTACGAACACCTCGTGGTGTTTCTTTTTGCTAAATAAAAAAAAACTTGATGTTCTGAGACATGTATATGATCCTTTGTACACTTGACAAGAAGAAAGGAGAGCTCACTCGACGAACATGTAAAAAGGATCCCGTTAAAAATGATGATTACAAATGTACAATGTATTATATTTTTTATATATATATAGCTGATGTATAACCTCGCTTATGACGCACGCACACGGTATGCATATAGGAAATCTGATTGCAACTAGTCTGACTATGCTTCTAAATTATGAAATAAATGCCCCCGAACCCCCCCAGCCAGTTGATAGACGTTTTAGTTTGCTACAAATGAATTGATAAAACTTTCTAATGTTTTTTATTGCTGCAAAACAACACCCCCCACTGTACGCACTTTAGCCATTGCCGTGTCCGGCCAAATACGACTGCACCCTCATAAATCCACGTACTATGATTTTGCAAAAATAAAGGTTTTCGAAATTATGAACGGGTATTGCATGCTTTATTTGAAATATGGGATCGGCGGGAGAGTTCTTTTCTGTGCACCCTACCCTGCTCTCTCTTTAAGGTTATTAGAAGATGGTTGCCCAGCCCCGGAGGAAGGATCGGATCTACGACACGATACTCTGCCTTCAAGGTACGCGACTGACTCATGAACTCTCGCGTGGAGAAAAGACCTCGACTTCTGAGGATGGGTAAAACGAAACAGTATAAATAATGGAATGTAAAAGAAGGGTAAAATAAAACGATGTAAATGTTATAAAGTACGACGCTCAAAGGTATTAGGGAACAGAGCTGACCAAAGAACTGAAGAACCTTAGAACGTCACAGCATTGAAGGAGATTTAAGGATCCCGATAGTGAGATACATCTACTAACTAGATACCTCGCACTAGGTACCTCTGGTTTCCTTTTTACGTTTCCCTGCACACGACCTATAAGGACACACTGCCCCCCCCCGACTCCAGAAACCATACCCCAGGGATTCTACCCCGAGGAGGAAAAACGAGTATGAGGTAAGTAAAGGACTCTCGAATCCATGTATTTGATATGCGCGAATGTTGTCCCCCTCCCTTCCCCTCTTTTCCCTCCCTCTACAGGTTACATCAGGGGCCGCAACCGAGGTATGGCGAAGATCTGAAGCCTTGCCCCGTCTGATACGCGAAGCGGACCAACGCTGCAAGGTGGCGCCTAAGCACGCCCACAAACTACTCACGTAGCAAACGAGCCCATAAATTTAGTATGATCTGATGAAAAATGATCACCCTTAACCCATGCTGCACGAATGAACCCATGTCACGTATGATTCGAAACTATGAGAGAATGTGTGTGTGTGACTGAAGCGTTGACTCAACTGGTCGAAGGACCAAGAATGCAAGAAAGTGCGACACAGTGGTACCCGTTTTCCTTTTTCTCAAAGCATGTCGCCTCTCCCCTGTCTAATGCTCGTCCACCTCAAACTGCATGCTTTCAAGATTCTAACGCAGACCCGTAAATGTCCTTTGCTGTGTAATGCACTAAATAGCCTTTCTTAAATACACTGCCACTCTCCATGTCGCACGTGTACTATTTAGCCTGCTGTTGCACTCTCTCTCTCTCTCTCTCTCTCTCTCTCTCTCTCTCTCTCTCTCCTTCACACTCCCACTCTTCCGAGCGATTAGCTCCGAAATTGGCAGACTGCCACCCCTAGCGCACCACCCAATTGGCTCCAAATACCGCCAGTATTTGCACAAAACTTGTCTTTAATAAAATCACCATGAGACCGTGTCACTACCTCTCCTTTCTGCTAAATTGACGAAACCGAGAATTGGCCATAAGGGAAAGGACAGGTAAGACGACTGAGGTTCCCTAATCTGACCCGTAATGAGGGAACTACATGTCAGCGGCTCCTATTATGAGATAAAATGCCTCAGATGACGCGACCTTCCCCGTTCCGAATTGTCGCAATACCCAAACCGTAAAGGTAATCGAAACCTCCCCATCTTCCCAGGACGCACCCAGTATTGCGTTCAGTTGCCCCCGATAAGAGTTTTTAACTATCCTTCACCCCCCGATCGTAAGAGATGGGTCGACTTGCGACTAACGCAGGCCAGCTGTGGTCCCTAGAAATGATTTTTTCGATAGGCAAATTTCAGAGTTTGGAATTCGAGAAATGCCACTCAACGCTCACCAACTGAACTGTGGCCTTCTGCCGATAGTACCCTTATAACCCAAAGTAAGATGATGCCCCCCCATCACAGTTTTCTATGTCCCTAGTTATTTTCCCATGAGACCCCTGTCTTTTCTAATTTAGTAATCAGGCCGCGAGAGGCTGCATAGGAACCAGAATGATGTTTTACAAAGTTAAAGATTAGACCGAAGCGAAGAAAACCATTACAATGAACCTTGTCGAAAGCGAAAATGTTTAGTTAAAAGGCAGGATGCATTGATAAAATGAAAGATGTTTAGCCTATGTTCGTCCCTCAGCGAGATACCTATTAGTACCATGTTGATAGCTCACAACACCCTTTTGTAAATATAAACCCCTAGAGAACGGTATAGCTTTGTCAGGCTTGTATTACGAAGGTGGGTCTCCATCAGATGAACTGTCGTGACTATAGTAAACAGTTGTGAAGGAAAGTCATAGTAAATCCAGCAGGCCCACCATCGATCATTTATATGTCAGTTGTGAACCCTAATATAACGGACGTTTCTATTGTCATTTACCTGGAGCTGGGAGAGAAATAGACTTGTGTGATTACCTTCCTCTGCCCATTCTCTAAAGACTGTCTTTTCAAACTCCTTCAAGGGTACAGCTGTCGGAGGAAAGAAGGACCGGATGTGGGAGCACGTGGCCTGACTACAGACTATGGAACGTCTGCGGCATGGGCCAAGGCGAGACCGCGACAGAACGGAGCTGCAGGACGAGGCACTATTTCTGACAAAACAAGAGGAGAGGGCTGACCTGATGCCCCTGTCCAATGTTCAAATGTGTGCCGAAAGGTCCCCGCTCCCTAAACTCGGTCATAAGCCCGCCTACCTGAAATCTCTCGTTCCCCTAGTTTGTTCCCGACCTGGCCATTGCTCCACCCCCCTTTTTCTCCGACCTACCCTATGGACTATTTGTACACTCTTCTTCCACCTGAACTTTTTGACTATCGACTCCGAAAGACACAGGGCGAAAAAGACCTTTTCGACCAGAAACGCGAGGAAAAGGTCGTGCCCTGCAACACGGGACCTAGAATAGAGCTGGACCCTTAGCTCCACCGCCGGTGCTCCACAGCGCCAACAAAGGACTGAGAACTCAGTAACTTCGAACATTGACACCCTCAATCATCGTTTCTGCTACGTCTCGTTTCTCTCCCAGCCACCATTGTATTGATTATGCTCCAACCAAATATATACGGAGCCTGTATATAATAACCTGTATGCAATGTACTGACTGCTCGCTACAGAATCATTTTTTGTATTACCTTACTATGACTTTCCTGCTAACAAGTTTATCAAAGTTTATCAATAGGCCCGCCTCCTAAAACTAGAGATCTTAAATGTAGTGTTTACGACTCCTTCACCTGGGGTCCTACTGCTTTTTCTTATGCCCACCATAATAGACTTGAATAGGAAATAGATCAGCAAGATGTCTTGAATATGTTAAAGGGAGGACTGTGGAAAATTAGTACGGTTTGGTAAACATTATCTGCGCCATCTTGCCTTTTCCCCTGATGCCACACTTTTGTCGTGCGCGCCCGCCATTTTTTTAGGTGCCTCGATCAGGACCATCCCTTTTGCACGCCACTGGCCCCCAACATAGCCCTTCGCCCTCGCCAAGCCTGCACGCTGACCAACCCCCCCTCGCTCGCACATGCTTTGAGTCATAAACCCCTCTTCAGCGCAGTTCTGCCTCAAAGCCCCATCCTGTTCCCAGCGCGACCCCTCCCTTCATTCTTTTCATAGTCCCCGGCCCTTTGATACAAAAAAAACCCCTTTTCCTGTGCCCGTTTGTCTTCCTTGTTCCCAGGCCGACACCTAGCTCTGCCGATACTATTCCTTGCCCCTCCCCGTACAGTTGAAAGCTTCCCTCATCAAAGGACCCCCGAGTTGATCAGAGCCCCCACCCCACGAGATCCGATCGAACCCCCCACACTCCATGAATCGGCGGAATATCCAGCTGCGCGATAACCATCACCTGTTGTGACCGGGGTGGGGACTTCTACTGTAAATGTGTGTGGGAACGGGCCCGAAGGGGAGATTCCGGGAATGTCTTTCCGTACATCAAAGCATTGCAATGAATATGTAAACTGTAATAAAGCCACAAAAACCTGTATATAAGGGGCCAGGCCTCAGAAATAAGTTAGAGCACCTCATGACGATACCTGCTGTCTGATTTGTCGTGTTCTCCTCCGGAGAGAATAAACCTTGTTTCCTGCCTTCCAGTCTCCAGCGCCTGCCTCTTCATTGATTAATGTTTCGTGGGTTAAAGAGGCGATACCGCCGGGCAAATACCGATTGTCCCCGACCTTAGTTTCTACACTAGCACCATTGGTTTTGCAAATGCTTGCTTGATCTTGTTATTAGCTACTGTTGGTAAGAACTCCTGCAGCAAGCTAGAGCCTCAAAGGGCGGCATGAATCGAGGGATTTGTTATTTGTAGACGTGCAATGAAGTCTGTGCTGGCCAGCCTGTGGCATGTTTATGCAGACTCGAGGTGGCGCTTTTCCTATAGTCCCCACTTTGTTTCTGGAACTCAGAGTTTGTTGCTTCGGCCTGCATGGGGGGGCTCTCAGGGGGCACTGTGGATGGTAATCCCCACCCCAGGTGACCCCTAAATGTACATCATTCAAGGTGATCAGTAAAAGGCGATGTTGATGAGATGATGTCTGAAGGGTGTGATCGTAACCTTGGCTTCCCCACTTGACCACGATTGCATGAACCTGTGACACGAATGTCTCGTCCTGCACCTCTCGCTCTCTACCTGGCGAGCACCGGCAGCAGACTGAACCTCAACATCAAGAGTATCTGTTTGGGACCAGCCATGCCTAGAAGTGTCTCCCTTGCCTTATATTGTACTAGTCTCACTATTCACCATCTGGTGAAGTGAGACCACGAGAGCTGTCTCGTCTGCTACAATAATAACCTTTATGAAGTGCTACGCCGGCGTCTAGGCGCTGTTCATCGGGTGAGGTGCATGCTATGTGGAGGCCACGATCATGAAAGGCTTCTGCTGTGTCTTAAGAGGTTGGCGAGATGCTGCTTGCTTGCGCTGCCGCAGTCCACAGGTGACCGGTCACTTCGACATGTACAGTGGAGTTGTAGTCCGTGTGTGCTGTGCGGTGCATCCTGCTTTTTCCTTCCACACCGGCTGATTTTGAGTGGAGTGGGAGTTGTAGTCCGTGTGTACTGTGCGGTGCATCCTGCTTTTTCCTTCCACACCGGCTGTTTTTGAGTGGAGTGGGAGTTGTAGTCCATGTGTGCTGTGCGGTGCATCCTGCTTTTTCCTTTCACACTGGCTGTTTTTGAAAGGAGTGGGAGTTGTAGGCCGTGCGTGCTGTACGGTGCATCCTGCTTTTTCCTTCCCCACCGGCTGTTTTTGAGTGGAGTGGGAGTTGTAGGCCGTGTGTGCTGTGCGGTGCATCCTGCTTTTTCCTTCCCCACTGGCTGTTTTGAGTGGAGTGGGAGTTGTAGGCCGTGTGTGCTGTGCAGTGCATCCTGCTTTTTCCTTCCACACCGGCTCTTTTTGAGTGGATTGGGAGTTGTAGTCTGTGTGTATTGTACGGTGCATCCTGCTTTGTCCTTCCACACCCGCTGCTTTTCAGTGGAGTGGGAGTTGTAGTCCGTGTGTGCTGTGCAGTGCATCCTGCTTTTTCCTTCCACACCGGCTGTTTTTGAGTGGAGTGGGAGTTGTAGTCCGTGTGTGCTGTGCAGTGCATCCTGCTTTTTCCTTCCACACCGGCTGCTTTTGAGTAGAGGGGGAGTTGTAGTCCGTGTGTACTGTGCAGTGCATCCTGCTTTTTCCTTCCACACCGGCTGCTTTTGAGTGGAGTGGGAGTTGTAGTCCGTGTGTGCTGTGCGGTGCATCCTGCTTTTTCCTTCACACCGGCTGCTTTTGAGTGGAGTGGGAGTTGTAGTCCGTGTGTGCTGTGCGGTGCATCCTGCTTTTTCCTTCCACACCGGCTGTTTTTGAGTGGAGTGGGTGTTGAAGGCCTTGTAGCTACCTGCTGGTGTCCCTTCTATCCACCTGGCCCACCCCCTCCCATGCATACTGTTTGCACTACGCGCCTGCACCACTGAAATCCTTGCACTGCCCCTACCTGCCCGCCACTGCCAGGGCGTTGAGCTCTGGTGTCTGTTGAATGGCAGAAAGGCAAATTCCTCTTCTTGCCATTACATCTTCGCTGGATGGGGCTTGGAATAAAGCAGATCCTTCTCTGCACCTCTCTTCCAAGTCAGTCATCTATTAAACTTTACTCCTCCCAGAGCAGGGTCTGCTATCCACCCCTGCTAGGGGAGCTCCTGTTGCTCCGGGGTGGACCTTACAAAGCATGTTAACAAATTGCTGTATTTTGTGCATGCCTTCGGGTCCCTCACCTCTGTCCTGAGTAGACTCGGCCTTGGATGCTGTATCCTGTCCTTGCCGTTGGGTGGACAGAGTAGAGAATTTACCGTCTGTAGCCTGTCCCTGTAGAGGGTGCTTCACCGTCACGCCGGTGTGGCCCCGGTACAGCTTTACTGGCTGTCTGTAGTTAGTGTATGACATGGGTTAGTGGAGTTGTTGTTTTTTCTTTACTCCTGGGTGGAGTAAACCGGAGCAATGAAATTCTGACATTCCCATTTCACTTATAATTGGTGATCATAACTAACTCACTCTCAATAACTCACTCGCTAACTCTCTCACTAACTAAATCTCACTCACTCTCACTAACTCAATAACTCTCTCTCACTAACTCACTCGCTAACTCTCTCACTCTCACTAACTCTCTCACTAATTTCATCACTCTTACTAACTCTCTCAATCTCTCACTAACTATCTCCCACTAATTAACTCACTAAATCTATCACTCTCAATAACAAAGTAAGTAACCTTCACTCTCCTGTTATTTATACCCACCCCTTTGTGGAAAAGTAAATTTTGCCATGTTGTATGTGCCTACGTGTTCCCTATGTTATGTTATATGTGCATGATCGATATGCATGTATTCCCCTATGATCGATTAAAGACGCAATTATAGTTGTGTCCATCTCTAGTATGCCAGTTTCCAGTTTTCGTGAATACAACGAATATCGGGCCTATGTAAAGCTACGTTGCCACGTTTTACAGTGTGCACGTTAATTCATTGAATTATCCCCGTTTCTAGGCCTCAAAAGGGCCCGGACTTAGATTCAGCTCCTGTTTTCTGAACCCTCTCCAAGGAGCGATACAGCCCCCACCTGTATCCCTGACTCTTAGCTTACTTTCATGCCTCGCAGTGCCCGGCTCGGCCTGGCTCTGCCTCCCAGTCTGCCAAGAATATGTTATGTTTCTAGTTATCAGTCCAGCCCTCCTTCTCTGCATTCCTAAGCTACTGAATCGCATCAATAGTTTCCGTCATGGTCTAGCCTTTATGTCTCCATGTAAGAGAAATACTGTATTAATATTTATAGAATATTCCCCGCACACGCACTACATGTAGAATTATGCATGCACCAGTCTTAATGTCTGTTAGCCTTTACTCTGATAACTTTTGGATTCTATCAACATGTACTCTAAACACCAGATACTAGATATGCCTGGGTACATGTCGCTCTGACACTCCAGACTTTAGTCTCCTCTTCTAGCGCAGAAGTCATAGCCCCCCAGTTCTCCCTGGTAACACGTCATTGTCAGTTTGCGCGCACCACTAGGTTAGAGGTCCCAGCTGCTCAGGTAGCCCCCTCCATGTTTCCGCCCCGTTTATGACATATTCTGTTACGTTTACATCACATGTCTGTGTATACGCCCTGTACACGCCTTCTTGTTACCTCATTTTGCCCTTATCTTTCGCGACTGCTACAAACTCCGCCTACTGCTACGCCTACTGTATTGAATGCAATGTATTTTGTTTAACTATATATACTAATGTTCTGTTATTAAAAGTTATGCGCATCATTCCCAGATCCTGCCCCCGGCAGCTGTCGGGCCCTGCCATCCCATTCCCATGCAGGCTGTCCTGTTCCTGTCCTTTTATGCCTGATTAAAGCCTGTACACTCTAGCTACCTCGAATCTTGACTCTTATTTATTGAGCTATCTGTTTGTATGAGTATCCCGAAAAATAGAACCGGTAATTAATTATTTATTTACCACATAATGGCGCCCGAATAGGGACTTGCCCTTTCCCCACGCGCCGGAGAAGCCACGCAGGCCCCCTGATCCTCTGCAGCCGTGACGGAACCATACCGTGCACGTGCAGATATTTCTGCTTCAAGTATCCCTCAGGCCCACGGAGGAGACGGAGGTTGCGGTCCAGCGTCCAGACGAGGTGGTGGAGGAACGCGGCGAGTCCCGACCAGAGCCCAAGCCGAGAGTCCAAGGTCCGAGGTATCCGGAGGCCCACCTGTAACTAAAGTCCGAGGTTCGTCCGTCCGTCGTCGTAGCAGTCCAGTCCAGTCCGAGGCCTTCCGTTCTTGCTGCCCGGTGAGTACCATTGCTGGGGTAGTATCTAGACAGGGTCAATTGATTTGTCTCTGGTCCGTGGGTTTGGGTACACAGATCCAACACGAAGTGTCCACTTAGGTGGATGCGGGTCCTGACGTGTCTCTTTATGGGACCGGTAAGTTTCGTACTGTTTTAGCAGTGCATCTAGTCATTCTAGTAAGTTTCTGTTCCAGTAAGTTCTGTTTTTGAGAAATTCATGTATTCTGTTTTCAGTATTTCAGGTAATATTCTGTCCAAAATGTTATTTCATGTGTTTTCAATGTCGTGGTATGAATGATTCGTTTTTCAGTTATTATTGTGTTTATCGTGTATTGTATTGTGTCCAGACTCCAGCCTAGTTATGCCTCTGTTCTCAAAGTTAAGTCAGTTAAAAACTAGAAAAGGTCTGCTCGAGGAAGCAGTTCCTGTCCCGCCTAGGGACAGTCCAGGTCATTTTATGTATCAAAAGCATGGCATAAGTGCCATATTATATCTAGATTTATGGGTGGAGTACACCAAGGAATTAGAGGAAAAGTATAGATGGCCCGTATCAGGTACGTGGGATGCCGAGTGCATCATGCGAGTAGAAGAAGCATTATGGAAAAAGAAAGCCAGACAGTCCCAGAGAGACGCCATCGAGTTATGGCGCAAAGAATCTCATAAAAGAACAGAAAAAGAAATCATAAAGTCTGAATTAAGTAGAGAATCCTCAGAAAGAGCCCAAGAAAGGGAATTAATTGAAGTAGGTGAACGAGTTAAAGCCGAACAGTCAGACAGACAGAGAAATGCCCTCATTAAGGGTATGTATCCTCTTCTTGCCGAGGGTTTGCCAAAAGCAACCCCGGAAGCACCATGTAATTTTCCGCCGCCATTAGTTCCGATTAAGCTACGTCACAAACCGACCGCAGCTGATATTTTTCTCTCGTCCTATTTGGACGACACAGTCCCAGAATATGCGAATCCTGCTCCGCCAGCTCCGGTAAATAATGTAATTCCTGTTTCTCCAGCCACCGGGGCACCTGTTACAGCACCTGTTACGGTACCCCCGGTCCAGTCCATAGTACAAGTTCCCGCTACATCGGTCACTCTGCCAGCACGAAGAGTATCAGTCGACGATTCCAGTTTAGGGGCCGCGGGAGGAGGTCCTCCGGGTACCCCGCCGCCACACAAACGTATAACGTTAGTCGAGTTACATGAACGTGCGTTACAGCGTACGCCCAAACATCAGTCCGTTGCAGATATCAGGCGAGCTCTCACCGAATGCCGTTATGATCCAGTCCCAGGCGATGATAATATGGTTATATATTCATTGCGCGCAAGACGGGTGACCGAGTATTTGGACACCCTACCGAATATGAAAGAAGATCTAGACAGAATATATCGTTTCATCCGTACAGGAGAAGATCCAGAAAGTATTGGCGAAATCATGTCTCTAAGGAAAGCTGAGACTCAGCTCATGCTATTAAAGTTTCTAATCAATTGTTTAATAAGGGAACAAGATTATCCAGACAAAGATCCAATCGAAATGAAAGTCCTGACAAAGTGGAGTGATCATATAGCCGAGGGAAGACACAAGACACTCAGTAGTATAGACAGTATGTACAAGAAAATTCGTAAGGAAATAATAAGGTTACACGAGAAACGCAAAACAGCACAAGTAAGCGAGAAAGAAGATAACTCTGATACTGAAGAAGTAGAAGACGAGAATACCGCCAGAATAGCGTATGTAGGTAAATCTAGATTTCCAGACCGACATTCACGCCTAGAACACAAGAAAGTCTTTCATCTTCCAGCACCAGAACAATATTCTCTAGAACAAGTATTTCAAGCTACCGATCACATTCTGAAATCACGAATCGGTTATAGTGAACTTAGTACCATGCATGAACAAGAACTAGCCCGATCAGCAGTCCGATGGATTACTGATTCTACCACTTTTCCAGACGAAATAGTGGCACAAATGTTTCTGAAACTGCCCCCAGCCGAGCAACGACTGGTGGGTATGTATATGATCCAGCACCTCATTACACTATATGAAGGACAACATTCTGATCCAGATCCGTTACATGATTGTAGGAAGGTGGCTACCTGACTATGGTTACCCCAGATTTTTTGCCTGTGTTTAGCTGGTTTTTTGACTTAGTTGACCTGGTTCCCTGCTAATCAGGGCCCCAGGCCATCTGCTCTCTCTGTAAAATGGATTCCATGTACCCTAGGTACATACCAATTGGAAATGGACTCCTTGTCAGCCCCTGTAGAATGCACTATAGGTGCACAGGGCACAGGAGCCACTAAGGCCTACCAGGGGCTGCAGCATATCTTTTGCCACCCCTGGCTGGTTCTTAAATTGACACAACTGGCTGATCACTCAGCTGGGGTAAGGTGGTGTACACACCCCTTGCTTAGATATAGTATGCCTATGTCTAAACCTATATCTGGACACATGTAAACCTGTGAGCCACTCCTATAGAAAGGCCTCATCAATCCTGGAGGCTGAGTGCGTGGTTTTATGTGAGATGGAGCTCTAGCATGAGCTGAGCCTGTCTGCAGCCGTCGGGAACAAATCCCTAAGCTGTTTCAGGATAAGGCCATACCATATACTATTAAGTGCCTTATAATCCTCGCGGTTATTTAGCAACTTTGGTTTGGCTTTATCAAAACATGTCGTGTAAGGTGTCATACGCTTTGGAATACCATCCCCTCGCCAGTTCTGGCGACGGGGATGGCATTCCACCCCTCTAGAGGGGTAAGACATGTTACTTTGCTTTAATGCGGTTGATTTCTCCAAAGGCCTTAAGATCCACAAAATGGATGCCTCTGCCACAGACAAATGTCTGGACCCCTGGAGCTGACCGAAACTCAGTCAAGGGGGTCCTGGACAAAGGGTTTCCTGTCACAGGAGGGTGTCACCGCCCTCCAGACAGGAGATAGTGTATTGTAGCAGGGAGGTTTGAAAGAAACCAGACACTGCCTGGGGCGCACAAGGCTGCCCCTTGCATAATCCGGCCAAACCGGTTCTGGGGCACTCCAGCCCTCGTGCCAGGGCGGCCTGGATCAAAGGAAGGGGGTGTATCCACCCACTTCCTGGGTCCCACCCATAGGAGGGGACCTAGCAGGTAATCACGCCCACCAGATTCGAATAAGAGTGGGAGCAGTGCCAATGCACATCAGATTTCCTGGAAGAAACATTTGAAACGATATTCTGGACCCTTCGCCCTCCATCTCAACGTGGAAGCCCGAAGAATCTCCCTTGTGGTCAAGGAGTGACCACCCTGCAGCAGCAGGCACCATCCAGCCCTCGACGTCTACTTAGTTGCAGTTCCCGCCGGAACTCGAGCGACTGAGATCGACGAGATTAAGCCTGCCCAGCTTCTAACAGCCCGATCCACAGTCCCTGCAAAGCTGAGACCCGTGGAGGCGACCGGAAGCGTGGGGCACGCCATCTTGAAGTGACCACGAGACGCTGACCGTGCAGCCCACGAGTGACCCTCGAAGCTGTACACCGGGGTTTGAGAAGCCCCCACCCTGAGCTACTCCTGAGCCGAAGTTCAGCCCTCCACACTCGACGAGTGCTGCGTGGGGCCCTTTGGCACGATTTGGCTCAACGCGTTTGCCCGGTCACTTGCCAGCTGGCTTGTGGTCCCTGTGCCGACGAACTACCTAAAAAGACTTGTGATTCTGGTTGCTCCAGATCCACACCAGCTCCCCTGAAAAGGAGCCCCGACTCTGACCTTCCTGGTCCGAGTGAGAAGCAATCTTCCGATCCTGCGTGGATTGCTCTTACCAAGGCTTGTTTGCTCCAAACTTGAAGCCGACTGCACCGACGGTGAGAGCCTGCGTGGGACAGATCGTGACCTGCTCCTGGACGTCGCAGATGCCCCAGAGCCCACGTGACAGCGGAGAGAAGCTCCTCGACGACCACCTGATTGCGCCCGACATTGCCTGGTTCCGTCCTGGTTCCACCCTGGTCACTGCTGAGTGACCCAGACTCTGTCCCCTCTGCTTTCAGGTACACTACAACTTGAGTCCACCCTTGGACTCCACCGGACACTTCGTCTTCACCCTGCCTGCAGCCCTTTCAGCTCCAAGCACCAAGAGCCTGCGTGTCAAAACCCGACGCCACTTCGACCCTGTGCACCCACTTCCTGTGGGTGAGGTAACTTTGCTCCGCCGGTGTTCCCACACTGGTGCACACCTCCAGGGTCTGTGTGTTAAGTTTTGTTCCTCTAGGTTCAGCGGAAGTGTCCTTAAACTTTAACTCTTTGACTTTTACGCACCATTGGTTAACATTGGTGCATGCGTGCGCTTTCCGCACATCTCCCGAATCCCGAGGGCCATTCCCGACTTCAGCATTGCTTGTCCTGACTGCTCCCAGCGATTCCCTAGGCCCTAGGCCTAACCACTGCTCGAGTGGCATCTCTTATACCACTTGTTTAGTATATGGTTTGAGTGGCCACCCGCCCTCATCCATAATTGTGCAACTTGTATGTTTAAACAGTGCTTTTGATTTAACGCTTGTGCCCCTTTATTCATAAAGAATACTGGGGATTGTTTTTAGTAATAAACACATATATTTTTATAATATATACTTGTGTGGTGTCCTTTCATTTGGTATTACAGGATTGTATGTGGTAAAACAGCTCGCTTAACACGACCTCTTAAGTTAAGCCTTTAGGCTGCTTAGTCCATGCTACCCCTAGGATAGCTTGTCTAATAAGGTTGACTTACAACCAGACACCATAAGGGATTGTTTGGTCAGGTAGTAGGTGGTTCCAGAATTGGAAACATCCCCTACCAGGCCAACTTCTCACATTGGTGAGCAGCGGTGCGGATTTGAGCTTGCTGTTGTTTTACCATTGCAATCTTTATATCAAATTGAAAGATCACATCAAGTACCTCTAGGTACATATAAAATCAAAAGCTTAGCATATTAAGTTCTACTGAACTTAGTAGTTGTAGGTTGAAGGGAGTAGCACACCCCTGACTACAACTCACTAGCAAGGTCCAGTAGGAAAACACTTAGTGTAGGTAAGTGCACCACTTACACCTCACTAGTAACCATGTCTGACACAGGAAAGGCCTCAGGGTCTAGTCCTGTGACAGTTGACCCTACCCAGGCAACTTTTGGATATGACAAACTAACCCGCAGAGACTTGATTGCCTTGTGCAAAGCAAGAGGGTTAAAAAGGGGCAGAAGCCCCACCTGCCTAATCCTGGTAGAAATCCTAGAACAGGATGACTTAGAGAAGGCAAAAGCAGCTTCCCTAGATACAGGAACTGGAGGGAACCCCCCTGCAGTTGATCCCCTTGAAGAGGAGGATGATGATGACTTGGATGAGGACTCAGATGTTGAGGACTTAGGAGTACAGGATCAGGGTAGCCAGGTTCCAGTTGGTAGGCTTAGCCAGGCCAACTTGGACCTACTGGGGAATGGAGAGGGCCAGCACCTCCCCAGAACCCAACATATGATTCCCCCAGGCAACAGAAGAGTGAGATCTCCCTCAGGGGACTCTCATCTTTCTAGTGCCTCCAGAGAATCACAGAGAGGCATGAATGCTTCTCAAAAGCTAGAGCATAGGGCCAGAATGAGGGCTGTCAAACTCCAGATAGAGAGGGAGGAGGTAGCCTTGGCTCAAGCTAGACTTGCCTTGGCAAGAGAGCAGAAATTAAGTGGCTTAGATGTCACTGGTGGCAGCAATTTTCCAAGAGAAAAAGACAGGGCCTATGACAATAGAAACCTGACCAAAATTGTGCCCCCCTTTAAAGAAGGGGATGACATCCACAAATGGATGACTGCTCTTGAGAGAGCCTGCATGGTACAGCAGGTTCCTGAGAATCAGTGGGCTGCAATTTTGTGGTACTCCTTTTCTGAGAAAGGGAGGGACAGGCTCCTCACAGTTAGACCTGAGGATGCCAAAAACTACTCTGTTTTGAAGAGTGCTCTCATTGAAGGGTATGGCCTAACCACTGAGCAATACAGGTTGTTGTTCAGAGATACCCAGAAAGCACAGACTCAGGACTGGACTGATTTTGTTGATGGTGCAACTAAGGCTCTGGAGGGTTGGCTACATGGCAGCAAAGTACATGACTTTACAGGATTGTATAATTTGATTATGAGGGAGCAGATCCTAAGTAATTGTCAGAACCAGCTCTTACACCAGCACCTGGTAGACTCTGATCTGACCTCTCCCCAAGAATTGGGAAAGAAGGCAGACAAATGGGTCAGAACCAGGATTAGGCCTAAGAATCAGGACAGTAACCAGAAGAAGGAGTCTACCAAGCCTCAAGATAAGGGTGGGGATAAAAATAAAGAAAAGACTTCCCCAGGGCCCCAAAACTCCAAGAATGGGGGTGGGTCCCAAGACACTTCTTCAACTGAGAAAAAGCCTTATTGTTATCCCTGTAAAAAGGTGGGGCATTACAAAACAGACAGCTGTTGTCCCAAGAATAACAATAAAGAAAATATACCTCCCAAGCCAGCTTCCACACCTCCTGTTACTGT
Source organism: Lissotriton helveticus (assembly GCF_964261635.1). NCBI lineage: Eukaryota > Metazoa > Chordata > Amphibia > Caudata > Salamandridae > Lissotriton > Lissotriton helveticus. Next base: position 1,088,185 of record NW_027611717.1, read on the forward strand.
CAGCAGTAATCCCCCAGGAAGTGGAAGCACACCCAGGAATCTGGGTGGGTTTACTGTTGGAGCTCAGGTGGACCCTGGCCTATCCAGGTCCCCATCACCCAATGATCTTGTTTATGAAACTGGCATGGGGTTTGCCAACTTCTCTGCTTGCCCAAATACTTTGAGCAAGTATAGACAAGAACCCATCATCAATGGTTTGAAAGTTGAGGCTTTTAGAGACACAGGGGCTAGCATCACCATGGTGGCTGATGGCATAGTCCCCTCTAAGCAACTTTTACCTGGTGCCACATACCAGGTTACAAACATTGATGGAATCCAAACAAATCATCCCATGGCAGTAGTAAGTCTCAGCTGGGGAGGTGTCATTGGCCCAAAGAGAGTGGCAGTGTCACCAAACTTGCCTGTAGACTGCCTACTTGGTAATGATTTGGAGATCTCAGCCTGGGCTGAGGTTGAACAGGAAACCCATTCTAGAATGGTGAATTCCAATGGAAAGGTTAGTGGGGCTGTAATGGCTACAGCCCCAATTCAAGATGTCCTTCCTGAAAAGGTTGGTAGGGCTGAGAAACTCTCTGCCCCATCTTTAGCAAAAGCTCTTCCTGAACAGAATAGCAAAGCTGTTATGATAACAGCAGAAACCCAAACTGAGTCTCCTCCTGAAAAGGTTGGTGGGGCAGTGATGGCCACAGCCCAAACTCAAACTGATATGTGTGTTGTGAAGCCTGAAATGATGGATAACTCCACACAAACTGAGAGCATGGAGGAGGAAGAGAAATCTCCCCCTCACCAGACTTTAGGACAGGATCAGCCTCCTCAGGGAACTGATCTTACCCCCGATGAAGGAACTGCCCCAGAGGTGGTTGGGCCTAGCCTGACAGAACCTCTGATGTCAGTGGACCCTTCTCAGGTGGGACCCAGTCTGGAGCAGGTAACCTGCCCCTCTCTACCTTGCCTTAGCCAGCCCAGGGCTGCAGAGGACAAGAAGGACAGTGAGACCCAGAGGGCCCCCTGTCAAATAAAGCACCCCCATCAAAAGATTAGGTGCACCAAAACTAGTAGCCCTAGTGAGGTGAAAACTTTAAAAACTCCTGAGGGAGCCCCCTTAAAAACAGTTAGGGACCTCCCACAGATGGATTCTGTTGGGAACAGCCAAACCTGGGACCCCAAGGGCCCAAACCTGAACTGTCCCTCCAGCAAGCCAAACAGAGGGACCCAGCCTCCAGCTTTAGGTAGCCAGAGGTTGACCCTGAGAGCACAGTGCAACTCAGTTAAAGAAAGAAAGGCACACATGGTGGAAGATAATTGGAGGAAGCCAAGCCCTAACTTAGTAGAGCCTCACTTCAATACTCCATATCCAAACCAGCCTTTAACTTTGCATAAACACACCCAAGGTAGTGATTCCCTATGGTGGAGACCCTCTAATACCCAAAGGGTGAGGGACTGCTTAGTGGACCATGAGACAGGGGGTACCCATGCTAGTGCAGGTACTTCCTTATATGGCCACTCAGGCAATATAGGCTTACCTGGCCAAGGATAGCCTTATCTCCTTTCGTTTGGGGGGGGGGTTATGTAGGAAGGTGGCTACCTGACTATGGTTACCCCAGATTGTTTGCCTGTGTTTAGCTGGTTTTTTGACTTAGTTGACCTGGTTCCCTGCTAATCAGGGCCCCAGGCCATCTGCTCTCTCTGTAAAATGGATTCCATGTACCCTAGGTACATACCAATTGGAAATGGACTCCTTGTCAGCCCCTGTAGAATGCACTATAGGTGCACAGGGCACAGGAGCCACTAAGGCCTACCAGGGGCTGCAGCATATCTTTTGCCACCCCTGGCTGGTTCTTAAATTGACACAACTGGCTGATCACTCAGCTGGGGTAAGGTGGTGTACACACCCCTTGCTTAGATATAGTATGCCTATGTCTAAACCTATATCTGGACACATGTAAACCTGTGAGCCACTCCTATAGAAAGGCCTCATCAATCCTGGAGGCTGAGTGCGTGGTTTTATGTGAGATGGAGCTCTAGCATGAGCTGAGCCTGTCTGCAGCCGTCGGGAACAAATCCCTAAGCTGTTTCAGGATAAGGCCATACCATATACTATTAAGTGCCTTATAATCCTCGCGGTTATTTAGCAACTTTGGTTTGGCTTTATCAAAACATGTCGTGTAAGGTGTCATACGCTTTGGAATACCATCCCCTCGCCAGTTCTGGCGACGGGGATGGCATTCCACCCCTCTAGAGGGGTAAGACATGTTACTTTGCTTTAATGCGGTTGATTTCTCCAAAGGCCTTAAGATCCACAAAATGGATGCCTCTGCCACAGACAAATGTCTGGACCCCTGGAGCTGACCGAAACTCAGTCAAGGGGGTCCTGGACAAAGGGTTTCCTGTCACAGGATGGTGTCACCGCCCTCCAGACAGGAGATAGTGTATTGTAGCAGGGAGGTTTGAAAGAAACCAGACACTGCCTGGGGCGCACAAGGCTGCCCCTTGCATAATCCGGCCAAACCGGTTCTGGGGCACTCCAGCCCTCGTGCCAGGGCGGCCTGGATCAAAGGAAGGGGGTGTATCCACCCACTTCCTGGGTCCCACCCATAGGAGGGGCCTAGCAGGTAATCACGCCCACCAGATTCGAATAAGAGTGGGAGCAGTGCCAATGCACATCAGATTTCCTGGAAGAAACATTTGAAACGATATTCTGGACCCTTCGCCCTCCATCTCAACGTGGAAGCCCGAAGAATCTCCCTTGTGGTCAAGGAGTGACCACCCTGCAGCAGCAGGCACCATCCAGCCCTCGACGTCTACTTAGTTGCAGTTCCCGCCGGAACTCGAGCGACTGAGATCGACGAGATCAAGCCTGCCCAGCTTCTAACAGCCCGATCCACAGTCCCTGCAAAGCTGAGACCCGTGGAGGCGACCGGAAGCGTGGGGCACGCCATCTTGAAGTGACCACGAGACGCTGACCGTGCAGCCCACGAGTGACCCTCGAAGCTGTACACCGGGGTTTGAGAAGCCCCCACCCTGAGCTACTCCTGAGCCGAAGTTCAGCCCTCCACACTCGACGAGTGCTGCGTGGGGCCCTTTGGCACGATTTGGCTCAACGCGTTGGCCCGGTCACTTGCCAGCTGGCTTGTGGTCCCTGTGCCGACGAACTACCTAAAAAGACTTGTGATTCTGGTTGCTCCAGATCCACACCAGCTACCCTGAAAAGGAGCCCCGACTCTGACCTTCCTGGTCCGAGTGAGAAGCAATCTTCCGATCCCGCGTGGATTGCTCTTACCAAGGCTTGTTTGCTCCAAACTTGAAGCCGACTGCACCGACGGTGAGAGCCTGCGTGGGAAAGATCGTGACCTGCTCCTGGACGTCGCAGATGCCCCAGAGCCCACGTGACAGCGGAGAGAAGCTCCTCGACGACCACCTGATTGCGCCCGACATTGCCTGGTTCCGTCCTGGTTCCACCCTGGTCACTGCTGAGTGACCCAGACTCTGTCCCCTCTGCTTTCAGGTACTCTACAACTTGAGTCCACCCTTGGACTCCACCGGACACTTCGTCTTCACCCTGCCTGCAGCCCTTTCAGCTCCAAGCACCAAGAGCCTGCGTGTCAAAACCCGACGCCACTTCGACCCTGTGCACCCACTTCCTGTGGGTGAGGTAACTTTGCTCCGCCGGTGTTCCCACACTGGTGCACACCTCTAGGGTCTGTGTGTTAAGTTTTGTTCCTCTAGGTTCAGCGGAAGTGTCCTTAAACTTTAACTCTTTGACTTTTACGCACCATTGGTTAACATTGGTGCATGCGTGCGCTTTCCGCACATCTCCCGAATCCCGAGGGCCATTCCCGACTTCAGCATTGCTTGTCCTGACTGCTCCCAGCGATTCCCTAGGCCCTAGGCCTAACCACTGCTCGAGTGGCATCTCTTATACCACTTGTTTAGTATATGGTTTGAGTGGCCACCCGCCCTCATCCATAATTGTGCAACTTGTATGTTTAAACAGTGCTTTTGATTTAACGCTTGTGCCCCTTTATTCATAAAGAATACTGGGGATTGTTTTTAGTAATAAACACATATATTTTTATAATATATACTTGTGTGGTGTCCTTTCATTTGGTATTACAGGATTGTATGTGGTAAAACAGCTCGCTTAACACGACCTCTTAAGTTAAGCCTTTAGGCTGCTTAGTCCATGCTACCCCTAGGATAGCTTGTCTAATAAGGTTGACTTACAACCAGACACCATAAGGGATTGTTTGGTCAGGTAGTAGGTGGTTCCAGAATTGGAAACATCCCCTACCAGGCCAACTTCTCACAATGATATTCTGAACGAGTTACTCCAGTATAAATGGAAAGGTTTAGGTACCGATTTAAGTAGTGTCATTCTAGAACAGCGCCACAAATATAGAACGTTTCTGAACCCGCATTTTGTTCACGTCTCACCTCCAGAAAGTAAACCATTTTACATAGATAGACAGCATCCGTTACGAGAAGTACACCCAGTTAGGACACCGGGTGGTGAAATGCAACGAGTATTTGTTTACACCCCTATCACATAGATGGAACTCTTAGAGATGAAGAAATTAATTCCCTGTCACGACAAAGATCCAGCAGGGTTCCATCGAGAATTAAAAGACATGCTCCGTATGGGAGAATACACGTATCCAGATATCATTAAAATGTTAAAGGTCCTGTTGCCCGCAGGGGTATATGAAAAACTCAAGGAAAAGGAATGGGAGGTGGGAGAGAAAAAGATTGATTGGACAGCTCTAGAAGCTGAAGATAAAATACGAGTACCAGGTACCGGTCTTGGGGACAAATGTAAAGAATTGCCCGAGTTATTGATACAAGTTTTGCCAAGGTTATTAGCCACGAAAAAGGAAGATTGGGATGCAATCTCAGCATGTAAACAGAAACAGGATGAAGATACTAGTGATTTTTATTCTAGATTTGAAAAATGTTTTATTATTAACAGTGGTTTGAAGACAGGTAGCGAGTCATACCCTCATCTTTTTGTTACTAAACTAGTCGAGAATTCAAGCCCACAAGTTAAAAATCGAGTTTTGAAAGTCGAAAGTACCTGGCAAGCTAGTACCCTGTCAAAAATGTTACAGATGCTCCAGTATCACCAGAATAGAATCAGGGAAGAGCAAGAACACGAAAGGAGACGTATGAAAGACACGAAAATGAAAGTACTAGTTGCACAATCTGTTCCACAAGACAGTCAGAAGAGGGGTCCGAATCAAGCCAGTCATCCTGCAGCTCCCGTTAAAGGGACATGCAATTATTGTAAACAACCAGGTCATTTTATAAACGAGTGTGCAGTTCTGAAACACAACATAGCAACTGGTAAGACTAAAGAAAGACCACGTCCGCCTAGACAAGAACAAGTTTCACAGACTTCCCAGACACCACAGAATGCACAACAGACAGTTCCAGCACCGCAGCCTATTGCTGCAACACAGCATGTTACACAGCAGATGTACCAGTATGCCCAGACAGAGTATCCAGAGTATCAACCGTATTCATGAAACAGCCTAGAGAGGGAGGTAGGCTTGCCTCTCATCGAGATACCTATAGATCAAGAGGGTCCCTATGTACATAGTCAAGTATTGGGGAAAGACAGAAAGTTTTTGATTGATACAGGGGCAAGTAGGACTACTATCAGTCATGACGAGGTTCCAGGGGCTCCGCTCTCAGGCTCTAGAAATGTTTCCCTTGGATTTTCAGGAAAGCCTATTGTTAACGAGATTTCAAAGCCAGTTACTCTAGAAGTTGGTCCATTGTCCCGAACTACTGATTTGTTACTTACGAAGTCATGTCCAGAAAATTTGTTAGGCATTAAAACATTAAAAGAATTAGGTGCAGTTATTTGCTGCTCTCCAGAAGGAATACGATTGTTTTTAAGAGACTTTAAAGGTCATTATGTATTACGTGATTTTGATCCAAGATTGTCCAATGTTCCACAGCATTTATGGGCGCAAGGTCCAACTGATGTAGGTTTTATGCGAATCACACCCCATCGTGTGACCCTCAAGCAAGGTATAGTCTTGCCACGGATCAGACAGTACAGATTGCCACCTGAGGCTGTAGCAGCCTTATCCAAAATTATTGACGAGCTCATTGCTCAAGGAGTAGTCGTAGAAACTGACTCCAATGTATGTAATTATCCTATCATTCCAGTCATGAAACGTACTGATCCAAATGCACCTCCAGTATATCGATTAGTGATTGACCTTCGAGAACTTAATAAATGTATCATACCCCAGTATCCAGTAGTCCCAGATATTTCATCTCTATTGACAGCTATTGATTCTGAAGCTACATTTTTTACTGTTATAGACCTCAAGAATGCATTTTTCAGTGTCCCGATTCATCCAGACAGCCAGTACCTTTTCGGTTTTTGTTTAAATGGAAGGAGCTATAAATTCACACGAGCTCCTCAAGGTTTCACAGAAAGCCCTAGTATTTACAGTCAAGCACTTAAAAGACAACTAGACAATATTCACATGCCAACTGACACTGCCCTGCTCCAGTATGTAGATGATCTACTGATCACAGCCCTTCTGAACGTGACTGCGAGCGAGCGTCACTTACAGTTCTGTATTTCCTAGCCGAGATGGGGCACAAGGTGTCCCCTTCGAAGCTTCAATTCTGTGTCCAGCAAGTGATCTACTTAGGCCACTTACTGTCCAAGTGGGGTAGGCAGTTGACACCAGACCGTATCCAGTTAATAGCGAGTCTTCCACAGCCCAAGACACAGAAGGAGGTACGTGCTTTTATTGGCCTCACTTCTTATTGCAGACAATGGATTCCTCAGTATGCATTTCTAGCAAAGCCACTGATACAGTTAACGACACAGGAGGCAGCCATATCGACTGTCCTCCCTTGGACATCTGAACATACACTTAGTTTTAATGAGTTAAAGAAAGCTTTATGCCAAGCACCTGTTCTAGCTACACCGAACTACAGTAAGCCTTTTACACTTTTTGTCACAGAACGTGATGGTACTGCATTATCTGTTCTCACACAAGATCAAGCCGGACAGTACAGGCCTTGTGCTTTTTTTTCGAGCACATTAGATCCAGTAGCCCAGACTTTGCCTGCGTGCCTCAAGTCAGTTGCAGCCACAGCTCTAGCAATCAGACAAAGTGATTCCATAGTATTAGGACCCTCCCTGACAGTACAAGTTCCACACTCCGTGGAAGTTCTTTTAAACCGAACACAGACTCAGCACTTGACCATTGCACGTTTAACAGGTTATGAACTGACACTGTTCCAGCCACACATAGAAATCAGACGCTGCAACGTTCTAAATCCTGCTACTCTGTTACCGTCAGTTACTTAAAATCCTGCCACACATGACTGTGTGGAAGTCATTAACACTATGACTAAGCCAAGACAAGACCTGACAGACATTGCATTACCTGATCCCGACCTGACACTTTATGTGGATGGTTCATGTATGAGAACGAGTACAGGAGAACTAGTAGCCGCGTATGCAGTGACTACTGACACTGAAGTTATTGAAACACACCGTATTGACACACTGTCTGCTCAAGCAGCAGAGCTAGTTGCTCTGACCCAAGCCTGCATACGTGCCAAGAACCTGAAAGTAAACATATATACAGATTCACGTTACGCATTCGGAGTTGTACACGACTTCCGAGTGCTCTGGCAGGAGAGAGGTTTCATGACTTCTCATGGAACCAAGATTCAGCATGGTCTCCTCATTCAAGCTCTGTTAGATGCAATACATTTACCGACAGCTATCGCTATCATGAAGTGCAAGGCACATACGAAAGTTACTGACATCATTTCCCAAGGTAATGATCTAGCAGACCGAACAGCCAAGCTTACAGCTCAGACACCAGACATTCCAGTTAACAAGACACAGACATCCACTCCAGAACAGATTACTTGTATGACAGTTAAGGACCCTACACAAGATGTCATAGACATACAGTTACATGCTACTCCTGAAGAAATCAAGAAATGGTCCGAACAAGGAGGGGTCCAGACAGATCAGGGATGGTTGACGAAGGGAAAAGCCACATGGTTTCTCCCCGACTCTATGGTTCAAGTCATTATCAATACCGCACATAGTCCAGCACACCTAGGAGAAAAAGCCATGTTAGACAGTATTCAGAACCTTTGGTTTAACAAGCACTTACGAGCTGCAGCCAAGCAGAAAGTCCGTACTTGTATGATATGTTGTCAATTCAATCCAGGTAAAAGTGTCCCGGTGGAACAAGGTGGATTCCAACCTCCTGACCACCCTTTCGAAGTCCTCCAGATGGATTATATTCAGATGGAGCGATGTCGAGGTTTCAAGTATGTCCTTGTAGTTGTATGCGCTTTGTCCAGGTGGACAGAAGCATATCCAGTTCCAGATTACACAGCAGCGACCACTGCCAAGCAGTTGGTTCGTGAATTCTTCCCCCGTTATGGACTCCCTAGGGTCGTGTATTCTGATAACGGCCAGCCATTCTCATCCGAGTTAATGAAACATGTTTCCCTCTTGTTAGGGTACCAGTGGAAGTTCCATTGTGTGCGCCATCCTGAAGCAGCCGGTCTCGTAGAGAGACATAATCAGACCCTGAAAATCCGTATTGCCAAGACATGTAAAGAGAAAGGTGTAGACTGGCTAGTTGCCCTGCCAGTTGCTTTATTCTTTATGCGAATGGTCGCACACTCCAGATCAGGTCTGTCCCCTTATGAGGTCGTATTCGGCCGCCCCCCAAACATGTGGGGTACACCTAGACCCCGCAGTATTACAGATGTTTCCAGTAATATGTTGACAGATTACCTAGCTTCCTTGATGTCTGCCCTACACTCTTGTCGTTCACAGGTTGCCGCTACATTCCCAGACAATACTGAAGTGAAACCGCATGAGGTCATTCCAGGCGACCTCGTCCTTGTAAGGAATTTTGATCGTTCAAGTCCGCTGGAGCCTCGTTGGAAGGAGCCACGACTTGTCCTTCTGACCACCCGTACGGCCGTGAAGTTGGAGGGCCGCAAGGGTTGGGTCCATCTGTCCCATATCAAGAAGTTCCATGGAGTCCGGAAAAAGACATTTTTAAAGGACATTTCTAAAGACTGTCTGAAAGACTGCCTGAAACCAGACATTGATCTGAATCCTGAACTGAAAGTTCCTCTGTTAGAGAAAACTCCGCAACAGGAGTATAAGTTAAAGCTCCGGTCTAGTAAAATAAGTCAGCCAGTTTAATTGTCTAAGTCCCTCTCGGGTGAAACGGTTAGACAGGTATCTGACATGTATGAGATAGACCCCCATAGTGAGAGAGTTAGTCAAAACTCTATCCGATGTATCGTTTTTCTAAGTTTTCTATTGTTTCTAAGTTTGATGGTTACCTGCACAAGTTATGCATTGCATTTATGTTTTCCAATTTCTCATGTAAATAAGTTTTCTAATGCTACAGTAGAGCACACATTTAGTGATCTGCCTCCTCACGAGTTATCCTATCGTCTTGCTATGAGAAATAACACATTTGTAAGAATGTTGCACTATTCACACCAGACCAGCAATGCTACTAATTGTTGGGTGTGTGGTCGACTCCCCCCTTTCCAGACACCGAAGGGAGTTCTGCCACTCTTTCCTTATCCGTTTTCACATAATGGTTCGTGTGGAGCATGGTCCATGTTAACGTCATCTTCAAATGATGTGTCCCTTCTGAATAGAACATGTTTTCCAGACAAGCAAGGTCTCCCCCATAGAACAGGGTTAGATCTAGAAAATGAAGTTTACAATTTAGGTAATTATTCTTCGAATTTTATGGTCCTGAATGTTCAGTCTGATACTACTCCAGACTTACCTGCTATTTCAGTACTACCAGTCAAAGGCGAATTATGTGTCCGAAAGAATGGTTCCGCACATGTAGGACATAGTGATTGTACTACTACTGTCGAGTATAGTGACAGTGGGAAATCTATTTTCAAAGCTTCACGTCATTCTTATTTTGTTTGTGGTCAGACCGCATATGTTCGTCTGCCCCTCGATTGGGATGGAACATGTTATATTGCCTTCCTACTGCCACCAGTTTTTCTAGCCCCATCTGATTATCACAGAAACACACATCTAGTACACGTCAGAAATAGACGGGAGATTGAGTCCCCAATTGTCGATCAAACTGAAACTGCTCTAGAACAGTATACAGATTTCAATAGAGGTTTCTTTTTCTTTATAGGACCTGTCCAGAATAGTAAGTCAATCCGTAGGTTAACCAGAACCCTTGAAGCAGTAGTGAATGAGACTACTTCTGCTCTAGGTAACTTAACCGAAGAGCAATCTGCTATGAGATTTGTCGTGCTCCAAAATCGTCTCGTTCTTGACGTCATACTGGCCGATAGAGGAGGAGCATGTAGAGTCATCGGATCTAGTTGCTGCATTTTCATTCCTAATAACGCGCCGTCTGTTTATTCAGCTATAACCAGACTTCATAAAAGTGCCCATCAGTTACACCAGAATCCAGGCTCCTGGACATGGTCCGGTTGGCTCTGGAGTATCATATCTGCCTGGGGATGGAAAGTATTGTCATTCCTAGGTATTGCAGTAATGATCATATTCAGTTGCTGCCTCTGTATACAATGTGGCCCTGCGATTTGCGGCATTTGTGCTACCTCTTGTATTCCTAGTCCTAAGTCCCGTTCCAGGACAATTCGAGACGAGCAAATGATGCTGTATGAAATGATAGATGGTATCATGAATATAGATGTTTCCTGATGGAAACGTAGGGCACAAGGAGGGAATGTGGAAAAGTAAATTTTGCCATGTTGTATGTGCCTACGTGTTCCCTATGTTATGTTATATGTGCATGATCGATATGCATGTATTCCCCTATGATCGATTAAAGACGCAATTATAGTTGTGTCCATCTCTAGTATGCCAGTTTCCAGTTTTCGTGAATACAACGAATATCGGGCCTATGTAAAGCTACGTTGCCACGTTTTACAGTGTGCACGTTAATTCATTGAATTATCCCCGTTTCTAGGCCTCAAAAGGGCCCGGACTTAGATTCAGCTCCTGTTTTCTGAACCCTCTCCAAGGAGCGATACAGCCCCCACCTGTATCCCTGACTCTTAGCTTACTTTCATGCCTCGCAGTGCCCGGCTCGGCCTGGCTCTGCCTCCCAGTCTGCCAAGAATATGTTATGTTTCTAGTTATCAGTCCAGCCCTCCTTCTCTGCATTCCTAAGCTACTGAATCGCATCAATAGTTTCCGTCATGGTCTAGCCTTTATGTCTCCATGTAAGAGAAATACTGTATTAATATTTATAGAATATTCCCGCACACGCACTACATGTAGAATTATGCATGCACCAGTCTTAATGTCTGTTAGCCTTTACTCTGATAACTTTTGGATTCTATCAACATGTACTCTAAACACCAGATACTAGATATGCCTGGGTACATGTCGCTCTGACACTCCAGACTTTAGTCTCCTCTTCTAGCGCAGAAGTCATAGCCCCCCAGTTCTCCCTGGTAACACGTCATTGTCAGTTTGCGCGCACCACTAGGTTAGAGGTCCCAGCTGCTCAGGTAGCCCCCTCCATGTTTCCGCCCCGTTTATGACATATTCTGTTACGTTTACATCACATGTCTGTGTATACGCCCTGTACACGCCTTCTTGTTACCTCATTTTGCCCTTATCTTTCGCGACTGCTACAAACTCCGCCTACTGCTACGCCTACTGTATTGAATGCAATGTATTTTGTTTAACTATATATACTAATGTTCTGTTATTAAAAGTTATGCGCATCATTCCCAGATCCTGCCCCAGGCAGCTGTCGGGCCCTGCCATCCCATTCCCATGCAGGCTGTCCTGTTCCTGTCCTTTTATGCCTGATTAAAGCCTGTACACTCTAGCTACCTCGAATCTTGACTCTTATTTATTGAGCTATCTGTTTGTATGAGTATCCCGAAAAATAGAACCGGTAATTAATTATTTATTTACCACACCTTTAACAATAAACACCATAAAAAGGCAACGATTAGAACAGGCAGATACAAGGTGCCAGCATTCAAACATAAAAAAACACAAATCATTACTTCTAATTAATAGTTTTTTATCATCGTCATTTTGTTGTACATTATACATCATAAATAACAAAAATGCTTCTCACACTTCTTTATTATAACATTTCAGCATACTGCAGACTTCTGCACAACACAGCTTAAAAACAAACACAAACTCAATATCTCTGCCTTAACACTTATTAGTTCCCAAAGGCAAGACCTATTGGCTATGCCAATGCTTGTTTTGTTTATTTCAGCAGGATAACTTTTTGTCACTATTAAATTAGCTTCACACATTCCCTGTATTGCTGGATTTTGAGACCCTTCACCAGGGCTCAAGTCCTAAAAAAAGAAGTGGGGGGACTCATCCGAAAAAGAGGTGCTACAGAGTATGTGACTACGGGCCAGCGATGCAGTAACACTGGCAGTAAAAACTGCTTGCAGTTTGATACCAGTGTTGATTTATATCATCTTGTTTACATACTAATAGGTTAGTTCACAAAATGCTAATTTGGAGTAGGTCCCAATCCTGCCTACCTCATTAATATTTATGAGATTAGTTTCACATTGTGACGCACTCTGACTGGCCACAATCATGGGGCTGGTGGCCTGTGCAAGATTCTTCCTACTTGCTGAAATAAAGCTTGAATTCCGCGGACAGGAGATGTGCACGTGTACGGACAGGAGATGTGCACTCTGTACGCATGCACATCTCCTGTTCCCTCCCCCTGTCGGCTCCACGGAGCCAGCTTGTTCATTTTTGCAATTGTGCAACAATCTTGCTGTAGCATGGATTGAAACAAAAAAATATGTTTGCTCCATTTCATTATTACACAAAAAGCAAAACGATGCTAATGTATTTCACAAGCCAAGTGGAGTTTGCTACCACCAGCAGTAACTGTTCCAGCACGAAGTGTTCTGCACACCACAGACTTTCAGAAATGGGGGCCTAAGTTTTTAAAGGGAAGACTTCTTTACAAAACACGCACAGGTCAAACCTTCAAAGGGACAATACGATGAAGGGAATGATATTATTAATTCCAGTTTCTTGCCTTTGCTTAGACTGCATTCCAGGTCATTGTTTTTCACACACTATGCCATTCCAGACAGAGACCACACATATGCAAAGCAGTCTTGCCAAACACATGTTAGAGGCTAGAATGTTTGACAAAATAATATGTTCAATGAACCTGTCCAGAAGCGACTAAAGCAGAGAGAATATCTAAGATTTTATTTGGGGGCATTGGTGATTAAACTGGTCAGCAGATGTAACTGATCACCGGAAGTCAAGGATGTAAAAATATATTAATATATTTTTTGGGATTTTAGACATCTTGCCAACGGATATAATGGAATTCAATCCAAACTTTTGTAAAATATGTTCCTGTGTTGCATGGTCTAAGTCTTCCTCAAAAGCAAACATACAAGTTTATACTTTGCGAAGTCTAACGTCATTAAACCTGCAAGCTTTAATGACATAAGGAAAGATGGAAGCTTCCTCTTCAGGCAGAGAGACTGTGAAACACAGGGACAGTACTGCACACGTGGGATTTCGGATAAGGGGTAGGGAAAGGGTTGCATGATACTCCCTCCATCAGAACTCCTCACCTGATTGAATAAGACATTATTTGTGAACGAGTCAATTAACGCAATCAATTGTAATATTTTATAAACTTGCACTGTGTATGTATAATTTGCTTTTGAATGTCTGTGGTTGAAGTCTTAGAAAAAAACAGTGTTCAAGTTTGTCACTTTATCAGCTGAGGGCACAGCTACGCAGTCCCCGTCTTTTGTGATATAGACATATTAATACAAAATAATAAGGAACGCGTAATGTTTCACACAGTCGTGTTGTGTTTTAGTCTTAGCGATCCTCGCTCAAAAGGGTATGTGGTAATCTGGATGAGAAGGCTGACTTCAAAGAAGTTGTTTTATTATTCAAAGATGCTCCTGGCAAGTACTGTTCTCGAAGATCTTAAAATTGGTCTGGCCAAAGGTTTCAGCTCACTTGACTCCACGAGAAGGCAAGTACTTGGGGTCTCATTTATAAGGCTATGCCTCACTTTTACGCCACCGATGCGTCACTTTTTGTGACGCACCAGTGGCATAAAAAATGCGCCTTGTTGAGTCATATTTACAAAGAGACGCATCTAGGTAGAATCGTCTCTTTGTAAACCCCTGCGCCACATTATACCTGCGCCAGGTATATGTATGCAAGGGTGGTGTATTGATGCAAGGAAGGGTCGTAAAAGTGACGAAGTGAAATTATGAGATTTCACTGCGTCACTTTTAGGACACCGTTGCGTCAAATTCTTGAGCCTGCCTCACAGCAGGCGTAAGACTGACGCAGGCCCTTTCACATGGGGTTTGCCCCATGTGAAAGGACGCATTGCTGGAGTTGCGTCACTTTTGTGACACACTCTAGCAATGCTTCACTTTTGCGCTTACAGATACGTCAGAAATACTGACGTATCTGTAACTCCTTGCGACATGATGCATCATACATTAAATATGACGCATCAGGAATGTCGCAAGGAGTGCGCACTGAAAAGTGACGCATCGCTGCTTTCACGCAGCGTTGCGTCATTTCTCATAAATGAGGCCCCTGCAATGGAACTCAGAATGTACGCAAGACAACAGCAGTATTTCATAGACCCTAAACCTTATCTGCAGATGAACGGGACCCCTCACTGAGTGGTACTGTTCATCTGCAGATAAGGTTTAGGGTCTATGCAACATCCATTGGGCTCACGGGGCTTCAGCCCCCCCCGTCGTGTCTGTCAGCCCGGGCAGAGACAGCTTCGGGGGCTGGTGACCATCTCGTTGCAGCCGCACCCGAGGACTTAACAGGTCTTTAAAAGACCATTTACTTGTAAATGAGGCTTTTGTTGTGTTTTCGCCCCTTCTTTCAGTCACTCTGTCTATGGTTGGAAGAATTAGCCCCCCCCCCTGAAATGTAGCTCTAGTTGCCTGCCTGCCGCTCAGTATCAAGAATATAATTAGGGCTCCTGGTTTATGGTTTTGATATTTTTTAAAGGTAGTAAAAACGAGGTTTGACCAATCCGAGAAAAAAAAGGTGTTTTTTTCCCTGGGCCCCTCCCCCAAACGAAAACACATTGACCTGAAGCCTAAGTGTATTCTGAGTCATAAAAAGTTTATTAGATGAAAAAATATTGTACGGGCACTTTTTTGCACAAAAAGTCACTTTTTGGCACTTTTTTGAGAGAAATAAAATAGTTCGCAGATTTTTTTTAAATCGACCGAATTAAAAAAAAAATGCTCTTGTTGGATGGCTTTGGACATAAGGCCGCAGTCCAGGGATGACTTCTGGCCTCCTGGGATGACTTTTTGAAGTTTTGGGGTTTAAGGGGGCATAGTCACTTCTTCCATCCAGGCTACGTTGCTCAAAATCGGGTACGATGTCAGGTTCTTCCCTTGGCTGGAAGCTGAAAAAAAACCTTCAGATAATAGCAAAGGTAGATAGATCAAATGAAAGCATCAGATCTGAGCTTTCTAACAAGTATATTTAGGTCATGGGTACTCACAAAGTGACTGTGATATCCATTCTGAGCTATTTGGAAAATTAGCAAATCTTGTCAAAAAAACTTTTTTTGACGATTTTTGCTAATTTTCGGTATCAACCCTCATGACTGTTTTCGGGTCCCTGTAGCCACCAGGACCCCATAATATATCTCAGATGATATAACAAGAGTGGCTAGGGCTCATTTCCAGCCTCCAGGTACATGTCTGACTCCTATTTGTGACATTTCGAGGTGTTTGGGGTCAAACTCATTTTTCCATTATAGGCCATATAGCTCAGAGTCACATCACATTGAGCTCAGAGTCACATCAAATTTCTAGTTCTGGACCTAAGGACCCCTTAGTATACCTCAGATGACATACCAGGAGTGTCTAAGACCCATTTCTGGCATCCAGGGATGACTTTTTGAAGTTTTGGGGTTTAAGGGGGCAAAGTCACTTCTTCCATCCAGCCTAAGGTGCTCAAAATCGGGTACAATGTCAGGTTTTTCCCATGGCTGGAAGCTGAAAAAAAAACTTCAGATAATAGCAAAGGTAGATAGATCAAATGAAAGCATCAGATCTGAGCTTTCTAACAAGTATATTTAGGTCCTGGGTACTCACAAAGTGACTGTGATATCCATTCTGAGCTATTTGGAAAATTAGCAAATCTTGTCAAAAAAACTTTTTTGGACGATTTTTGCTAATTTTCGGTATCAACCCTCATGACTGTTTTCAGGTCCCTGTAGCCACCAGGACCCCATAATATATCTCAGATTATATAACAAGAGTGGCTAGGGCTCATTTCCAGCCTCCAGGTACATGTCTGACTCCTATTTGTGACATTTTGAGGTGTTTGGTGTCAAATTCATTTTTTTCCATTATAGCTCCTAGATATCAGAGTCACATCAGATTTCTAGTTCTGGACCCAAGAAGACCATAGTATACCTCAGATGACATACCAAGAGTGTCTAAGACCCATTTCTGGCCTCCAGGGGTGACTTTTTGAAGTTTTTGGGTTTAAGGGGGCAAAGTGACTTTTTCCACCCAGCCCAATGTTCTCAAAATCGGGTACGATATCAGGTGTTTCCCTTGGTTGGTAGCGGAAAAAAAACTTTATATAATATCAAAGTTATATATATCACATGAAAGCATCAGAGCTGACCTTTCTAACAAGTGTATTCATATCTTGCGCACTCAAACAGTGTCTCTGATATCCATTCTGAGCTATTTGGAAAATTAGCAAATCTTGTCAAAAAAAATTTTGGGACGATTTTTGCTAATTTTCAGTATCAACCCACCTGACTGTTTTTGGGTCCCTGTGGCCACCAGGACCCTATATTATATCTCAGGTGATATAGCAAGAGTGTCTAGGGCTCATTTCCAGCCTCCAGGTACATGTCTGAGTCCTATTTCAGACATTTTGAGGTGTTTGGTGTCAAATTCATTTTTTCCATTATAGGCCCTAGATATCAGAGTCACATCACATTTCTAGTTCTGGACCCAAGAACACCATAGTATACCTCAGATGACATACCAAGAGTGTCTAAGACCCGTTTCTGGCCTCCAGGGGTGACTTTTTGAAGTTTTTGGGTTTAAGGGGGCAAAGTCACTTTTTCCACGCGAGGTCGTGGAACTCGGAGCTGGGTAAAAGTTTAGCTTGAGTGCCCTCCCCATGGAGGTCAAAAATTTTATTGCATCAAAATCATTTAAAAACTATATAGTTGTAATTGTAGTGCCCTGAATGCTATATGGCTGCATTTGCACCGTTCTAGGTATTTACAAAATGAATTTCTAACACTTTTGAAGTCTCCATGAAGTGAAAAATTACTAAGTCCAAAAACTTCACTGGTGCATCAAAGTGGTCAAAAAAGGTCAACATTGGGTTAAAATTAACAAAACATAGTGCTGCAGTGGTCCAATAGCAGGCTAAAGACATAATGAATGACACAGAATGAACAGTTTTACTAAACACTTTGAAAATTCGATTTTCAATTTCAGGGGGACAAGGTCATGGAACTCCGAGCTGGGTAAAAGTTCAGCTTAAGGGCCCTCCCCATGGAGGTCAAAAATGTTATTACATCAAAATCTTTTAAAAACTATATAGGTGTAATTGCAGTCTCCTGAATGCTATGTAACTGCATTTGCACTGTTCTGTGTGCCTCCAAAATGAATTTCTAACACTTTTGAAGTCCCCATGAAGTGAAAAATGACGAAGTACAAAGACATCATTGGTGCATGAAAGTGTTTAAAAACGGTCACAAATGCATAAAAATGAAAAAAACAAAGTGCTACACTGGCCCAATAGCAAGCTAAACACACAATGAATGACCCAGAATGAATATATTTACAAATTACTTGGAAAATGCTATTTTAAATTTCAGGGGGACGAGGTCACAGAAGTCATGGAACTCCGAGCGGGGTAAAAGTTCAAACTTTCCACCCCTCATGGAGGTCAAAATGTTTAATTCATCAAAATCATTTAAAAACTATATAGGTGTGATTGGAGTGTCCTGATTGCTATATAGGTGCATTTGCACTGTCCTGTGTGCCTCCAAAGTGACTTTTTAACACTTTTGAAATCTCCATGAAGCAAAAAGTGACTAAGTCCAAAGACCATTTGGAGCATCAAAGTGTTCAAAAACGGTCAAAAATGCATAAAAACGAAAAAAAAAACAAGTGCTACAGTGGCCCAATAGCATGCTAAACACACAATGAATGACACAGAATGAATAGTTGTACACATTACTTTGAAAATGCAATTTTACATTTCAGGGGGACAAGGTCACGAAAGTCATGGAACTCCGAGCGGGGTAAAAGTTCAACCTTTCCCCCCTTATCGAGGTCAAAATTTTAATACATCAAAATCATTTAAAAACTATATAGGTGTGATGGCAGTGTCTTGGATACATCCCACATGAATTTTAAACACATTAGGAGCATCTCTGATCAAAATAACCATAAAAATCCCAAAGCTGCATCAGTGCTTCAAAGTGCTCCAAAACGGTCAAAAATGGACGAAAATGAAAAATATTCTCCATATCTGAGTTTTTATAACATTCCTTAGATAATGTATATCTTGAATTAGTTTTAAATCCTTTTATTAAAAAGTTTCTTTTCTATGCTGCACTGGTGCAACGCCTCAAGTCTGAGAAGCTGCACCAGTGCAGCCGAAGCAGCACTGGTGCAGCCGAAGCAGACCTTTGACCAATCCGAGACTCAGGACTGGACTGATTTTGTTGATTGTGCAACTAAGGCTCTGGAGGGTTGGCTACATGGCAGCAAAGTACATGACTTTACAGGATTGTATAATTTGATTATGAGGGAGCAGATCCTAAGTAATTGTCAGAACCAGCTCTTACACCAGCACCTGGTGGACTCTGATCTGACCTCTCCCCAAGAATTGGGAAAGAAGGCAGACAAATGGGTCAGAACCAGGATTAGGCCTAAGAATCAGGACAGTAACCAGAAGAAGGAGTCTACCAAGCCTCAAGATAAGGGTGGGGATAAAAGTAAAGAAAAGACTTCCCCAGGGCCCCAAAACTCCAAGGATGGGGGTGGGTCCCAAGACACTTCTTCAACTGAGAAAAAGCCTTATTGTTATCCCTGTAAACAGGTGGGGCATTACAAAACAGACAACTGTTGTCCCAAGAATAACAATAAAGAAAATATACCTCCAAAGCCAGCTTCAACACCTCCTGTTACTGTCAGCAGTAATCCCCCAGGAAGTGGAAGCACACCCAGGAATCTGGGTGGGTTTACCGTTGGAGCTCAGGTGGACCCTGGCCTATCCAGGTCCCCATCACCCAATGATCTTGTTTATGAGACTGGCATGGGGTTTGCCAACTTCTCTGCTTGCCCAAATACTTTGAGCAAGTATAGACAAGAACCCATCATCAATGGTTTGAAAGTTGAAGCTTTTAGAGACACAGGGGCTAGCATCACCATGGTGGCTGATGGCATAGTCCCCTCTAAGCAACTTTTACCTGGTGCCACATACCAGGTTACAAACATTGATGGAATCCAAACAAATCATCCCATGGCAGTAGTAAGTCTCAGCTGGGGAGGTGTCATAGGCCCAAAGAGAGTGGCAGTGTCACCAAACTTGCCTGTGGACTGCCTACTTGGTAATGATTTGGAGATCTCAGCCTGGGCTGAGGTTGAACAGGAAACCCATTCTAGAATGGTGAATTCCAATGGAAAGGTTAGTGGGGCTGTAATGGCTACAGCCCCAATTCAAGATGTCCTTCCTGAAAAGGTTGGTAGGGCTGAGAAACTCTCTGCCCCGTCTTTAGCAAAAGCTCTTCCTGAACAGAATAGCAAAGCTGTTATGATAACAGCAGAAACCCAAACTGAGTCTCCTCCTGAAAAGGTTGGTGGGGCTGTGATGGCCACAGCCCAAACTCAAACTGACATGTGTGTTGTGAAACCTGAAATGATGGATAACTCCACACAAACTGAGAGCATGGAGGAGGAAGAGAAATCTCCCCCTCACCAGACTTTAGGACAGGATCAGCCTCCTCAGGGAACTGATCTTACCCCTGATGAAGGAGCTGCCCCAGAGGTGGTTGGGCCTAGCCTGACAGAACCTCTGATGTCAGTGGACCCTTCTCAGGTGGGACCCAGTCTGGAGCAGGTAACCTGCCCCTCTCTACCTTGCCTTAGCCAGCCCAGGGCTGCAGAGGACAAGAAGGACAGTGAGACCCAGAGGGCCCCCTGTCAAATAAAGCACCCCCATCAAAAGATTAGGTGCACCAAAACTAGTAGCCCTAGTAAGGTGAAAACTTTAAAAACTCATGAGGGAGCCCCCTTAAAAACAGTTAGGGACCTCCCACAGATGGATTCTGTTGGGCACAGCCAAACCTGGGACCCAAGGGGCCCAAACCTGAACTGTCCCTCCAGCAAGCCAAACAGAGGGACCCAGCCTCCAGCTTTAGGTAGCCAGAGGTTGACCCTGAGAGCACAGTGCAACTCAGTTAAAGAAAGAAAGGCACACATGGTGGAAGATAATTGGAGGAAGCCACGCCCTAACTTAGTAGAGCCTCACTTCAAAACTCCATATCCAAACCAGCCTTTAACTTTGCATAAACACACCCAAGGTAGTGATTCCCTATGGTGGAGACCCTCTAATACCCAAAGGGTGAGGGACTGCTTAGTGGACCATGAGACAGGGGGTACCCATGCTAGTGCAGGTACTTCCTTATATGGCCACTCAGGCAATATAGGCTTACCTGGCCAAGGATAGCCTTATCTCCTTTCGTTTGGGGGGGGGTTATGTAGGAAGGTGGCTACCTGACTATGGTTACCCCGGATTTTTTGCCTGTGTTTAGCTGGTTTTTTGACTTAGTTGACCTGGTTCCCTGCTAATCAGGGCCCCAGGCCATCTGCTCTCTCTGTAAAATGGATTCCATGTACCCTAGGTACATACCAATTGGAAATGGACTCCTTGTCAGCCCCTGTAGAATGCACTATAGGTGCACAGGGCATAGGAGCCACTAAGGCCTACCAGGGGCTGCAGCATATCTTTTGCCACCCCTGGCTGGTTCTTAAATTGACACAACTGGCTGATCACTCAGCTGGGGTAAGGTGGTGTACACACCCCTTGCTTAGATATAGTATACCTATGTCTAAACCTATATCTGGACACATGTAAACCTGTGAGCCACTCCTATGGAAAGGCCTCATCAATCCTGGAGGCTGAGTGCGTGGTTTTATGTGAGATGGAGCTCTAGCATGAGCTGAGCCTGTCTGCAGCTGTCGGGAACAAATCCCTAAGCTGTTTCAGGATAATGCCATACCATATACTATTAAGTGCCTTATAATCCTCGCGATTATTTAGCAACTTTGGTTTGGCTTTATCAAAACATGTCGTGTAAGGTGTCATACGCTTTGGAATACCATCCCCTCGCCAATTCTGGCGACGGGGATGGCATTCCACCCCTCTAGAGGGGTAAGACATGTTACTTTGCTTTAATGCGGTTGATTTCTCCAAAGACCTTAAGATCCACAAAATGGATGCCTCTGCCACAGACAAATGTCTGGACCCCTGGAGCTGACCGAAACTCAGCCAAAGGGGTCCTGGACAAAGGGTTTCCTGTCGCAGGGAGGTGTTACACCCCCCCAGACAGGAGATAGTGGATTGTAGCAGGGAGGTTTGAAAGAAACCAGACAGTGCCTGGGGAGCACAAGGCTTCCCCTTGCATAATCCGGTCAAACCGGTTCTGGGGCAGCCCAGCCCCAGCTCCAGTGAGACCTGGACAAAGGAAAGGGGGTGTAACCACTCCCCTTCCTGGTCCCACCCATAGGGGGGGACCTAGCAGGAGATCCACCCCTCAGATTGGAATAAGAGTGGGAGCAGTGCCCTAGCACAGCAGATTTATTTATTTATTTATTTATTTATTTGATTTGTATCGCGCGTTATAGCCACCGGGGCCTCTAAGCGCTGGTTGTCCAAATTAACCAGATCATCCTGAAATCACCTTTAAACTAAGAAGACGACTGGACTTCGACATTCTGATGATAGAAGACTGAAGAGAATCTCCCTTGTGGCCTAGGAGGGGCCACCCTGTGAACACAGGCACCACCCAGCACCTCGACATCTGCTTTGCCGCCGCCTCCCGCCGGAGCCCGAGTGCAGAGCCTGACAAGACCCAGCTTCCCAGACTTCTCCCAGCCCGATCCACAGTCCCTGCAAAGAAGGGACCCGTGGAGGCACCGAGAGACGTGGGAGCGGACATCTTGAAAGACCCCCGAGACGCTGACTGCGCAGCACCCCAGGCACCCTCGACTCTGTGCTTTGGGGTTTGAGAAGCCCCACAATCGAGCAGCATTTGCACCAAAGATCAGCCCTCCAGCATCTCCACGATCTGCGTGGGGCCCTTTTGCTTTGTGCCACTCGACTCGCCATCCCGGCCGCTTGTCACGTGGTCAGCGGCCATCTTGGCGACGAAACCTACGAGTTACACTGTGGGTCTGGTTGCTCCAGATCTGCCCTCGCTCCTGTAGAAAGGAGTACCCGCTCTGACCTTGCTGGTCCGAGTAATAAGCCTTTTTCACTTTCCCCGTGGCTTGCATTAGCCAAGGCTTGTTTGCTTCAATCGAGTTGCCGACACCGCCATCAGCTAGAGCCTTCGAGGGACAGCTCGTGATCGACTCCTGGACGTCCTTGACCTCTTCGTGTCCACGTGGCTGCAGAGAGAAGCAACACCTCATCACCTGTTTGCACCCGACTTTGCCTGGTTCCAATCTGGTTCCACGGTGGTCACTGGTCAGTGACTTTGAACACTGTCCCCTCTGCTTTCAGGTCTTCACCACTTCAGATCCACCCTTGGATCCACCGGACACTGCTCCTTCACATCGCCTGCAGCATCTTCAGCTTCAAGCGCCAAGAACCTGCGTGTCAAAACCCGACGCCACTTCGACCCTGTGCACCCACTTCCTGTGGGTGAGGTAACTTTGCTCCGCCGGTGTTCCCACACTGGTGCACATCTCTAGGGTCTGTGTGTTAAGTTTTGTTCCTCTAGGTTCAGCGGAAGTGTCCTTTAACTTTAACTTTACAACTTTTACGCACCATTGGTTAACATTGGTGCGTGCGTGCGCTTTCTGCACATCTCCCGAATCCCGAGGGCCATTCCCGACTTCAGCATTGCTTGTCCTGACTGCTCCCAGCGATTCCCTAGGCCTTAGGGCTAACCACTGCTCGAGTGGCACCTCTTATACCACTTGTTTAGTATATGGTTTGAGTGGCCCCCTGCCCTCATCCATAATTGTGCAACTTTGTATGTTTAAACAGTGCTTTTGATTTAACGCTTGTGCCCCTTTATTCATAAAGAATACTGGGGATTGTTTTTAGTAATAAACACATATATTTTTATAATATATACTTGTGTGGTGTCCTTTCATTTGGTATTACAGGATTGTATGTGGTAAAACAGCTCGCTTAACACGACCTCTTAAGTTAAGCCTTTAGGCTGCTTAGTCCATGCTACCCCTAGGATAGCTTGTCTAATAAGGTTGACTTACAACCAGACACCATAAGGGATTGTTTGGTCAGGTAGTAGGTGGTTCCAGAATTGGAAACATCCCCTACCAGGCCAACTTCTCACAGCGACTTTAACAATTGTTTTTTTAGCTGTATTAAAAAACAAGGTAACGCCGTAAATTTTAGAAAAGAGATTTTTTCAAAGTAAAACATAGGTGTGACCTGCCTTCACATTAGGCTTCATAAACAAAAGAAAAAACATCTCTATGTGTTATATTCACTTTTTAATAACACATTTTTGTTTTAGGCACAAGCAAAAAGCAGCATTGGTGATGCATGTGTTTTTCAATGGGGTTTTTTAAAGTCTACCAAAATACGGTTTACCAATACATTTTCATTATTTTCTCTTTGGTATCTCATTATGCACATGTTAATAAACAGGTTCATGCATTATTAGCTAAATAGCATAAAAACACACTGAATTATTAACAATAATCTTTGAGATTTGGGTGACCAGATGGCCGGAAATCGAAAATCGCCTCGTATGGATTCAACTTCCATTTCGTGCACTTTCTATGTGGGCCACATGCATAAGAATTGGTACAATAATGCATACGAATCTTAGCTAGAATCTGCAATTGAAATTAAGTCTTTAACTTATATGCTTCAAGAATTATAGGGCACATTCTGCTATGTATAATATCCTATCCATTTCAATGGGACGACCAGATGGCCGCAAATTGAAAATCGCGTCGTATGGATTCATATTGCGTTGTATGTACCTTACGTGTAAGCCACATGCATTTAAAATGACACAATGTAGTAGGGTATGCTATAGAATGTGTTGCAGTTGGAAATCAAGCTCTATCTAGTATGGATCATGACTGATGACACAATATACGTGACTCATTTTGCAAAAAATGGAGGCAAATTTTATAAAACATGCGTTTAATCACTGAATGATTCTCACCACTTCTAAGCATGGCACAGGCATGACAATGACCACAGGGCAGTGGCATGATGGTAACTGTATGCTGCACTCAGAATTATGGATCCAGATTGTATGGTTTTAGAATTATGGGCCACAACGTAAGGCATATTTTTTCACACATGTGACGTTATTGAAAAACATCATACATTCAACTTCACATTTTGTAGCCAAAAGCATAAAGTGTTCTTCAACACACATGAAAGTGAAAAATAAAAACTTTTCCTGAAGATTACACTTGATTTGTACCTTGTCCCTATAAGCCACAAATATGAGAGTTACCACTATAAAGTGTAGATGTCTTAGCTACATACTGTGATTGAAATTAGGTCAGTACCTCATATGGTTCAAGATTTATAGTGCACCACATACTATGTAATATATCCTATCCATTTCAATGGGTGACCAGATGGCCGCAAATTAAAAATCGCCTCGTATGGATTCAAATTGCTTTGTATGCACCTTGTGTGTAAGCCACATGCATATAAAATGGCACACTGTAGTAGGCTATGTTATAGAATGTGTTGCAGTTGGAAATCAAGCTCTATCTAATATGGATCTTGACTGATGACATAACATACGTGACACATTTTGCAAAAGCTGGAGGAATTTTTAAAAAAATATGTGTTTAATCGCTGAAAGATTCACACCACTTTGAAGCTTTCCACATGCATGAAAATGAACACAGGACAGTGGCATCATGTTAGCTTAATGCTGCACTTCCAATTATGGATCCAGATTGTATGGTTTTAGAAGTATGGGACAAAATGTAAGGCATACTTTTTCGTACATGCGACGGTTATGAAAAACGTCATACATTCAACCTCAAATTTTGACAACTTTACAATACGCCACACACATAATAATTCACATGGGTAAGATGCACATCACTAGGAACAAAGTGCTGTTTAAATTATGTCTCTATAATGTACAGACTATGAATTATAGCCAAAAGTATAAAGTGTTCTACAACACACATGAAAGTGAAAAATAAAAACTTACCTGAAGGTTACACTTGATTTGTACCTTGTCCCTATAAGCCACAACCATGAGAGTTACCACTATGAATTGTAAATGTCTTAGCTACATACTGCAATTGAAATTAGGTCAGTACATCATATGCTTCAAGAAATAGAGTGCACTACATCCTCTGTAGTATATCCTATCCATTTCAAAGGGTGACCAGATGGCCGCAAATTAAAAATTGCCTCGTATGGATTCAAATTGCTTTGTATGACTGTTTTCAGGTCCCTGTAGCCACCAGGACCCCATAATATATCTCAGATGATATAACAAGAGTGGCTAGGGCTCATTTCCAGCCTCCAGGTACATGTCTGACTCCTATTTGTGACATTTCGAGGTGTTTGGGATCAAACTCATTTTTCCCAATATAGGCCATAGAGCTCAGAGTCACATCACATTGAGCTCAGAGTCACATCAAATTTCTAGTTCTGGACCTAAGGACCCCTTAGTATACCTCAGATGACATACCAGGAGTGTCTAAGACCCATTTCTGGCCTCCAGGGATGACTTTTTGAAGTTTTGGGGTTTAAGGGGGCATAGTCACTTCTTCCATCCAGGCTACGTTGCTCAAAATCGGGTACGATGTCAGGTTCTTCCCTTGGCTGGAAGCTGAAAAAAAACCTTCAGATAATAGCAAAGGTAGATAGATCAAATGAAAGCATCAGATCTGAGCTTTCTAACAAGTATATTTAGGTCATGGGTACTCACAAAGTGACTGTGATATCCATTCTGAGCTATTTGGAAAATTAGCAAATCTTGTCAAACTTTTTTTGACGATTTTTGCTAATTTTCGGTATCAACCCTCATGTGAGAAGTTGGCCTGGTAGGGGATGTTTCCAATTCTGGAACCACCTACTACCTGACCAAACAATCCCCTTATGGTGTCTGGTTGTAAGTCAACCTTATTAGACAAGCTATCCTAGTGGTAGCATGGACTAAGCAGCCTAAAGGCTTAACTTAAGAGGTCGTGTTAAGCGAGCTGTTTTACCACATACAATCCTGTAATACCAAATGAAAGGACACCACACAAGTATATATTATAAAAATATATGTGTTTATTACTAAAAACAATCCCCAGTATTCTTTATGAATAAAGGGGCACAAGCGTTAAATCAAAAGCACTGTTTAAACATACAAAGTTGCACAATTATGGATGAGGGCAGGGGGCCACTCAAACCATATACTAAACAAGTGGTATAAGAGAGGCCACTCGAACAGTGGTTAGGCCTAGGGCCTAGGGAATCGCTGGGAGCAGTCAGGACAAGCAATGCTGAAGTCGGGAATGGCCCTCGGGATTCGGGAGATGTGCGGAAAGCGCACGCATGCACCAATGTTAACCAATGGTGCGTAAAAGTCAAATAGTTAAAGTTTAAGGACACTTCCGCTGAACCTAGAGGAACAAAACTTAACACACAGACCCTAGAGGTGTGCACCAGTGTGGGAACACCGGCGGAGCAAAGTTACCTCACCCACAGGAAGTGGGTGCACAGGGTCGAAGTGGCGTCGGGTTTTGACACGCAGGCTCTTGGTGCTTGAAGCTGAAAGGGCTGCAGGCAGGGTGAAGACGAAGTGTCCGGTGGAGTCCAAGGGTGGACTCAAGTTGTAGAGTACCTGAAAGCAGAGGGGACAGAGTCTGGGTCACTCAGCAGTGACCAGGGTGGAACCAGGACGGAACCAGGCAATGTCGGGCGCAATCAGGTGGTCGTCGAGGCGCTTCTCTTCGCTGTCACGTGGGCTCTGGGGCATCTGCGACGTCCAGGAGCAGGTCACGATCTGTCCCACGCAGGCTCTCACCGTCGGTGCAGTCGGCTTCCGGTTTGGAGCAAACAAGCCTTGGTAAGAGCAATCCACGCGGGATTGGAAGATGGCGTCTCACTCGGACCAGGAAGGTCAGAGTCGGGGCTCCCTTTCAGGGGAGCTGGTGTGGATCTGGAGCAACCAGAATCACGAGTCTTCTTTTGTAGTTCGTCGGCACAGGGACCACAAGCCAGCTGGCAAGTGACCGGGCCAACGCGTTGAGCCAAATCGTGCCAAAGGGCCCCACGCAGCACTCGTCGAGTGTGGAGGGCTGAACTTCGGCTCAGGAGTAGCTCAGGGTGGGGGCTTCTCAAACCCCGGTGTACAGCTTCGAGGGTCACTCGTGGGCTGCACGGTCAGCGTCTCGTGGTCACTTCAAGATGGCGTGCCCCACGCTTCCGGTCGCCTCCACGGGTCTCAGCTTTGCAGGGACTGTGGATCGGGCTGTTAGAAGCTGGGCAGGCTTGATCTCGTCGATCTCAGTCGCTCGAGTTCCGGCGGGAACTGCAACCAAGTAGACGTCGAGGGCTGGATGGTGCCTGCTGCTGCAGGGTGGTCACTCCTTGACCACAAGGGAGATTCTTCGGGCTTCCACGTTGAGATGGAGGGCGAAGGGTCCAGAATATCGTTTCAAATGTTTCTTCCAGGAAATCTGGTGTGCCTTGGCACTGCTCCCACTCTTATTCGAATCTGGTGGGCGTGATTACCTGCTAGGTCCCCTCCTATGGGTGGGACCCAGGAAGTGGGTGGATACACCCCCTTCCTTTGATCCAGGCCGCCCTGGCACGAGGGCTGGAGTGCCCCAGAACCGGTTTGGCCGGATTATGCAAGGGGCAGCCTTGTGCGCCCCAGGCAGTGTCTGGTTTCTTTCAAACCTCCCTGCTACAATACACTATCTCCTGTCTGGAGGGCGGTGACACCCTCCTGTGACAGGAAACCCTTTGTCCAGGACCCCCTTGACTGGGTTTCGGTCAGCTCCAGGGGTCCAGACATTTGTCTGTGGCAGAGGCATCCATTTTGGGGATCTTAAGGTCTTTGGAGAAATCAACCGCATTAAAGTAAAGTAACATGTCTTACCCCTCTAGAGGGGTGGAATGCCATCCCCGTCGCCAGAACTGGCGAGGGGATGGTATTCCAAAGCGTATGACACCTTACACGACATGTTTTGATAAAGCCAAACCAGAGTTGCTAAATAACCGCGAGGATTATAAGGCACTTAATAGTATATGGTATGGCATTATCCTGAAACAGCTTAGGGATTTGTTCCCGACGGCTGCAGACAGGCTCAGCTCATGCTAGAGCTCCATCTCACATAAAAACCAAGCACCCAGCCTCCAGGATTGGTGAGGCCTGTCTATAGGAGTGGCTCACAGGTTTACATGTGTCCAGATATAGGTTTAGACATAGGTATACTATATCTAAGCAAGGGGTGTGTACACCACCTTACCCCAGCTGAGTGATCAGCCAGTTGTGTCAATTTAAGAACCAGCCAGGGGTGGCAAAAGATATGCTGCAGCCCCTGGTAGGCCTTAGTGGCTCCTGTGCCCTGTGCACCTATAGTGCATTCTACAGGGGCTGACAAGGAGTCCATTTCCAATTGGTATGTGCCTATAGCACATGTGTCATTAATTTAGTGAGAGAACAGCAGGCTGGGGGTCTGATCAGCAGGCCCACAGCCTCAGTAGTCGAAAACCAGTGAAGCAAAAAGCAAAAATTTGGGGTGACCATAGGATAGCAGACCCTACTCTCCTACACAACCCCCCCCCAAACGCAGGGACATTAAACTAACCTTGACCAGATAAGTCTTCATGTTCTAAGTGGAAGTACCTGGAGAGACCATCTGCATTACCATGGTCAGTCCCTGGGCGGTGCTCCACTGTAAAGTCCATCCCCTGTAGGGAAATGGACCACCTGAGCAGTTTGGGATTTTCACCCTTCATCTGATTAAGCCATAAGAGGGGCTTATGGTCTGTTTGCACTAGGAAGTGAGTTCCAAACAAGTAGGACCTCAACTTCTTTAATGCCCAAACCACAGCAAAGGCCTCCCTCTCAATGGCTGACCAACGTTTTTCTCTTGGGGTTAGCCTCCTGCTAATGAAAGCAATTGGCTGGTCTTGACCATCTTGATTAAGTTGTGAGAGTACAGCTCCCACCCCCAACTCAGAAGCATCTGTCTGAACAATGAACTGTTTGGAGTAGTCAGGACTCTTTAGGATAGGTGCAGAGCACATGGCCTTCTTCAGGTCTTCAAATGCCTTCTGACAGCTAACTGTCCACTGAACCTTTTTTGGCATCTTCTTGGATGTCAAGTCATTCAATGGTGTCACTATAGACCCATAGTTTTTCACAAACTTTCTGTAATACCCAGTCAGGCCCAAGAAGGCTCTGACTTGTGTCTGGGTAACTGGAGGAGCCCAGTCCTGTATGGCCTGGATTTTGCTTTCCAGTGGCTGAACCTGGCCTCCACCTACTAGGTGGCCCAGGTATACAACCTTACTCTGCCCTATCTGGCACTTTGTGGCCTTGATAGTTAGGCCTGCCTTTTGCAGGGCCTCCAAAACTTTCTTCAGGTGGATCAGGTGATCCTCCCAGGTGGAGCTAAAGACAGCAATATCATCCAGATAAGCTGCACAAAAGTCATCCAACCCAGTAAGGACTTGGTTCACCAACCTTTGAAAAGTGGCAGGTGCATTCTTCAAACCAAAGGGCATTACCACAAACTGATAATGTCCACTAGGGGTAGAGAATGCTGTTTTGGCTTTTGACTCCTCAGCTAGTCTGATTTGCCAGTAGCCAGCTGTCAGATCAAATGTGCTCAGAAACTTGGCAGAAGCCAATCTGTCAATGAGCTCATCTGCTCTTGGAATGGGGTGAGCATCTGTCCTAGTGACAGCATTGAGGCCCCTGTAATCCACGCAAAACCTCATTTCTCTCTTACCATCTTGGGTATGAGGTTTTGGCACCAGGACTACTGGGCTGGCCCATGGGCTCTCTGATGGCTCAATCACTCCAAGCTCCAACATCTTTTGCACCTCAGCCTTGATGCAATCCCTGACATGATCAGGTTGCCTGTAGATCTTATTCTTGACAGGCAGACTGTCACCAGTGTCCACAACATGGGTACACCAGTCAGTTTGGCTGGGTGTGAGTGAAAACATTTGCCTGTGAGCCTGCAAAACTTGTCTGCAGTCCCTCTGTTGCTGGTCAGTGAGGCTGCCTGCCAAGGCTACTCCATCAACTGAACCATCATCAGGGTTCTGGGAAAGCAGGTCTGGGAGAGGGTCACTCTCTTCCTCCTGTTCCCCATCTGTGGCCATGAGCAAGCTCATGTCCTCTGTGAGAAGTTGGCCTGGTAGGGGATGTTTCCAATTCTGGAACCACCTACTACCTGACCAAACAATCCCCTTATGGTGTCTGGTTGTAAGTCAACCTTATTAGACAAGCTATCCTAGTGGTAGCATGGACTAAGCAGCCTAAAGGCTTAACTTAAGAGGTCGTGTTAAGCGAGCTGTTTTACCACATACAATCCTGTAATACCAAATGAAAGGACACCACACAAGTATATATTATAAAAATATATGTGTTTATTACT
Source organism: Lissotriton helveticus (assembly GCF_964261635.1). NCBI lineage: Eukaryota > Metazoa > Chordata > Amphibia > Caudata > Salamandridae > Lissotriton > Lissotriton helveticus. The sequence continues at coordinate 1,119,109 of NW_027611717.1, forward strand.
AAAAACAATCCCCAGTATTCTTTATGAATAAAGGGGCACAAGCGTTAAATCAAAAGCACTGTTTAAACATACAAAGTTGCACAATTATGGATGAGGGCAGGGGGCCACTCAAACCATATACTAAACAAGTGGTATAAGAGAGGCCACTCGAACAGTGGTTAGGCCTAGGGCCTAGGGAATCGCTGGGAGCAGTCAGGACAAGCAATGCTGAAGTCGGGAATGGCCCTCGGGATTCGGGAGATGTGCGGAAAGCGCACGCATGCACCAATGTTAACCAATGGTGCGTAAAAGTCAAATAGTTAAAGTTTAAGGACACTTCCGCTGAACCTAGAGGAACAAAACTTAACACACAGACCCTAGAGGTGTGCACCAGTGTGGGAACACCGGCGGAGCAAAGTTACCTCACCCACAGGAAGTGGGTGCACAGGGTCGAAGTGGCGTCGGGTTTTGACACGCAGGCTCTTGGTGCTTGAAGCTGAAAGGGCTGCAGGCAGGGTGAAGACGAAGTGTCCGGTGGAGTCCAAGGGTGGACTCAAGTTGTAGAGTACCTGAAAGCAGAGGGGACAGAGTCTGGGTCACTCAGCAGTGACCAGGGTGGAACCAGGACGGAACCAGGCAATGTCGGGCGCAATCAGGTGGTCGTCGAGGCGCTTCTCTTCGCTGTCACGTGGGCTCTGGGGCATCTGCGACGTCCAGGAGCAGGTCACGATCTGTCCCACGCAGGCTCTCACCGTCGGTGCAGTCGGCTTCCGGTTTGGAGCAAACAAGCCTTGGTAAGAGCAATCCACGCGGGATTGGAAGATGGCGTCTCACTCGGACCAGGAAGGTCAGAGTCGGGGCTCCCTTTCAGGGGAGCTGGTGTGGATCTGGAGCAACCAGAATCACGAGTCTTCTTTTGTAGTTCGTCGGCACAGGGACCACAAGCCAGCTGGCAAGTGACCGGGCCAACGCGTTGAGCCAAATCGTGCCAAAGGGCCCCACGCAGCACTCGTCGAGTGTGGAGGGCTGAACTTCGGCTCAGGAGTAGCTCAGGGTGGGGGCTTCTCAAACCCCGGTGTACAGCTTCGAGGGTCACTCGTGGGCTGTACGGTCAGCGTCTCGTGGTCACTTCAAGATGGCGTGCCCCACGCTTCCGGTCGCCTCCACGGGTCTCAGCTTTGCAGGGACTGTGGATCGGGCTGTTAGAAGCTGGGCAGGCTTGATCTCGTCGATCTCAGTCGCTCGAGTTCCGGCGGGAACTGCAACTAAGTAGACGTCGAGGGCTGGATGGTGCCTGCTGCTGCAGGGTGGTCACTCCTTGACCACAAGGGAGATTCTTCGGGCTTCCACGTTGAGATGGAGGGCGAAGGGTCCAGAATATCGTTTCAAATGTTTCTTCCAGGAAATCTGATGTGCATTGGCACTGCTCCCACTCTTATTCGAATCTGGTGGGCGTGATTACCTGCTAGGTCCCCTCCTATGGGTGGGACCCAGGAAGTGGGTGGATACACCCCCTTCCTTTGATCCAGGCCGCCCTGGCACGAGGGCTGGAGTGCCCCAGAACCGGTTTGGCCGGATTATGCAAGGGGCAGCCTTGTGCGCCCCAGGCAGTGTCTGGTTTCTTTCAAACCTCCCTGCTACAATACACTATCTCCTGTCTGGAGGGCGGTGACACCCTCCTGTGACAGGAAACCCTTTGTCCAGGACCCCCTTGACTGGGTTTCGGTCAGCTCCAGGGGTCCAGACATTTGTCTGTGGCAGAGGCATCCATTTTGTGGATCTTAAGGCCTTTGGAGAAATCAACCGCATTAAAGTGAAGTAACATGTCTTACCCCTCTAGAGGGGTGGAATGCCATCCCCGTCGCCAGAACTGGCGAGGGGATGGTATTCCAAAGCGTATGACACCTTACACGACATGTTTTGATAAAGCCAAACCAGAGTTGCTAAATAACCGCGAGGATTATAAGGCACTTAATAGTATATGGTATGGCATTATCCTGAAACAGCTTAGGGATTTGTTCCCGACGGCTGCAGACAGGCTCAGCTCATGCTAGAGCTCCATCTCACATAAAAACCATGCACCCAGCCTCCAGGATTGATGAGGCCTTCCATAGGAGTGGCTCACAGGTTAATATGTGTCCAGATATAGGTTTAGATATAGGTATACTATATCTAAGCAAGGGGTGTTTACACCACCTTACCCCAGCTGAGTGATCAGCCAGTTGTGTCAATTTAAGAACCAGCCAGGGGTGGCAAAAGATATGCTGCAGCCCCTGGTAGGCCTTGGTGGCTCCTATGCCCTGGGCACCTATAGTGCATTATACAGGGGCTGACAAGGAGTCCATTTCCAATTTGTGGTATGTACCTAGGGTACATGGAATCCATTTTACAGTGAGAGCAGATGGCCTGGGGCCCTGATTAGCAGGGAACCAGGTCAACTAAGTCAAAAACCAGCTAAACACAGGCAAAAAATCCGGGGTAACCATAGTCAGGTAGCCACCTTCCTACATAACCCCCCCCCAAACGAAAGGAGATAAGGCTATCCTTGGCCAGGTAAGCCTATATTGCCTGAGTGGCCATATAAGGAAGTACCTGCACTAGCATGGGTACCCCCTGTCTCATGGTCCACTAAGCAGTCCCTCACCCTTTGGGTATTAGAGGGTCTCCACCATAGGGAATCACTACCTTGGGTGTGTTTATGCAAAGTTAAAGGCTGGTTTGGATATGGAGTTTTGAAGTGAGGCTCTACTAAGTTAGGGCTTGGCTTCCTCCAATTATCTTCCACCATGTGTGCCTTTCTTTCTTTAACTGAGTTGCACTGTGCTCTCAGGGTCAACCTCTGGCTACCTAAAGCTGGAGGCTGGGTCCCTCTGTTTGGCTTGCTGGAGGGACAGTTCAGGTTTGGGCCCTTTGGGTCCCAGGTTTGGCTGTGCCCAACAGAATCCATCTGTGGGAGGTCCCTAACTGTTTTTAAGGGGGCTCCCTTAGGAGTTTTTAAAGTTTTCACCTTACTAGGGCTACTAGTTTTGGTGCACCTAATCTTTTGATGGGGGTGCTTTATTTGACAGGGGGCCCTCTGGGTCTCACTGTCCTTCTTGTCCTCTGCAGCCCTGGGCTGGCTAAGGCAAGGTAGAGAGGGGCAGGTTACCTGCTCCAGACTGGGTCCCACCTGAGAAGGTTCCACTGACATCAGAGGTTCTGTCAGGCTAGGCCCAACCACCTCTGGGGCAGTTCCTTCATCAGGGGTAAGATCAGTTCCCTGAGGAGGCTGATCCTGTCCTAAAGTCTGGTGAGGGGGAGATTTCTCTTCCTCCTCCATGCTCTCAGTTTGTGTGGAGTTATCCATCATTTCAGGTTTCACAACACACGTGTCAGTTTGAGTTTGGGCTGTGGCCATCACAGCCCCACCAACCTTTTCAGGAGGAGACTCAGTTTGGGTTTCTGCTGTTATCATAACAGCTTTGCTATTCTGTTCAGGAAGAGCTTTTGCTAAAGATGGGGCAGAGAGTTTCTCAGCCCTACCAACCTTTTCAGGAAGGACATCTTGAATTGGGGCTGTAGCCATTACAGCCCCACTAACCTTTCCATTGGAATTCACCATTCTAGAATGGGTTTCCTGTTCAACCTCAGCCCAGGCTGAGATCTCCAAATCATTACCAAGTAGGCAGTCTACAGGCAAGTTTGGTGACACTGCCACTCTCTTTGGGCCAATGACACCTCCCCAGCTGAGACTTACTACTGCCATGAGATGATTTGTTTGGATTCCATCAATGTTTGTAACCTGGTATGTGGCACCAGGTAAAAGTTGCTTAGAGGGGACTAGGCCATCAGCCACCATGGTGATGCTAGCCCCTGTGTCTCTAAAAGCCTCAACTTTCAAACCATTGATGATGGGTTCTTGTCTATACTTGCTCAAAGTATTTGGGCAAGCAGAGAAGTTGGCAAACCCCATGCCAACCTCATAAACAAGATCATTGGGTGATGGGGACCTGGATAGGCCAGGGTCCACCTGATTTCCAAAAGTAAACCCACCCAGATTCCTGGGTGTGCTTCCACTTCCTGGGGGATTACTGCTGACAGTAACAGGAGGTGTTGAAGCTGGCTTTGGAGGTATATTTTCTTTATTGTTATTCTTGGGACAACAGCTGTCTGTTTTGTAATGCCCCACCTGTTTACAGGGATAACAATAGGGTTTTTTCTCAGTTGAAGAAGTGTCTTGGGACCCACCCCCATCCTTGGAGTTTTTGGGCCCTGGGGAAGTCTTTTCTTTACTTTTATCCCCACCCTTATCTTGAGGCTTGGTAGACTCCTTCTTCTGGTTACTGTCCTGATTCTTAGGCCTAATCCTGGTTCTGACCCATTTGTCTGCCTTCTTTCCCAATTCTTGGGGAGAGGTCAGATCAGAGTCTACCAGGTGCTGGTGTAAGAGCTGGTTCTGACAATTACTTAGGATCTGCTCCCTCATAATCAAATTATACAGTCCTGTAAAGTCATGTACTTTGCTGCCATGTAGCCAACCCTCCAGAGCCTTAGTAGCACAATCTACAAAATCAGTCCAGTCCTGAGTCTGTGTCTTCTGGGTATCTCTGAACTTCAACCTGTACTGTTCAGTGGTTAAGCCAAACCCATCTATTAGAACACTCTTCAGGACTTTGTATTTGTTTGCATCCTCATGTCTAACAGTGAGGAGCTTGTCTCTCCCTTTCTCTGAAAAGGAGTACCATAAGATTGCTGCCCACTGTTCCTCAGGAACCTGCTGTACCATGCAGGCTCTCTCAAGAGCAGTCATCCATTTGTGGATGTCATCCCCTTCTTTGAAGGGGGGCACAATCTTTGTCAGGTTTCTACTATCATAGGACCTGGGTTTCTCTTTAGGAATATTGCTGCCACCAGTGGCATCTAAGCCACACAATTTTTGCTCTCTTGCCAAGGCAAGTCTAGCTTGAGCCAAGGCTACCTCCTCCCTCTCTATCTGGAGTTTGACAGCCCTCATTCTGGCCCTATGTTCTAGCTTTTGAGAAGCACCCATGCTTCTCTGTGATTCTCTGGAGGCACTAGAAATATGAGAGTCCCCTGAGGGAGATCTCACTCTTCTGTTGCCTGGGGGAATCATATGTTGGGTTCTGGGGAGGTGCTGGCCCTCTCCACTCCCCAGTAGGTCCAAGTTGGCCTGGCTAAGCCTACCAACTGGAACCTGGCTACCCTGATCCTGTACTTCTAAGTCCTCAACCTCTGAGTCCTCATCCAAGTCATCATCATCCTCCTCTTCAGGGGGATCAACTGCAGGGGGGTTCCCTCCAGTTCCTGTATCTAGGGAAGCTGCTTTTGCCTTCTCTAAGTCATCCTGTTCTAGGAGTTCTACCAGAATTAGGCAGGTGGGGCTTCTGCCCCTTTTTAACCCTCTTGCTTTGCACAAGACAATCAAGTCTCTGCGGGTTAGTTTGTCATATCCAGAAGTTGCCTGGGTAGGGTCAACTGTCACAGGACTAGACCCTGAGGCCTTTCCTGTGTCGGACATGGTTACTAGTGAGGTGTAAGTGGTGCACTTACCTACACTAAGTGTTTTCCTACTGGACCTTGCTAGTGAGTTGTAGTCAGGGGTGTGCTACTCCCTTCAACCTACAACTACTAAGTTCAGTAGAACTTAATATGCTAAGCTTTTGATTTTATATGTACCTAGAGGTACTTGATGTGATCTTTCAATTTGATATAAAGATTGCAATGGTAAAACAACAGCAAGCTCAAATCCGCACCGCTGCTCACCAATGTGAGAAGTTGGCCTGGTAGGGGATGTTTCCAATTCTGGAACCACCTACTACCTGACCAAACAATCCCCTTATGGTGTCTGGTTGTAAGTCAACCTTATTAGACAAGCTATCCTAGTGGTAGCATGGACTAAGCAGCCTAAAGGCTTAACTTAAGAGGTCGTGTTAAGCGAGCTGTTTTACCACATACAATCCTGTAATACCAAATGAAAGGACACCACACAAGTATATATTATAAAAATATATGTGTTTATTACTAAAAACAATCCCCAGTATTCTTTATGAATAAAGGGGCACAAGCGTTAAATCAAAAGCACTGTTTAAACATACAAAGTTGCACAATTATGGATGAGGGCAGGGGGCCACTCAAACCATATACTAAACAAGTGGTATAAGAGAGGCCACTCGAACAGTGGTTAGGCCTAGGGCCTAGGGAATCGCTGGGAGCAGTCAGGACAAGCAATGCTGAAGTCGGGAATGGCCCTCGGGATTCGGGAGATGTGCGGAAAGCGCACGCATGCACCAATGTTAACCAATGGTGCGTAAAAGTCAAATAGTTAAAGTTTAAGGACACTTCCGCTGAACCTAGAGGAACAAAACTTAACACACAGACCCTAGAGGTGTGCACCAGTGTGGGAACACCGGCGGAGCAAAGTTACCTCACCCACAGGAAGTGGGTGCACAGGGTCGAAGTGGCGTCGGGTTTTGACACGCAGGCTCTTGGTGCTTGAAGCTGAAAGGGCTGCAGGCAGGGTGAAGACGAAGTGTCCGGTGGAGTCCAAGGGTGGACTCAAGTTGTAGAGTACCTGAAAGCAGAGGGGACAGAGTCTGGGTCACTCAGCAGTGACCAGGGTGGAACCAGGACGGAACCAGGCAATGTCGGGCGCAATCAGGTGGTCGTCGAGGCGCTTCTCTTCGCTGTCACGTGGGCTCTGGGGCATCTGCGACGTCCAGGAGCAGGTCACGATCTGTCCCACGCAGGCTCTCACCGTCGGTGCAGTCGGCTTCCGGTTTGGAGCAAACAAGCCTTGGTAAGAGCAATCCACGCGGGATTGGAAGATGGCGTCTCACTCGGACCAGGAAGGTCAGAGTCGGGGCTCCCTTTCAGGGGAGCTGGTGTGGATCTGGAGCAACCAGAATCACGAGTCTTCTTTTGTAGTTCGTCGGCACAGGGACCACAAGCCAGCTGGCAAGTGACCGGGCCAACGCGTTGAGCCAAATCGTGCCAAAGGGCCCCACGCAGCACTCGTCGAGTGTGGAGGGCTGAACTTCGGCTCAGGAGTAGCTCAGGGTGGGGGCTTCTCAAACCCCGGTGTACAGCTTCGAGGGTCACTCGTGGGCTGTACGGTCAGCGTCTCGTGGTCACTTCAAGATGGCGTGCCCCACGCTTCCGGTCGCCTCCACGGGTCTCAGCTTTGCAGGGACTGTGGATCGGGCTGTTAGAAGCTGGGCAGGCTTGATCTCGTCGATCTCAGTCGCTCGAGTTCCGGCGGGAACTGCAACTAAGTAGACGTCGAGGGCTGGATGGTGCCTGCTGCTGCAGGGTGGTCACTCCTTGACCACAAGGGAGATTCTTCGGGCTTCCACGTTGAGATGGAGGGCGAAGGGTCCAGAATATCGTTTCAAATGTTTCTTCCAGGAAATCTGATGTGCATTGGCACTGCTCCCACTCTTATTCGAATCTGGTGGGCGTGATTACCTGCTAGGTCCCCTCCTATGGGTGGGACCCAGGAAGTGGGTGGATACACCCCCTTCCTTTGATCCAGGCCGCCCTGGCACGAGGGCTGGAGTGCCCCAGAACCGGTTTGGCCGGATTATGCAAGGGGCAGCCTTGTGCGCCCCAGGCAGTGTCTGGTTTCTTTCAAACCTCCCTGCTACAATACACTATCTCCTGTCTGGAGGGCGGTGACACCCTCCTGTGACAGGAAACCCTTTGTCCAGGACCCCCTTGACTGGGTTTCGGTCAGCTCCAGGGGTCCAGACATTTGTCTGTGGCAGAGGCATCCATTTTGTGGATCTTAAGGCCTTTGGAGAAATCAACCGCATTAAAGTGAAGTAACATGTCTTACCCCTCTAGAGGGGTGGAATGCCATCCCCGTCGCCAGAACTGGCGAGGGGATGGTATTCCAAAGCGTATGACACCTTACACGACATGTTTTGATAAAGCCAAACCAGAGTTGCTAAATAACCGCGAGGATTATAAGGCACTTAATAGTATATGGTATGGCATTATCCTGAAACAGCTTAGGGATTTGTTCCCGACGGCTGCAGACAGGCTCAGCTCATGCTAGAGCTCCATCTCACATAAAAACCATGCACCCAGCCTCCAGGATTGATGAGGCCTTCCATAGGAGTGGCTCACAGGTTAATATGTGTCCAGATATAGGTTTAGATATAGGTATACTATATCTAAGCAAGGGGTGTTTACACCACCTTACCCCAGCTGAGTGATCAGCCAGTTGTGTCAATTTAAGAACCAGCCAGGGGTGGCAAAAGATATGCTGCAGCCCCTGGTAGGCCTTGGTGGCTCCTATGCCCTGGGCACCTATAGTGCATTATACAGGGGCTGACAAGGAGTCCATTTCCAATTTGTGGTATGTACCTAGGGTACATGGAATCCATTTTACAGTGAGAGCAGATGGCCTGGGGCCCTGATTAGCAGGGAACCAGGTCAACTAAGTCAAAAACCAGCTAAACACAGGCAAAAAATCCGGGGTAACCATAGTCAGGTAGCCACCTTCCTACATCCTCCCTGTCTACAAATGCTTTCAAGCGATTCACATGGATTACCCTGTGAGGGCTCCTGGGTGTTCCAAAGTCTACCAAGTAGGTGACTTCCCCTTTCTTTTCAATAATAGGATAGGGTCCACTCCATTTGTCTTGGAGTGCTGCTGGAGCCACTGGCTCCAGTACCCATACCTTCTGTCCTGGTTGGAACTCTACCAGCACAGCCTTTTGGTCATGCCAAGCTTTCTGCAATTCTTGGCTGGCCTCCAGGTTTTTGGATGCTCTTTCCATGTACTCAGCCATCCTGGAGCGGAGACCAAGTACATAGTCCACTATGTCTAGTTTGGGCTTTTTGAGAGGTAACTCCCATCCTTCCTTCACCAAACACAATGGACCTCTCACAGGGTGGCCAAACAAAAGTTCAAAAGGGCTGTAGCCAACCCCCTTCTGTGGGACCTCCCTGTAAGCAAAGAGCAGGCAGGGTAAAAGAATGTCCCATTTCCGCCTGAGCTTCTCTGGTAATCCTTTTATCATGCCTTTAAGGGTCTTGTTAAATCTCTCCACAAGCCCATTGCATTGTGGATGATATGGGGTGGTAAACTTATAGTTTACTCCACATTCCTTCCACATTGCTTTTAGATAGCTGGACATAAAATTTGTCCCTCTATCTGATAGTACCTCCTTAGGAAAGCCCACTCTTGAGAAAACTGCAATGAGGGCTTTTGCCACCACAGGTGCTGTGGTGGTCCTTAGGGGAATAGCCTCTGGGTACCTGGTGGCATGATCCACTACCACCAGTATGAATCTGTTCCCAGATGCTGTTTGGGGGTCCATTGGACCCACAATATCAATTCCAACTCTCTCAAAGGGGACCCCCACCACAGGTAGTGGTATTAGGGGGGCCTTTGTTGTGCCACCTGACTTACCACTGGCTTGGCAAGTGACACAGGAGCGACAAAACTCCTTGACATCCTCTGACATGTGAGGCCAGTGAAAGTGTGGAACAAGCCTGTCCCACGTCTTGTTCTGGCCTAAGTGTCCTGCAAGGGGAATATCATGGGCCAAGGTAAGGAGGAATCCCCTAAACTGCAGAGGTATCACCAACCTCCTGGTCATGCCAGGCTTGGGGGCTCTAGCCTCTGAGTAAAGGAGTCCCTCATCCCAATACACAGTATGGGTACCTTGGGCATCCCCAGCAGCCTCAGCAGCAGCCTGCTGTCTGAGGGGTTCAAGGGAAGGGCAATCTAATTGAGCCTGCCTCAGGTCTGCCCTTGAGGGTCCCCCTGTCCCCAGAAACTCAACCTGGTCAGGTTCAAGCTCCTCAGAGACAGTCTCCTCTTGGACTGCAGAATCAGTTTCCTCTGAAACCTGATCCTCAACCTGGGGCAAGGTGGAAGGCGAGGCCTTTCCTCTCTTGCTCCTTCTCTTGGGTTGTGGCTGGTCTATTGTCTCAAGATCCACCACTGGTTCAGGAAGGCACTTCTTAGCCTGAGCCCTTGTCATGGCAAGGACATGCTCTGAAATCCCTAGCATTTCTGCATGAGTCCTGTACTCCACTTCTGACCATGCTGAGCTTTCAAGGTCATTGCCTAACAGACAGTCTACTGGTAGGTCTGCACTCACCACAACTTTCTTTAGGCCATCAACCCCTCCCCAGGAGAAGTTCACAACTGCCACACTATGGGAGGTAGTGGAGTTGCTTGCATTGGTTACTAGGTAGCTCTCTCCTAGTACAATCTGTCCAGGGTCCACAAAGCCAGGGGTCACCATGGTGACACTAGCACATGTGTCCCTGTAAGCTTGAGCCAGTTTCTCATTTATTAAGGGAGTCTGCCTGTATTTGCCCAGGTTAGTGGGGCTTACTGCAGTGGGCAACTCAATGTCCACATCATACAGGAGAACTGCCTGTGTAGGGACTCTGACTAGGCCAGATCCTACTTCAATACCCAGGGTCAACCCAGCTACACCCTTGGACTGTGTTCCACCACTGCTTACTGTACTTGGGGTTGCAGTTGCTTTAGGAGCTGTAGTGGTGGGAACTGGATTTGCCTTGGTGCACTCACTGCCCCAGTGTGAAACTGATTTGCAGGTATTACACCAAGGTGTCTTTGGACCTTTGTTCTTCTTCTTCTTGTTACCATTTTGGGAACCACCCTCCTTACTATTAGTTTGGGGGCCTGAAGACTTCTGGTCTTTTTCTTTATCTTTCTGATTCTGATTACCACCCTTCTGGTCTGTTTTCTTCTGGTCACCACCTTGGTTCTGGGGTTTCTGCTTAATCCTTGTTCTGACCCATTTGTCTGCCTTCTTTCCCAATTCTTGGGGAGAGGTCAGATCAGAGTCAATAAGGTATTGATGCAACAGCTGGTTTGTACAGTTATTAAGGATCTGTTCTCTCATCATAAGATTGTACAATCCTGTATAGTCTGAAACTTTACTTCCCTGTAACCAACCCTCCAAAGCCTTAGTGGCACACTCCACAAAATCAGTCCAGTCTTGAGTCTGTGCTTTCTGGGTGTCTCTGAACAACAACCTGTATTGCTCAGTGGTTAGGCCATACCCTTCAATGAGAGCACTCTTCAAAACAGAGTAGTTTTTGGCATCCTCAGGTCTAACTGTGAGGAGCCTGTCTCTCCCTTTCTCAGAAAAGGAGTACCACAAAATTGCAGCCCACTGGTTCTCAGGAACCTGCTGTACCATGCAGGCTCTCTCAAGAGCAGTCATCCATTTGTGGATGTCATCCCCTTCTTTAAAGGGGGGCACAATCTTGGTCAGGTTTCTATTGTCATAGGCCCTGTCTTTTTCTCTTGGAAAATTGCTGCCACCAGTGACATCTAAGCCACTTAATTTCTGCTCTCTTGCCAAGGCAAGTCTAGCTTGAGCCAAGGCTACCTCCTCCCTCTCTATCTGGAGTTTGACAGCCCTCATTCTGGCCCTATGCTCTAACTTTTGAGAAGCATTCATGCCTCTCTGTGATTCCCTGGAGGCACTAGAAAGATGAGAGTCTCCTGAGGGAGATCTCACTCTTCTGTTGCCTGGGAGAATCATTTGTTGGGATCTGGGGAGGTGCTGGCCCTCTCCATTTCCCAGTAGGTCCAAGTTGGCCTGGCTAAGCCTACCAACTGGAACCTGGCTACCCTGATCCTGTACTTCTAAGTCCTCAACTTCTGAGTCCTCATCCAAGTCATCATCATCCTCCTCTTCAGGGGGATCAACTGCAGGGGGGTTCCCTCCAGTTCCTGTATCTAGGGAAGCTGCTTTTGCCCTCTCTAAGTCATCCTGTTCTAGGAGTCCTATCAGGATTAGGCAGGTGGGGCTTCTGCCCCTTTTTAACCCTCTTGCTTTGCACAAGACAATCAAGTCTCTGCGGGTTAGTTTGTCATATCCAGAAGTTGCCTGGGTAGGGTCAACTGTCACAGGACTAGACCCTGAGGCCTTTCCTGTGTCGGACATGGTTACTAGTGAGGTGTAAGTGGTGCACTTACCTACACTAAGTGTTTTCCTACTGGACCTTGCTAGTGAGTTGTAGTCAGGGGTGTGCTACTCCCTTCAACCTACAACTACTAAGTTCAGTAGAACTTAATATGCTAAGCTTTTGATTTTATATGTACCTAGAGGTACTTGATGTGATCTTTCAATTTGATATAAAGATTGCAATGGTAAAACAACAGCAAGCTCAAATCCGCACCGCTGCTCACCAATGTGAGAAGTTGGCCTGGTAGGGGATGTTTCCAATTCTGGAACCACCTACTACCTGACCAAACAATCCCCTTATGGTGTCTGGTTGTAAGTCAACCTTATTAGACAAGCTATCCTAGTGGTAGCATGGACTAAGCAGCCTAAAGGCTTAACTTAAGAGGTCGTGTTAAGCGAGCTGTTTTACCACATACAATCCTGTAATACCAAATGAAAGGACACCACACAAGTATATATTATAAAAATATATGTGTTTATTACTAAAAACAATCCCCAGTATTCTTTATGAATAAAGGGGCACAAGCGTTAAATCAAAAGCACTGTTTAAACATACAAAGTTGCACAATTATGGATGAGGGCAGGGGGCCACTCAAACCATATACTAAACAAGTGGTATAAGAGAGGCCACTCGAACAGTGGTTAGGCCTAGGGCCTAGGGAATCGCTGGGAGCAGTCAGGACAAGCAATGCTGAAGTCGGGAATGGCCCTCGGGATTCGGGAGATGTGCGGAAAGCGCACGCATGCACCAATGTTAACCAATGGTGCGTAAAAGTCAAATAGTTAAAGTTTAAGGACACTTCCGCTGAACCTAGAGGAACAAAACTTAACACACAGACCCTAGAGGTGTGCACCAGTGTGGGAACACCGGCGGAGCAAAGTTACCTCACCCACAGGAAGTGGGTGCACAGGGTCGAAGTGGCGTCGGGTTTTGACACGCAGGCTCTTGGTGCTTGAAGCTGAAAGGGCTGCAGGCAGGGTGAAGACGAAGTGTCCGGTGGAGTCCAAGGGTGGACTCAAGTTGTAGAGTACCTGAAAGCAGAGGGGACAGAGTCTGGGTCACTCAGCAGTGACCAGGGTGGAACCAGGACGGAACCAGGCAATGTCGGGCGCAATCAGGTGGTCGTCGAGGCGCTTCTCTTCGCTGTCACGTGGGCTCTGGGGCATCTGCGACGTCCAGGAGCAGGTCACGATCTGTCCCACGCAGGCTCTCACCGTCGGTGCAGTCGGCTTCCGGTTTGGAGCAAACAAGCCTTGGTAAGAGCAATCCACGCGGGATTGGAAGATGGCGTCTCACTCGGACCAGGAAGGTCAGAGTCGGGGCTCCCTTTCAGGGGAGCTGGTGTGGATCTGGAGCAACCAGAATCACGAGTCTTCTTTTGTAGTTCGTCGGCACAGGGACCACAAGCCAGCTGGCAAGTGACCGGGCCAACGCGTTGAGCCAAATCGTGCCAAAGGGCCCCACGCAGCACTCGTCGAGTGTGGAGGGCTGAACTTCGGCTCAGGAGTAGCTCAGGGTGGGGGCTTCTCAAACCCCGGTGTACAGCTTCGAGGGTCACTCGTGGGCTGCACGGTCAGCGTCTCGTGGTCACTTCAAGATGGCGTGCCCCACGCTTCCGGTTGCCTCCACGGGTCTCAGCTTTGCAGGGACTGTGGATCGGGCTGTTAGAAGCTGGGCAGGCTTGATCTCGTCGATCTCAGTCGCTCGAGTTCCGGCGGGAACTGCAACCAAGTAGACGTCGAGGGCTGGATGGTGCCTGCTGCTGCAGGGTGGTCACTCCTTGACCACAAGGGAGATTCTTCGGGCTTCCACGTTGAGATGGAGGGCGAAGGGTCCAGAATATCGTTTCAAATGTTTCTTCCAGGAAATCTGGTGTGCCTTGGCACTGCTCCCACTCTTATTCGAATCTGGTGGGCGTGATTACCTGCTAGGTCCCCTCCTATGGGTGGGACCCAGGAAGTGGGTGGATACACCCCCTTCCTTTGATCCAGGCCGCCCTGGCACGAGGGCTGGAGTGCCCCAGAACCGGTTTGGCCGGATTATGCAAGGGGCAGCCTTGTGCGCCCCAGGCAGTGTCTGGTTTCTTTCAAACCTCCCTGCTACAATACACTATCTCCTGTCTGGAGGGCGGTGACACCCTCCTGTGACAGGAAACCCTTTGTCCAGGACCCCCTTGACTGGGTTTCGGTCAGCTCCAGGGGTCCAGACATTTGTCTGTGGCAGAGGCATCCATTTTGGGGATCTTAAGGTCTTTGGAGAAATCAACCGCATTAAAGTAAAGTAACATGTCTTACCCCTCTAGAGGGGTGGAATGCCATCCCCGTCGCCAGAACTGGCGAGGGGATGGTATTCCAAAGCGTATGACACCTTACACGACATGTTTTGATAAAGCCAAACCAGAGTTGCTAAATAACCGCGAGGATTATAAGGCACTTAATAGTATATGGTATGGCATTATCCTGAAACAGCTTAGGGATTTGTTCCCGACGGCTGCAGACAGGCTCAGCTCATGCTAGAGCTCCATCTCACATAAAAACCAAGCACCCAGCCTCCAGGATTGGTGAGGCCTGTCTATAGGAGTGGCTCACAGGTTTACATGTGTCCAGATATAGGTTTAGACATAGGTATACTATATCTAAGCAAGGGGTGTGTACACCACCTTACCCCAGCTGAGTGATCAGCCAGTTGTGTCAATTTAAGAACCAGCCAGGGGTGGCAAAAGATATGCTGCAGCCCCTGGTAGGCCTTAGTGGCTCCTGTGCCCTGTGCACCTATAGTGCATTCTACAGGGGCTGACAAGGAGTCCATTTCCAATTGGTATGTGCCTATAGCACATGTGTCATTAATTTAGTGAGAGAACAGCAGGCTGGGGGTCTGATCAGCAGGCCCACAGCCTCAGTAGTCGAAAACCAGTGAAGCAAAAAGCAAAAATTTGGGGTGACCATA